>NW_024344378.1:35371564-35917401 GCF_902729225.1 Pteropus medius | reverse complement strand
CTTTCTTTTCTTTTCTTTTCTTTTCTTTCTGGTTTTCAAGGTTTTTGTTTGAGTAGTTTGTAGCCATCATCATGTTTGATCCTGAGAGGCAAGCAAAGGAGAGAAAATTCTTGGACCCATTTTAGAGTCTGAGACATTGAGGCTGAAGTGGGCTCCTGGCAGGGTCAAGGTCACAGCTAATAGAGAAGAGAACTCTGAAGCTGCATGAGGCTATGTCCTGGGCAACAGTAGTCACCAAAGATTACCCCATGCTGCCGTGTACAAAGTGTGTCCCAGCCTGTGCCCTTCCTAGTCCCCTGGAGGGCTCACCACACAACATCCAAGATGGTGGTTCCCTGTGCACACCTACACTGACACACACACCCTCCATGCACACAGCTTCAGATTAGGCAACTCAGACAGCCAACTGGCTTTCTTTGGGTGCACACCCACATGTGAGCTGCACATAGGGGCAGAAATGCCTCCTGAAACCTTACCCATCATGGCACAATGGAAGGTCCCTGAGAAGGCCAGGAGGGTGACCACAGCCAGCATGGCAGCCTCACCAGTTAGCCTTCACTGCCCCAATGTCACTTATGAAGTTCTGGGCTAGGCAGATGCCAAAGATCAGGAGGAGGGTGATGCCCACAAAGACCCTAGCCACGACGGTCAAGTTGTCCTGTAGTCACTTCTCAGGCTGGCCCACACAGCTATTGGTGTGGATGGAGCTTTCTGCTCCAGCTTCAGTTTGTGTCAGATATTGTAGCCACACCGCGTGTTGAGAACATCTTCTACAAGGTCCCTGACACAGCAGAAGGGCACCCCGCAGTGCTCCAAGCTCAGGTTCAAGTCAGTGCAGTCAAAACAGTTATTGAGGTGCCAGTTGTTGGGTCCTCAGGCTCAGCAGCAAGACAAGAATTCCTAAGCAAAGTAGAGGTTCTGGAGGTCAATGTCATCCCAATAGGCCTTGACTTTGCTGATGAAGAGGTTGAGCTGGTCTCAAATTCAGTCCTTGAAGTTGAAGGCCAGGATCCCAGTCTCCAGCTCCAGGAAGACGATGAGGCAGAGGAACATGGAGAAGAACTTGAGCAGGAAGATGTTCTCTCGGGGAACCTGGATGCAGCTGGCAAAACCCAGCACTGACATGACACCTCCAACCTCTACAAACAGCCTCACAAGGCCTCTCAGTTCTGTCAGTGCCGAGATGGTGGAGAGAATGCCCTTACTCCAGGCCCAGAGGCTGAGTCCAGGAACGGGACTTCCAGCACCCAGAAGAGAGTGTCGAAGCCCAACAGACAGTGTTTCTTACAGCAGCAGACCTCAGGGATCTGGAAGTGCTGGTGCTTGCCAGCATAGTGAGCAGCTACCCACCGGCAGGGAACCAGAGCTGGGGGCCAGGCCCAGCCCTCCGCCGGCCGCCCTGGCCTAGAGCCACCCGGGGCCTAGCCCGGTGGCTGTGGCTTCACCAGAGAGCTTTTCAACACATTTAAGTTTTCTTCTGTTATCTGAGACCATAATGCCGTTCCCAGTCATAGTTAGCAAAAGCAAAATGAAAAATGAAGGAAAAAAGAAAATGCATTTGAAGAAATACATTGAGGAAAGTATTTGGGGGTGGGTATAATGACAACGTGTCCCACAATTCATCACTAAAGAAAAGGCTAATATCTGAGGAAAAAGCAAAAGGCAATACAATGCTATGGTGATAACCAAATTGCCTTCCCATTACCTCTTGCTGGTTTTGTAGTAATTGCTACATACAGGTGAGAAGCTAAATTGTTTTTTACGCCCTTCTAAACAGCCAGAATATTTTCACATTCAGTCAAGACCATAAGAAGAAAAGACAGAAAAAATACTCTGTCTTCTTTGATTCTGAATATGGCTTGGTAGTCTAAAAGAAAATGGGGTGGGAGAGGATAGAAACTGAAACAGCTCCACTTCAGAGGGCGGCGCATTGCAGTTTCTATCCAGTGCTTCAAGGGAGAGATGCACACGGCCACCCAGGGGTCCATTGCCACTCCTAACTGCAGAGCGCAATTGTATTAGGTACTTCATGCTTCAAAAAGCCAGGCATTTACCAAACGAATTGCATTTATGGCCAGAATATTAATGACTGTTATCATATTCGATGCATAATAACTCTCTGGTGAGTCATTTCACAGAAGTTGTCATTTACAAAAAAAAATAAAAGTCAGTGAAAGGGAGGCTCATTTTCAAAGCTAGAATTTTTTCTGCTTTTATTTTAGCAAGCTTTATTTTGCCTCAGAATGCCTGCGTTGGTGAAGTTCAATGTCTGTGCTAGATTTGTTACAGGACTCACATAGACATGTAAAATTATCAGAGATGATCCTCTTACCCATGACTTTTAAGGGGTGTTTTATGGCCCCAGCTGCACTACTATCACAGAAAAGTACTTATTTAAAAATGTAGGTTGGGGGGATTTATGCCAACATTAACTATACACAATCTCTGGGGGTGGGACGTTAAGAACTACATTTTTAAAAACTTCTTCCCTAGGTGATTTTCATGCCTACTAGAATCTGAATATCACGAATTTAATAGAAAATATTTTTTAGAAACAAACTGATGAGCGAATCATAAAAATCAATATTAGAAGAATTAACTTACCACAACTTATCCATCTACAGTAGGTTTGCCTGATGGTCTATCTGAATGAAAAGAGGCATGTGCCAGTTACCCCTAGAGAGATGCTCAAAGGTGTGGTAAATTCATTAATTTAAAATTTACACAAGCATGCTGAGATGCATTTTCATTTATTGATCTTTTATAGTAAATATCAATGTTTTACACTGTATATTTTGCCTTTTGAGAGGTATGCCTGCCTGATATCTAACGCCATGTTTAAGTCTACAGGTGCCAAGAAAAAATAGAACAGAAGTGACAGAAGGACCAGAACTGAAATATCAGCCCAACTGCCTGTCATCTGCGAATACATACACCAGAAAGCCACCCAGACAAATTCAAAGGAATATGAATGAGTGAGTCTGGGATTTATATTCATGTTGCATAGCCAACTCTGTATGTTTGAATCACCTGGAGAGCTAAAAAAAAAAAAATCATTTGTTGGTTGTCTTATTGTTGAGTTTCGTAACTTATTTAGACTTTTTAGTATAAGACCTTTGTCAAAAATGCGATTTGCAAATATTTTCTTCCAATCTCGAGCTTATCTTTTCATGCATTTAAGTGTCTTTCATAGACCAAAAGTTTTCAAATTGGATAATCTCCAACTTATATATTTTTTCTTTTATGTATCATGTTTATGGTATAATATCTAAAACACTTTTTGCTTAATCTGAGGTCACAAATATTTTCTCCTAAGTTTTCTTCTAGAATTTTTATAGTTTTATGTTTTACATTTATGTCTCTAAAACATTTTGAGTTAGCTTTTGTATAAGATGAGATATGAGATATGGTTTTGAGTTTTTTTGTTTTTCCTATGGAAGTACAATTGTATATAATGTGTTTCTTTTAACTTCAAATTTTCTCTTGTCTTTTGTTTTCAACTGTTTGATTATAATATGCTTAGGTATGTACTGTTGTTTATTTGGTTGGTATTTATCTGCTTGGCGTTCTTTGAACTTGAATCTGTGATTTAGTACCATTAATTTTGGAAAGTTGTCAACTATTATTTCTTCAGATATTTCTTCTGTCCATTTTTCCCTTTTCTCTTTCTGGCATTCCATTAATGCATATAAACTGGTTGACATTGTCCCACACTTTCTTAGATCTTCTGGTTTGTTTAGATTTTTTTCTTTTTATATTTTTTACTCTTTTGTTTTAGTTTAGGTAATTTCTATTGACATCTCTTCAAGTTTCCTGATTCTTTTCTTGGCTGTGTCTAGTCTGCTGATGAGTCCATACAAGGCAGTCTTCATCTCTATTATTGTGTTTTTCTTTTCTTCTTTTCTTTTTTTGCTTTTAGGCAAGGCAACCCTCAGTTGACCTCACAGATTGCAAGGACCTTGTCAGCTTACAATCCCTTATTTTTATTTTTTATGTCTATAGCACCTGGACTTCCTCAGTGGTCTCCCAGCTAAGTACTAACCAGGTATTATTGTGTTTTTAATTTCTATCATTTCTATCTTTATTCTTTCTTATAGTTTCCATATCTTGGTTAAAATTATCCATATAATCTTACACATTGTCTAACTTTTCCATTGAAGCTTTTTTCATATTAATTACAGTTATTTTAAATTCTCTGTTAGACAATTCCAACATCTCTATAATAGCCACATTTGATTCTGTTGATTGTTTTGTCTGTTGGGAGTGTGTGTGTGTGTGTGTGTGTGTGTGTGTGACATGCATAGGACAGAGAGACTAAGTTAAAGAGGTTTGAACTTGGAAATGGACACTCTTTTCTTCTGCTACACCTTTAGTATGAGGGTTTGTGTTAATCAAAGAGTCAGCTTAGGCTTCAGGTTTGTTGCTTTGTTTACTCTCAGTGTGTGCCAGGCTTCAAATTCTCCTAATGATATCTTATGTTTAGATTGGGGACTGATTGGCCAGTGGGTTTCTCATTATCTGCTCTACCCTCAGCTTTAGGTCTTCCCTTTATACTGTACTACAGAGAGGGTCTGAATATTGCAGCTCTCCCACCAGCAGTTCACTGTTTTTTTTTTTTACTCAGTGCTTGTTAACATGGTGGAAGGAATGGGGCAGAAGTGGCATTCTCTGATGTTTTGTTTGTTTGTTTGTTTTAATGCGTACAGCACCTGGTATTCCAAGGTGGTCTCCCATCCAAGTACTAACCAGGACCGACCCTGCTTAGCTTCCAAGATCGTGCACATTTAGGGTAGCATGGCCAAAGTCATGTTCTGTTTAAATCTTAGTCTTAGATAGGTAGTTTCCCTGGGTTTGAGGAATATTGCCTTTAAAATCCTCTTGCTATCCTCCATCTGTAGTTCTGGGCCGGACATATACAGTAGTCGCTAGGTATCCACAGAGGATTAGTTTCAGGAACCCCTGTAGATACCATCTAAGGATGGTCAAATCCCTTATATAAAATGTCCTAGTACAAGGCTTAGTACTCCTGCTCCTCCCTCAGGAGTAGAAGGGTTTTTTTTCTTTCCTTCCTGCAACTAAAAAGAGTTTTCTCATTACCTTAGCAGCAATAATATTTATCGCCCTCACCAAACTGCATATGTTAAGGCTTCATTCCATAGAGGAGATAGGAGAGATACAGGAGAAAGATGGAGGCAGAGTTTTGTGCCCCTTGCACGGCACCTGCTCTTACCATGATCTACCTCATGAAGAAATCATTCTCAGGATTCTCCCTAGTCTTCCTGGTGAATGCCTGTGATTTGTAGAGTTGTGTAGAGAAAAACTTTCAAGAGAGTGTAAACTGCAACCCTCTCCCGTGTCTGTGGACCTCAGAGTCCTCCAACTGTCCCTGTAGCCCATTCTTGCCTTTGCCAATTCAACTATTCTAGCCGAATTTTTTTACTGGTATCTAGCTGATCTAGCCAGGTAAGCAAACTCTCATGTTCCATCTCTGTCCATATTTCAGATTAGTTTTTGACCCTGCAACATTAGGACTCTGATGAGTTCAAGGTAATGAGCTTGCAAATTGCCTGGCTTTTCTTGTTCTTATTAAGCATAAGAGTAACAGTCTTTGTAGTCTCTAGATCCCCAAGCCCATAATTTCACTTTTGACTTTTCGATAATGTTATTTAAAATACACTTTTTTCACTCATAAGAAGCATGTATTTAGGTTTTGTGTTTTTAATGCAATTAATCTTTATTATTTACTTGAAATGTTAATCCATTTACATTTAATGTAATTACTGATATAACTGATTTTATAGCTATAATATTTTCATTTGTTTCTGCTTATCACGTTTTTTATTTCTTTGTTTTCTTCTTTCTCCCCTTTCAGATCAATCACTTTTTTTCTTATTTCAGTTTTCCTCTTTTAAACATTAGATATGTATTAAAACACAATTTTGTTATTATTTTAATGATTAACTTAGAGTTATAGTGTACATTTTTTACTTGCTATAGCTAACTCAAATAATTTTCACTTTCACAATTCTGCTTTAGAACATTTTCACACCTTTAATACCCCATTACCATTTTCATTATTGTTCTCATGCATTTAGTTCTAATTATATTTTAAACTGTGTAAACATTACAGTTATTTATAATAGTCAATATTTATTTATATTTCCTGCATATTTACTCTTTGTAGTATTCTCCATTTTATCCTGTATTTCTGCTCATTTTCCTTTTGTTAGAAAATTGACTTTTCTTATTCTTTTAAATATACTCATATTAACAAAGATTTCGCTCAGTATTTGTCAGAAAATGTTGTTACTTTACTTCCATTTCTGAAGGATATTTTGCTAGGTATGTAATTCGAAGCTGGCAGTTAAATCTTTTAGCACTTTAAAGAGCTTTTTCCCTTTTTTTTCCTGGCTTCCATTGTTTCTGTTCAGAAATTAGCTCTTAAGCTTGTCAATTCTTAAAGTTAATTTATCTTTTAAGTTCTGGCAAGTTTTAAAATTTCTCTTTACCTTTGTTTTTCCAGAATTTGACTATGATGTGTCTGGGTTTCTTTTTTCAAATTCTGCTAGACATTTTTGCTAAGCTTCTGAAATCTCCGAGTTGATTTTTATCAATTTAGGGCAATTCTTGGATAATATACCTAAGAAAATTACTACCACTCCATTCTTACTCTTTTCTATTCTGGGACTCCAGTTATATGTACATTGGACCTTTTGAGTATGTATACCTATTTTTATGTTATATCTGAGTTTTTCTCCATTTTATTCCCTTTCTTTGATTCCATTTGGATATTTCTATTGAGTATTTTATTCACTGATCCTAGGTTCTTCTCTGTCTAATCTGCTGTTATTAGATTTTCTAGTTCTAGTTCTAAAATATCCATTAGATTTTCTTTTTAAAGTTATAACATTCTAGTGAAATTCTCCATCCTTTCATCTATTTTATCTATCTTTTCTCTCATTTTTCTTGAAAATATTAATCATAGTTAATTTATATTCTCATCTGTTAACTCTAGCACCTGATCTTCTATTGTCTGTTTTGTTTTATTTTTTAGATTATCCATTATATGATCTTACCTCTTCACATGTTTCGTACTTTTTCTCATATGTCACAAAGTATGTATGAAGGAAACATAGAGTCCCCAGATGATGTTATATTCCACCACAATGGGGATTTCCTTTCCTTTGTTACATAAGGTAAGGGACTTCTCACCTGAATTCATTTAGGCATTGAGATGGGTTCTCTTGGGATTTCATTTTTGCTAAAATTCAGTCTACTGAATTTTTTTTTTTGCCAGTATTACTAGGATACGGTCCTCAAGGGTTCTTATTTTAGAGCCTGGTTAGTTTTCACAAGACGACATGAGTTCTGTTCTTCAGAGTTTTTCAGTTTCGCTCTTCGGCCTCCTGACATAGCTTCAAATTTCTCATATGTTTGAGGGGAACACCAGCAGTGTGTTTGAGGCTGCTCCACTCACTAGACCTGACTACTAGAATTTCTGATAGCCTTTCCCAACAGCAGCCTTTTTCCAGGGTCAAACCTGGGTTTTTAGCCTCTACCCTGTTCCCTCTTCTCCTTCTGCTCAGAGGTATCCAGGTAAAAAGAGGATATGGATCCTCACTATCAACTCAGTACTTCCTCTAGGGATTTCATCTCTTTCCTATTTTAATTTCAAAATCGCCTTGGTTGATCTTTGTTTCTTAAACACGGCAAGAAATTTCACCTTACCTGCCAGTTTTTTTTTCTTAGTTCTTGATCCCTCTTGCAACTTCAAATTTTAACAAATGTCTTTTGGTCAGAAAACTGACCAAGTGGTTGGGGCTTCTAAAATTGCCAATTTAAAAAATATTTATTGGTTTCTCTATTCCTCAGTATCAGTCTGATAACTGGGTCAAGCTGTATTTATAAGCCTGCATTTAAAATTGGCAAGTACCCTAGGGAAAAACTGATAGCTAATTGTCCACTTACATCTAAATTATTCTCCCCATCTCTGGAATTTTAGTCCAAGTAGTTTCTTAGATTTCCACATTTCTATGATACTTTTTAAAATATGATTTTATTACTTGTCTGGCTTTTTTAAAAGTTATTGTCCATAGGAGCAAAACTTACTACATCCTATCATGGCCTACCATGAACTACTACATCCTGTTTGAAAACGGAAGACACTTTACTTATTCTTTAGGACATAAATATATGATTGGCCCTTCAGAAAGCTATAGTAAATGAGAATATCCACAAGATTCACCTTTATGTATACATTTTCTTACCTTTCAATAAATATCTTTATTTGCAAACTACTTAAGTATGTTTGCCCAGTGTTCAGTTAAACATGATTTTTATGTGATCATGCTAACCAATGAATATGGAAGCATTCAATGACTGCTTGAAAACTGCAAGTGTTAGAAATGTTGATACTGATGCTGAAAGTGGAAGGTAGGCAGTGGTCACCTATGAGAACTTGTTTCTGAACTGTTTTATTTATTTTTTTTGCTCAATTCTTCTATAGGGTTGTCTTATTATTTAGTTATAAAAATTATTTATATATTCTGGATAAGTCCTTTATCTGATATATATTTTGTGAATATCATCTCCAAGTATGTGGGTTGTCTTTTCATTGTACTAATGGTGTCTTTTGAAAAGCAGAAGTTTTGAATTTTGATGCAGTACGATTTACCAATTTTTTAATGTATCTTACTTTACATGTGTATGAAATTTTTGCCTAACCCAAGGTCACAAAATTTTTCTCTAGTGTTTCTATGTTTCCTGATAAAAGTTTTATGGTTAGAGCTCTTACATTTAGGTTTATGATTCATTTTTAGTTAATTTTTATGTGTTCGGTACAAGTTATGAGTCAAAGTTTATAGATAAACACATATATATGGCATATAGATATCCATTTCTTCATGTACCACACATTGAAAAAACTTTCCTTTCTCCACTGCATTGCCTGATGCCTTTGTCAAAAGTCATATCGATTTGTTTCTGGACTCTCTATTCTTCTCTGTTGATCTGTATTTCTATTCTCGTGCCAATACCATTGTATTAATGCTTAATATTTTGAAATGAAGGTTATGTCTATAAGTTAACTTTAAATGTATTTCACAAACTTTGAAATCAATAGTTATTGAGGTACAAAATCTTAAGACAAAAATTTAAATTATTGAAGTAACATTTTAAATATGGCTAAATTTAAATCTCTGATAACCCATAAACAAATGCTAACAAAACAGAAAAGAGGCTTTTAAGATAAAAATAAAGCTCTATGATTATACAGAACTTCAGAGACTCTGAAGAAAAAAAGAAGTTATTAAAATTGTGAAAAGGAGGCATTTACCAGATTTACCAGAGTTGGCCACATTAGTTGCACAGGAGATTATTGGGGACATTTTTTAAAGTATCGATACCTGATCCCCAACCCCAAAGATATGGAATATTTTAAAAACAGGTCTAGATTTGAGAACCACATAACAATCCAATGGATATTCCAAATATAAATAATCAAACATGCTTAATCATTGTGAAAAGAGCATAAGAAAACAAATATGTAATACAAATGTGAGGACTGCAATGTAAGATATTTGAGAATGAGCCAAATATCAGAGAAATTCACTATTTTTTAAATAATTATTAATGTCTGTAGAATGGCACACATTTACACAGACACGGTATTTGATATTAAAAGGTCTGACTTCCACCTCAGAGAATTTATTATGTATTAATAACTATCATTTTTTAAGTAGCTCAGGTTGAGTTACCCCAGGAGAAGCCCCCGAGACAATGATTCAATGCAGTTATTTTATTGGAAAACAACAATACGGGAGTAGAGAAATGATAAAGGAAAGGGAAGGCAGCCAATAAAGAATGTGTTATTGAGCTAGCTCCACAGTGATTGGTTAGAGCTTGATCCTATGGTAAAACTCTGGAACGGATGCAAAACACAGAGGTATCCTGAGGGGGTAAAGAATCAGGGTACCAACACCCAAGAGTCACTCAGGGGCTTCTGGGATAGAAGTATTATTTCCAAGGGAAGTCAGTCCTTCCAAATCTTTAGAAATAGCCTTCAGGCAAAGAGCAGCATATATTGGCAGTTAGAAGTCCACCAGAGTACACACAATTGATAAAGTCTGGGGGAAAAAAAGAAGCACAATTAGATTCTGCTGCGGCGTGCTAGGGGACTTTGAGATTGCCTTTAATACATTATTTATATCTTTACAAACACTACAAGAAGGTTTTTTTTTTCTATCTTCACTTTAAAGAGAAAAAAACCAAGACGCATTTGATAAATGATTATTGTATGCCTTTTATGTACTAGGCACTGTTCTAGACGTTTGGAATAGAGTAATGAACAAAACAGACTAGATATATGCCCACATGGAGTTTATAAGGCTACCATGTAAACCAATACAGCTTCAGACATAGATAAGAGCTGAGAAGAAAACCAAAGCAAAATAAAGGAATCGAGAATGACAAGGAGTATCTTTTTAGATAACTAGTGTTGGGAAGCCTGTTCATAAGAGATGAAATTGAGAATAGAATCAAATGCAGTGAAGAAACCAGCCACATGAAAAATTCCAGGCAGAGGAAACAGCAGGTCCACAGCCCCAAGGTGGACCTGTGCTTAGTGTGTATAAAGAACAAGGAAGCCTGAGTGGCTGGAGTATAATGATGGAGAAGGGAGATAGTCAGAACTGTGGTAAAAGGGTAGATCCTCAGGCCATAGTGAGGACTTCACATTTAACTTTAGATTTAATCCTAAGTGTGGTAAGGGTAGAAAAAGGAAGATAAGTTAGGAGTCCATTGCACTAATTCAGGAACGATGATGGTATTAAATGACTCTGCCGAGAAGATAGAATCCACAATTCAAATGCGGGTCTGTCTTCCTTTCAAGCTGATGATCTTTGCATTCTATTATACTGCCTCCTCTTTACAGAGTAACATTTTCATTTCTCTAGAGCTCTTTTAAATGTGTGCAATCAGTGGTGACTCTTTGCCAAAATAGAAAAAGAGAAACAAGGGAAATCCCCCCAAATTAATAAATTAAAAAGA
Organism: Pteropus medius; assembly: GCF_902729225.1. NCBI lineage: Eukaryota > Metazoa > Chordata > Mammalia > Chiroptera > Pteropodidae > Pteropus > Pteropus medius. The sequence continues at coordinate 35,906,355 of NW_024344378.1, read as the reverse complement.
AATTCCATTGACAGCCTGAATTTAATAAGCTATGGCTGCCTTATTTTTTCAAACTCTGCAAAATATGAACATTTTATGAATAGTAAATCCCTCTGCAGCACTAGTACTTCACAGTGTCTTTGACTGCCAACCCTCAGCACCATCTCGTGAGATGCCCAGACTCACCGAAATCTCCAATTGCGGTTTTTCTGCCTGCTGTGTGCTGCAAGTTGAAAAGAACCTGGTCATTTGTTTCCTCCACAAGCCTGAGATATTTCATGAATTCGCATTTATTTCAAGGATACTTTCCTTCCTTGTGGGGAGACTTTCAAGTCTCAAAGGTCAGCAGAAAGCCTTAGAATACACAACTTTTTTCATCTTGCTAACAGCAGGGAAAGAGTAAAAAGACAGAACATAACAGTAAGAAGACATAAATAATAAAAGGAATGGCAACGTATTTGCATTTGTGTTTTTCAGGCAAAGAAAGAAAACAAAAATAGCCCTAACACAGCAATAATTGCCTTGTTAGCATTCTGGAACCTTGCTGGGTTTGTCATGCTGCAGGAATATTGATGAGAATGACTGTGAGGGACAGGATCATGACACTTCACAAACTGCAGACTGGCTTTTACAGACTTCCTGAGTCAGTCCTCACCAACACTAGCCTTCTGGAAGCTCCATTCACGTATTAGTATTAGGCAGGTGACTATTTCTCCTTCTTCTCTCAGAGATGCAATCATCTTCTGTTGCCAAAGTCAATAGTAAATCCCTCTGCCATTATCAAAACACTTGAAGAACACTGGTGAGTGGGTCCTGGATAACAATTCACAAAGTAAATACACAGCTTGTCCTTGGGCATCCTAGGGTAGATGAAGATAAAAGGGGCAGTAGAGCAGAGCCAAACTGCCTGGGTTAGAATCCCAGCTCCTCTTGATAGCTATGTGAGCAAATTGCTCAACCTTCAATGTCTCAGTTTCCTGATCTGAAAAATGGGGATGATGATAATAGTATTTACCTTAGGATTTTTGTGAGTTAATATAGAAAATAATTCTGGCATATTGCTTCTCATGATAATGCATGTTCACACACATCCTTATTCACTCCTATCCTCCCAGCCTAGCCTATGTCCCCAGAATTCTACTGGCCACATATCCCAGGATTGAGCTGAAGAAATAGAGCATCCAGGAGATTCCTGGAACCTGTCCTGGAAGCCTCAGCCAGGCTTTCAGGGTCCAGAATCATTGTTCCCAGATGGCATCGATCCATTGTTAGAACGAGGATGGATTAGAATTGTCCCTGGGAATTCCTAGCCAGCTAACAATAACCATTCAATAGTGCTTCTCTGTTACATTGAATTATTTGGACCCCAATTACTTCATTAAAGAAAGGTTTTGAAGTTATATGTAAATAAAGCACTTAGAACATAAAGTAGCACTGCATATACAACCATTGGGTATTGTTGTTGCTGTTAGTGTTCTGAGAAAAAGAGAATTTAAAGGCTAATGGTCACCACTTCTATATGTCCATTTTAGTAACAATAAAAGAAAACAATGAAACAAATTATTTTGTAATATTAAAAATAAAAAGGACATTCTTGATCTATAAAATAAAATGACAAGAGATGACTGCATAAATGTTCACATTTTAACTGGTTTTGTCATGTAGAGAAAGGAGAAATAATTGCAGTTTGGAAGAGAATTTGTATAAAGCTCATCTTAACTGAAATGTACATCTTATAAAAAAGTGAATTTTTAAAATGATATTCACCTCCTCTGAGCCCAATAAGATAATGACAGTCTCTTCAAGAGTATTAGTGGAGTTGTCTTTTTTTTTTCTTGCTACAAATTTTTTCATCACATTCTTGTGGTAGAGCTTTTTAACACTAAGTATCTAAGAAGTTAGCAGGATGCGGGGGAGCAGGGAAGGAATATTGGAGAGGGAGTGCCTGTCAGTCTCCCAAGTGTTCTCTTTCTGCTCCTTGAATGCAGAGACCTCATCTCTCCAACTTGACTGTCCTCACATGTAACTGAAGGTGCTATGACCCACCCATGGAGTTCCTGTAGGTTAAATATTCTGCTGTTTGGTACTCAAAAGCTATCACCTGCTGCCTTCCTCAGATTCATAAATTATACTTAGAAAATGAAGCGTCCCTGGCACAGAAGACCAGAGTCCTCATATACTTATAGTGAATAGTAATCCCATCAGGTAAGAGGTGGGATCCATGCCTCCTAAACCCAAAGAAAAGAGCGATTTCCAAGAGTGTAGAAAGGAGTAACATACTCAGTAAAGCCTGAATGACATTAACTGTATGGCTTCATGTAATCAAAGATAGGGAGGTGTTTGCCCATCTGAATTCAGGTCTCTTTGTTCTGGTTTAAAGTCAATAAGTAGAATTTTTCAGTGTTTGTTGGATGATTGGTCTTTTAAATCAAAACCGTGTTTTTCATTTTTTTAATCCTCATTACCATAAGCCAATATTAAGTAACTTTTCATTCTGACTTTTCCTGTCATTCATGATGGCAGCCTTTTCATTACTTATATATCGCCAACCACACACACATTTGCTTATGCATTTAAATATTTTTAAGCATAAATTTGTTTTATATATTCACACTCGTACTCTTGGTATGCAGTCCAAATCTCAAGAAACAGCAGTTCAGCTTAAAATTTCAGGTGCTTATGAAAAGAGAAAACTAGCTCTGAAGAGAAGTCAGAGAAAAAAATAATGGGCTTTGTTTTCTAGTGAAGGCTTCAACACTTAGCCTAAACTATCTAAATTTTTGAAAGTTAAAATCTGTATTTCTGAAACTTTGGTATTCAACTCCAAATAGAGACTACAAGTTTTATATATACACATATTTAAATGTTTATATTTATTTCAGAATTAAAATTAAAGTAAAATAATTTAAAATATTTTCTGAAAAGTTTTCTAAGGAGAAACTATTTTATTAATTTCATTTTAATAATAAAACAAATTTTTAAATAATTTATATAGTCTAGAGGAAGATACTATTAACAATCTTTCACAAGGGTGTTTTGGGTATGTGTGCATATAAAATGCCAGAATAACATAGAGCTTAAGAGCATGCGTTTTAGAGGCAGGACCTGAGTTCAAATTTTGACTCCGCCACTTAACTTACTTAACTTGGGTAAGTTATTTAACCTTCTTTGTTCCTCAGTCTCCTCATTGACAAAACGGATAAAATAGTGTATCTACCATACAGTATTGTTATGAAAACTAAATTCATCAAATGTGGAAGAATACCTAGCAAAAACAAGTACCTGATAAATACCACCTATTGTTATAAGAGGCTCAACGATGAAAAGGTATCCTAATTTCAATTACTTGAATAGGCCCGAGAAGTGCATTCATAGTTCTACTTATTTCAGTTCAATAAAATAAACCTTAGACCCTATTTGTATTTAAGTTCCTCTTTGTTTTCTAGTTAGACCGAACACAAACATACCTGAAAAGATGTTCGACCTTACTAATATTTGAGCAACCTGAAATGGTAAAATTCCCTGTTCACCCCTCAGATTAGCAAAGTTAAAAGGAATGCTAACTCTCACTGCTGGTGTGGGGTGCACTGTGAGAAAAAGGATCCTCTTCTACTGTTGCCAGGAGTCTAAATTAGCACAGACCTCCCATAAGGCAATTTGGTAGTACACATCCAAACCCTTAAAATGTGTATTCTTTTTGATCTAGAAATTTAACGTCCAGAAATTAACCCTAAGGAAGCCTTAGACAAATGAGCAGAGGTGAATAAACAGAATGATGGCTGCAGCATTATTTATAACAGCTTTAAATTAGAAGCTACTTAAAAATGGGTACAAGTTAATGATATTGCGCCATGTCCATAAAATAGAATTCAATAGGATCAATCATGAAGATACTTTTGATACAGAGAGATGATCAAGTGAAAATACCGTTATTATAGTATAATTCAATTTCTTGTAATTGCATATATGAGTGTGCATAGAAAAAGTCTGAAAGGCTATACACCAAAATATTACCAGTTGTAATCTCTGAATGATAGAATTATAGGTGATTTATTTTATGCCTTTCAGTAAACTATTGGTGTTTTACAAAGAAAATATATTACTTTCGTAATCATAGAAACACCCATGAAACTGGTTAGTATAAGATTAATCCATAGAAACCTCTAAATCTACGGAAAAAACATTATGGTGTCAAACTATTAAACAACGGAGAGGCATTTGAAAATATGGCTTTATATGTTCTTTAGGTTTTTTATTCCCCAAGCCAAATGGTCTTTCATAAGGGCAGAATAACCTGATAGAATTCAAATCAAGGAGGCTCTTTGGACCTGTACCTAGAATAGAATTGTGACTTTTTGTTTTATCTCCACTATACTATCTGTAGCCTCTTTAAGTTAATGCTTCTTCAATCTGGCTGATAGGTATAATTTGAAATTCATTGAATTGTTGACATGGTTGACCTGGGCCAGTGTGATTCAAGGTTAACAGGTCTAAAAGGAAAAATGAAAAAGAAGTTCTCTGGTATACATGAAAGGCAATCATAGAAGAGCTAGCTATTCCAGATCAGTGGAGTTAATGAAAAGCTATCTGTCTTCTGTCAGTAATACCAAAATTCTAAAAATCCATATATTTAACCAGACCTAAATAATGGTTAAAATTGAGAGGGCAGGAAGTTTTACAAAAGGAGATTGACAGCCAAAAATCACTGATCCAAATTTTATGCTTGGTAAGGAAGGGTCGTCAGGGGTAGGTAAGTCAATAAAATAGCACTTTTTTTTTGTAACCTAAAAAAAGTATTAAGCTTCTATTAGTTAATATAGGACCCTAAAAATAAAAAATAAAAACATTATCTGAGAGTGTCAGAATCAAAAAGCACATTAGAAATTTTCTGTGAGTAGACTATCGCTTTAAAAAAGCCATATATAATCCCTCATATATTATTGTATATTGTTTATAAATATTGCATATTTGAATCATGATGGCCAGGAAGGCCCTTTCCAGAAAATATTCCAATAGAAATTTATGTGAATCACAGATATTTGATAAGACCAATTTGATAAGGCAAGTTGAATGTTTTAACAGAATCGTTCCAGTGGTGATGTTTATATGTGAGGGGGGAAGCAAATGAAAGTGAGTCGAAGAGGGAGACATTTAGTAAGTAGAGGAGAGATAAAGACAGGAAAGATAAATTAACCAAGGAGTTAAAAGTCTTGAGTTCTCCAATCTCTGTGGGTAAATCTACAGATCTTGGACTCTCATCGATCATTATAAATAAAAGATGTGAACTATAGATGTCTAAAGGTCTTTATCACTCTAGTGTTTCCTTAGTCTCTGCCTGCCTCTCTGTGGCCTGCCATGTTATTTGAGGTGGCAAACTACAAAATGGCAAATTTCAGTCAGAGGCTGCACAAATCGGCCATTCATGAAAATGCATTTCTCTTCAGGAGATCACTAAAATCCCCACACTAACGTGACACAGACAGGGACCAATGTAGGAGATTTAAGTAAACAAATGAAATGCAAGTGACCAAGCAGCTGTAAAGAACTCTGTCACCCACTCATTGAAGAAAACCTATTCCAGAGAGTAATAACCATAAAGGTTTAGCAGTTTATAGCTTACATCACAGATACTACCAGTTTTAGACAATCAGTAATTTAAGTTGTTGAGATTAAGTAATATGCCAGTTTGTTCTTCCTAATGGCATTTCTTTAAATCATGTTTCATCTTTTCTAAGTTTAATCAGTACTATTACTGAACTCAAAGAGTTCATTCTGCTTTCACATGTCAAAGCCAAAAGAGGCATGGATAGGAGTTTTCAGCAAAGAAAGTAGAGATTTATTTAAAGTGAGCTAGCGCTCAAAGACCTGGCTCCCCACTGGTCTCTAGGGGATAGGTTATATAGGGGAAAACTCATTAGTAGCTAAAAGTGTTGGGGTCATGGGCTCTACTGATTGGTTGGGGCTACGGTCGGAGGCACTTGATCATTGCATCAGGTCTTGATGTCAGTCATGGCCTCGTTCTGTCTGGTTTCAAGAGGATGCTAGTAGGATCATTCCGCTTTCATGGGTGTGGAGCTGCAAGGTGTTATATTTAGTTTGACTGAAACTCTGTTTCTATGGTCAACAGACCTGGGGCCTCACTCCCAAGACTGTTTAATACTGACCAAAGGCCTTAATGATTAAGAGAATGGTCCTGCAGTGTGCAGAAGGATAAGGAAAGCAAAGAAGCAAGTAAGCCCAAGGCCAGTTTGAATCAAGGAAGAAGAGAAAAAGTCATTTTAAAGAAGTGAAGATTTGCATAGTTACAATATTCAAACAATAAAGGGCTACATTTTAATTTTTTTAAAGGCATTCTTGAGCACTGAAGTATAGACTTCGGTATCTGTCGGTTACTTTTCATGCATGGAGTAATTTGAAAAGAGAAATCTGTTCTACTCTAAAGAGAGAGAGAATCTTCCACCAGATGTCTCTTAACCAAACTTCATGAATATTGTCTAAGCAAAATTAAGTAGCCACTAAAGGATAAATCTTTTAAATGCAACCTTAACACATACTGAACAACATATTGCCATGAATGAGAAAAATGGCAGGAGTTTGACAGATTTTGTGTCAGACATGACTCCTTGACTCCTTTTATTTCCTCACTCTGCTCACTCACGCCCTCTCTGTCTCTCTCTCTCTTTTCCGCCCCTCCATCCGTCCCTCCCTCTTTTTTTCCTTCCTTCCTTCCTTTACTTTTTTCCTTTAAGCAAAATCTGCTGTTAAGTTTCAGGACACTTATAAAGGAATATTTTTATTGATGATTTATATATTCTGCAGAATATATAAGCCTGAGGAATTAAATTAATAGGGTGCATATTTTTAACATATGATAAAGAACCAATTTGATCGATGAAATAATTTTTATAATTGCAGATAATTGTTTTAAATGTTGACCATTTTAAATTTCTATAAGCCCTTTAATGCCTTACTCCAGAAAGATTTCATGAAAATGAACAGAAAGAAAGAATAATAACTAGATCAAAATGAGTTCATTGCAATTGCAGAGTGATGATTGTTATAAATAGGAATGTACCCAGCCAGTGAGAAAGATCTAGTGAAGCTTGTCACAGGTGGATGCTAAGTGCCATTTCCTTCACATCATTACAGATGAGCTGCAAGAAATAGAAGAAATAAAGAAAATACATTAATTTTATCTTTGAATGATATAGGACTAAGCACCATCATAAAAGCCACACACATACGAGGAAAATACAGAGAAATCCTCAAATGTACTGAATGATTTATCTTGGTGATTGTAGTTGCCTGAGAAATATTGTGCAGTGACAGGGGTAAGTTTTTGAGCCAAAACAACACATGACTACCTCCAATGCTTAAAAATTTTCAATGACTCCTCATTTTTTACCACAGCAAATCCTCAACCACTCCTTAGTGTATACTCTACCAGAGTTTCTAGTGGACTCTGTTTCCTCTCTGTCCATAAGCTCGCCAGGCTCAACATTTCCTCTGGGCCTTCAGTCTAGTTGACTTCCCACACCCTACCTCTTCCCACCACCACTCCGATTTCACCCATTCAGACCAGCGTCCTCCCTTCTCATTTATACCTAACACTTCCCACTTCCTCTTGGAAGCTTCATAGTCATTTCATCCTGCATTGATCACCATAGTCTCTGGACTAAAAAACACTTAATATACTCTCTTGTCTTATTTATTTATTTGTTCATTCATTCATTCATTCATTCATTCATTTAATTTTTTTTCTGTGAGTCTAATCTCTCCAACTATAGTCTCCAACTATAGCTTGTCTTTAAAGGTAGAGATTAAAAATCTCCTGTTTATTTTTTTTATTGAATCAAGTTGACTCTACAAGGATAAGCATGTGGGTTGATCGTTGCCAGGTAACTTTAATAATAAAGTATGAGTGTTTTATCTCTTTCACATCATCAATTGTTTGGCATTTTAATGATCAATTTTCATAATCATTTAATCAACAAACCTTTATTAAGCCCCTTCTAGGTTCCACACACTCTGCTTTTAGACTGAGATACAGAATTAATATGACTTAGTCTCATAACTTAATAGATAACAATCCTGGACATTTACATGAATAGCATTTATAGTTTATAAAACAATTTAACATATTTTATTGAATTTAATACAGTAATTATCACTGACATTGAATGGAAGCTAATATACTAATTGCTCTCCAGAAATCACTCTCCTATCAATTCCATTGCCATCATGGGGCCCATTTCTACTCAGCATCTCATATCATCACCTATGGCTTACAGAGGAGGGATATAACTAAGTTTTTCATCAACGCTTTTCCCCTTTCATTTATGCATTCTTTGTGTCATTGATAGATAGAGGATCTTATGGGCCCTCCCTCAAGAATATAGTGGGCTGGTGGGTTTTCCTGAATTACACGGCATAACCACTCTAGCAAGTCCAGTTAACTTAGCTTTTTGATACCATCTCTATTTCCATGGTAAAAATGGCATTTTTTACTTAATGTTGTCTTCCTCCATGCTTCTAAGACAGTGTCAAAGGCAGCATCAACTCTGTCTCCTAAAGTACATTCAGGGTGCTAATCCTGTACTACTCAAAAGTGCTCCTGTATAATGAACTCTCCCTTATCTGCCTTTTTGTTCTTCCCTGCTTGATCTAGCATTCTCTGGATTCAGTTCATTACATGTTCCCTCAATTCCTGCTAGCGCATGTTAACTAGGACCTGTAGCTCCTCAGAATGTAGCCCTTTTCCTCTCTTATCAATCCCAGCACTTTTCATAGCTGGGCTGAGTGGAGACTCAGCCCTAGCTACTGACCCGTAGGCTAAGCAGGGAACTGAAGACAAGGCAGAGACTATGCATCATCTTAAAGCAAGTGGAGAAAACGACTTTAACAGAGCAAATAGGACTACTTTTTCAGACCCAGAGGGTTAGAGAGAATCTGGGGATATAAGATCTTTGAGAGTTATCAACCCAAGTTTCTCTATGTCATATCTCAGGGTTCCACTTCTCCAAATACAGCTATCTTTGGCATAGAAAATTTGCCAAATTTTAGAACTCAACTTCTTCTATAATTCTGCTACTTTTATAATTAAGTTCTGAAACATGATCCTCAGCTTTCTGGAGTTGAGAGTTTCTTTACATACTGCCAAGGAGGAAACTTCTGGCTTTTACACTCACTTTTTAATTGGTGATTAAACATCCTCAGTTTTCATTATCATTTTCAATATATTGATTACCTCTAGCTATAGTCATCCAATCCCATAGTCATTATAATTACTATTTCTCCCTTGCTCTGTTACTACATTAAAAACATCCCCCAAAAAAAAAATTACTGGTGTAAAACAACAATATTTGTATATTTACAGATTTTGTGGGACAGAAATTTTGACATAGCACAATAGGGAGGAATTATTTTTCTCTTCTTCATGATGTCTGGGATATAAGCTGGGAAGACTTGAATATCTTGAAGTTACTCAAAGGGCTGAAAACTGAATATATCTGAAGGAATAGTTCCGAATTGGGGGTGATTTTTATCCCCAGGGAACATAGCAATGTTGGAGACATTTTTGTTTGTCACAACTCTAGTAGAGAGAAGCCAGAGATACTGCAAAACATCCTGCAATGCTCTAAAGACAGCATGCCCCATATCTCTTCTATTCCTAAGATATTGCAACTCTCAGTGCATTTTCTTCTACCAGTATCACATTCCAGTTCCCCACCAATGAAATGTTAATATTTGCATTCCTATAGCATGTCAGGATCTACTCATCTTCCATCTACTACCAGTGATGGAGTTCTCCTTGCTATTCAGTAGGGAGAAGGTGGTTATCTACCTCCAAAATTTCATTTTGGAGTCTACTTCTCAGTATCACTTCTTTCCCAACTTTCTAGTCCCAACTTTCACAGATCAGTGTTCCAAGAAAACAGACACTGAAATTATGAGATTTGCATATGATAGATTGTGCGGGGGGCATGCTTTCAGGAACACACCTCTGAGAGTATAAGGTAGGAAGGACAGGGCGGAGGGAAAAGTTAACTGTAATGAAATTGCAACACCCTCAGCAGGTCTTACAGAGAGCTCAGAAGATGGGGTGACCCTTTAGAGATGCCTGTAATAGACACAAGAGGTTCAGGCTTTTGTCTCCCTGCATTGGCCAGTTATTGAATGCAGGCTGCTACCTCGGGTGGGGCATAACCTTGGGCAAGACAGTTTCATTAGACTGAGGGCAATTCCCAAAATTAAGACATGGTTATGAGCATTCAGCAGATAATACTCCTGCCAGCTGGAAGAATGAATGCCTAAAAAGGAATCTCGTTGGTCAAATATTATATTTGACCAAAGAAAAGCTTTTATGATCCACATTTAATTTACTAGGGAAGAAAATTATCATTTGCCCTTAGTGAGTGCCCTATAATTGTCATTTGGTTTACTTTCAAGTCAAATTGTTCAAGATGTGCCGCTTAAGCTATCATATAATGGCTCATTTTTGGAGGAATACAGCCAACAGCTTATAGCTTGGATGCAAATAATTCTAGTTGCAGACCACATGATTCAAATATTTTAAGCAATCCACTGGGGGGGGGGGCGGTGCGGTGGATTATCCACCTTTTTCTTTTCAGTGAATAGTTGACCCTTAGCCCACAAGATATTTCATTCTTCACCTCTGAAAGAGAGTTCAAGTTTGTGCAGTTCACTGGAGCTCAGCTTGCAAAATAACTACATGGGCCGTGTGTCACATTTCTTTCAATACAGGAGAAAACAAAATTGTTAGTAAAATTCCCAAACTGTCTATTATTGTTAATTAACCCTTATCAAGGTAAAATAAAACCTACAGTCGATTTTTTTTTCCCCCCAACGAAGACTTCTAAATGCCACCTCAGTAGAAAATGCAACCCTATGGACAGATTTTTGGAATTCTTGTGGACTTTTTCATTGGAAATAGCAATGTTAGTGTATAACACACCACTAAAATTCAAGCAATTGAAGGTAGTGAAAACAAAGGAAACTACTTCTCAGTAGCAGGACCAAAACTAGGGTGAGGCAAATGAAGCACTTAGAAGCATTAGCTCTTAGGTGCCGACTCTGCTCTTGCATGACCCTGAGAACGAGTACCTCCTAAAATTCTGCACCCAGGCCTCTCCTAACCCCAGCCCTGCTCAATAGGACATCTGAACGGGAATCAAATATGAGGTAGGCGGAACAGACTTGTGTCTACGTAGAGTATGCATTTATCAATTTGTGCTAAGTGCCTGCCATTCTTATAAGTCCTTTTCAGTGGTTCTTTACTCCCAAAGTTGCCCCACTTTGTACCATGGGTTCTAGCTAATCTGGTCATACACAATTTGACCAGACATTGACATCTGATCTAGAGACAGTTATCTATGACCTGCGCCTTTGAGGTGGTCTGCCTTGAGACTTCTGCCCTATAGGGGCATTTCATACCAGATGGTAACAGTTTGAATCAGTCTAATCATCTTTTGGAGAATTTGAATGGGATTTTCAGTGAGAGTAAGCAGAGAGCAAAGTAGCACCAAGTCAGAAATCCCAGAGAGAGTGGCAGGGAGAGACAAATAGAGAAAAGAGAATCAAAAGAAAATTAGTTGATAGCAGCCCATGAAAAGTGGCAGAGATTGAAGGGTTCACTCTAGAGCATTGAACACTATTTGAGCCATTATTAGTATTTTATTTCAGAAATCAGAGTCGTGTTTAGATCATGGCACTAGCTTCAGACTCTTTTGGTTACTTCTATATCTGAAATTGTGATGATGACATCCTTGCTTTCATTGAAGCCTAACTATTCAGTCCTGAAATGTTTCTCATCTCTCTTTTCTTTTTCTTCCTAACAAATCACTATTTATAGAAATAAACCATGTATTTTCCTGTATATTTTGGGGATATGATTCCAGAGTCTCTCAATAAAAGTATTTTGTACTAAAATATCTTCCCCAGCTGCTGACCATAATTTCTTGAATTTCATAACAGGTGATTCATTTGTTTGGGTATTTCAAGCTTCGTGAATCATCTGTTAAAATGCAAATACACCTGCAAAGAGAACATTTTGAACTGCTGCCAAATAATCTGTTATTTTGTTTTAGTTGCTAGTGAAACTCTTGAGAATGAAACGAAGAAAACCTCCCTAATTGGAGGATTATCTGATGGGAGAGGGAAGAAAGACTCTCCTAGATCAGCTCCATCTTGTAAATTTTGGCCATACCAAACTCCATGGCTGTGTCTACCTGCAGGTCATACTTTCACCTAGTTTGCATTATTTGGCTTAAAATACATTTTTGTCTTCAACTTTGCTTACAAAATAAGGTGTTAAAGTGACTGTTGACTAAACCAGAACTGAGTTGCCACTCTGGAGTTCTAACATACAAAAAGAGCATAGGATCAGAGCAAAAGAGACCTGAGTTCAAATCCCGGTTCTGCTCTTTATGTGCTGGGTAACTTTTGGGTGGTACTTTCGCTTCCTGAGGTGTTTTCTCATTTGTAAAATGATGATAATCAGATCTTTTTTAGGGCTGTTTTGAGGATTACAAGTAATATTGATAAAACACCCAGCACTAAATTGACTAGTAGGTACCCAATTTTTTAAAAGATACCCAATCATAGCTCTTATGCATGAAGATTTTCAACACTCTAGTAAGTCATACAAAACTTTTGCTTTAAGTTGAAATCCCTCTGCCAAACACTCAAAGTTCAATCGACCTTAATTTTTCACCATTTCCCATTACAGTCAGGCTTATATACACACTAGACTCTCTTTGGCATCTCTGCCTTCATTGAGACAATGAATGATAATGACATTATCACATTATTACACCATATTCTATAGTTTACAAAGGGTTTTTATATATTATCTCATTTAATCTTATTTGAGCCAGGGAAATAAGGTTTACAATCCCTGCTTTAGGGATGAGGAAACTAAGGACCAGAAAGTTCAAATGACTTGCCAAGGTCACCAAATAAGTAAGTAATGGGATTAGTCCTAAATTTCAAACATTCTGAGTTCAAAGTCCATAAGGTTTCCACAGCGGTTCTCAGCATTGGCTGCTTATCTGAGTCGCCTGGGATCCAGCCCAGGCCAATTAAATTAAGATGGCTTTGGCCTGAGCCTGGGATCTTTAAAAATTTTCCAGATCATTCTTAGGCCAAACTAGTCCAGTTCCAGTGAAAGTCCTGACATTGCAGTGGAACTTTCCTCAACAAAGTTAGGCCATATTTTCTCCCTCCTGGATCTCTTGTTGTGTTCATTAGCAACTCTACATAATTAGTATTTCATTTTAGAAATCAGAAAATGTAAACTCTGGGAGGAACTTTAAATCCTTAATTCCTCTGGTTTCAAAACTTGCATCTAAGGACTTGCTCTTTCCAGGAAAGATATGCAGAAATGAGAAAACTAAGGATAATGTAACAGATACAAGCTGATTTTCTTTTGAAAGCATCGGTCATTATTTTAAATTTTATTTTATTAAATGCCCTTTGTTTTCTGAAATAATGGTAAAGATTGTTTTGCTAATATCCTCATTTAGAAACATTAAAAAATTTGACAACCCTTTAATGCATAACAAATTAGTTGTGGAAATTTTACTGGCCTGTAAAATCTAAAATTTCTGGAAGCTACTGATCTTTCTCAATCTCCTCATTTTACAGATGAAGAATTTGAGGCCCAGAGAGAAGTTCCACTAACCCAAGTTCTTCTTAATGTAATGCCTCAATGTTTTTAAACTTATTTTTTAAAGTAAAGCTTAATTGTGCCTTTTAATCTACATGTAACTCTGATAGTAATGTAAGGAAAGGAAATGTGATTAGAGAAGAGAAAGTAGAAGGGTGAAAATAGCTGTGACTCAAAGAGTATGGAATAGTGACATAAAAGATTTGAAAATAAACCAAACCGAAATTCCAGAAAAAAGATTTGTAAAATACTGTAACCCAAGTTAAGAATTCAGTGGACAATGATAACAGATTAGTCACAGCTGAAGAAATAATTAGATCTTGGAGAAAGACCAGAAGAAAATAACCAAATAATGCAAGGGTAGACAAAAAAGATATAAAATACAGAAAAAGGGGTGGAAGACACAGAGCATAGAGTGAGAAGGTCCTTGAAAGAAATAAGATAATGGAACAGAGGCGAAATTTGAAGATAATTTTCAGAGTTTTTCCAGAACTATTGAAGACATCAAGCTACAGCTTCAAGAACACAAACAAGTAAAGGAAGAAAAGCACATTTAAATCCATTACACTGAAAGTGTAAATTAAAGAAAGAAATTTCAAAAGCAGTTAGAAAAAAGACTATCTTTAAAGTAGTAAAAATTAGATTAACAATGACTTCTCAATAGCAATGATGAAAGCCAAAAGACAGTGGATATATTCAATATGCAGAAAGAAAATAATAGGCAACCTAGAGTTTAGTATCCGTTAAAAAAAAAAAAAGTCCTCCAAAAACAAAGGCAAGAGGAAAATATTTTCAGACAATCAAAAACTTCAAAAAAAGACGATCAGCGTTCTTAACCCTTTCTTGTGCCATGACCTCTCTGGCACTTAGGTGGTACCTGTGAATACTTTCTCAGTATAAGGTTATTAAATACATAAAATCACAAAGGAATCCAATTTTAGTCAAATATAAAGTATCTAAAAAATCTAGTGCAGATATAGTGATATATGTTTAATACTTCTAAATAAAAAGACATATAGATCTAAATGAGATCTAAATAACAAGTATCTGCAGTAATTTCTAAATAGGAAAAAATTGTATGTTTCCCTGCTTGAATTCAGTCAGAAACTGTTAAGTTCTCTCAGGCAGCAAGAAGGTGTAATGAAGCAATCAGCATGAAATCTGAATATAAAATGGATGGTACCATATTATAAAGTGGATGGTACAGATCCTTAATAAAGAGAATAATAAAAAGCATCCAATCAATGCTTGCTGCATAAAGAGTGTGTAGGTTACATGAGTGTAATATCCCCATTAAAAAAATAGCCTGGCAAAGAAATGGTGTCTTTTAATATTTTCTCTTTGAAAGTATATAGGCAACAAAGTCAAGCCTTAAATAAATACTCTCTGCTTCCTTCCATATAATTTATATAAAATAAAATTCTGCCTTTGATTTTGAAATGCTTTTGTTTGCTTCAACTGAGTCTTCTCAAAGCAGTTAGCTTCAGCACATATGGATTTTTCCTTTAAGCAGTTATTAATGCCATTTCTGAGAAAGCAGATCTGTTGGTATTCTTGTTCAGATTGTACGGGGGAAGAGATATATTGTATCGTGGTGGAGATACACCAGTTATTTAGAATATTCCCTTCAACAAAGCATCCCTAATGTACTGTGGTAATTGTCTATCTATGGGCTTTATTTAGCTATGAGGTACTTCCTCCTCTCGCCACAAACATTAACAGGAAGAATTGATGTTTGGGCAAGTACCTGAAGATGAATAATTTGAAAAGCTTTTAGAGCTTTGAAATGTTGAGTTTATTATTTTGGCAAGAATAAAAAATGAAATGCCATCTGCTTGTACTACTATCTGGAGTTTCTGCTCTTGCTCCAGCGATGGGGCCAATGTGACCATCACTTGTGGATGCATGTTTCAGATCTGGCATTCTCTCCTAGTGCTCTTTAACCAGCTCATCTTCTTCCTTCCCTGAAAGCACATGGAACAAAATAATCAAGTTCCCAGTTTTGCTGGCCCACATCTACACTATGCATCATTTCCCCTCATGAATGCTCTGTCCAGGTGGCAGAGGATCAACTTTCGAAACAGAATCGTGGTTTCTTGTTTCCTTGCTCCCTTTATTTCCTCAATCCAGCCCTCAAAGCATTTTAAGATTCCTGTAAATCCAATATTGGAATGTCCAAATTATAGTTCCCAAAGTACCTTTGTACCAGGAAGAAGAATAAAAATAACATTGACTCTGAATGGTTCAAGGAGGAGCCCCATCTGTTCCACTGTTACTCACTGGCTTCTGAGAGCTCCATATTGGAAGCTGTGCTGCGACCCTCACAGCAAATGTGCAAGCTTCTTCCTTGGGCTTCATTAACCCAAGGAGGCCCTGGAGGCAAGGAAGAGAGAGTTAATTTCGTGCCCAAGCTTCCAAAGAAATTCTAAGTTGTTTCAGATCAACCTCCCAAATCCCTAGGAGAGTAACATTCTCTTTCCTTACATTTTACCTATGTTACTTGTGAGATTTGAATTTATTATGAAGTTTTAAGCAATCAGAACCATGAGCATAGACCTATTAAATGATTTATTTTCTATTTCACTTTACCTTGGAATAACGCATAGCTAATATCTGGCAGTATGTACCCACAGAGATTTACAAGGAAATTAATGCTAAAATGCCTATGTGCTTTTCAGAATTTTCTCTTGCAATTGTAAGAAGAAAGAAGATTTGTAAATATAATTTTGTTCACTCACTCACCATGTTTTCCCTATGGTGCCCTTCTAGTCATAAATAGCATCAGATAGGACCAGCGTGGCAATGCTGCAGGTTATCTACATTGAGGCCGACTAAGGCTCATGGAACATATAAAAAGTTCTGTAACACTGAGAGGTTCCTGAACAGGGAGCCCCAATGTTGTCCTTGTTAATTTCGGTGAGTTTGTCTCCTGTCCTCATTCGTTTCCTGCCATACCACCTTCCCCAAGTGCTAAGTCACCTGTTGCTCCACTGCTAATTACCATGTACTTCATTTGCTTGTTGTGTCAGTTGCCTGTAACCAAGGCAACCAGGAGTGGTGCTTTGCAGTCAGCTGAGCGTTTCCTCCATCTGGTCAGGCTGCAACAGGGTTCTTGCTCATCTTACTCTTGTGGCGGCAAGAGGAACACGTTCAGCAGAATCCCTCTCTCTGTGTCACCAGTTTCTCCACAATGATTCATTTCTCTATATTTATCAATTAACTTATTTTATTTCTTCTAACAAATCTTGATATATTTTGATCCTACAGTACATTACTCTTCCAGTCAATCTGGTGAGCTCGACATATTTCAAAATTAGAAGGAAAAGTACAAACACAAAGACACAGAAGCAAACACCCAACTGTGTTGGGATCACTTTTAATGAATGTGTGTGTTGTGTGGAAGAAAAAAATAACCCAGATGGGATCTTTATTCTCCAGGCATTTTCTCTTAAAGAAAGGACAGACTATGCCAGTGAGACATTTACAGTAATGGGACATAATTCATGAAAACACTTGTTTCGATTAGGCGACTATCCATGGACCACCTCTCCTTTTTATCTATACCCTTACTCTTTTGGCAATTTCATTCATTCTCTCGTCCTTAAATACTATCTGTATGTTGCAATGTGGAACACTCCCCTGAATCTCAGACCTGTAAATTCACCTGCTATTTGACATTTTTACTTAGATATCTGTTAAGAATACGGGTGTGAATATATACAAAGAAACTAAGCTTCCGATCTCATTCTTTTCCCAAATTTGTTCTATCCTGAGCCATTCCCATTTCAGTTAATGGCAACTCCTTTTTTTTTTTTTTCAGTTCCTCATGCCAAAATCTTAGATTTGTCCATGATAGCTCTCTTTTTGTCGTCACCACACACATTCTATTGGTCCTCAGATCCTGCGAGCTCTACTTTCAAAATGTATTCAGACAGAATTCAAACAATTCTTTAATCTCAACTGTTACTAACCTGGTTTAAAATCATCATCATCCCTCTCCCATATTATTTCAGTTGGCTCTCCCTCTTGCGCCTTTCCGTCTTTGTTGCTCATAGTATATTCTCAATATAGCTGCCTGTGTGGACCTCTTAAAATTGAAGGCTAAACCTGATCAACATCCTCCAGTGGCTTTGCGTCTTACTCAAGAGTAAAAGCCAAAGCCCTCACATGGCTTACAAAGGTCTAATTGATCCCTCATTTCATCTTTTCCACCTTTGTCCTTGCTCAATCCAGCCCAGCCATACCATGCTCTTCTTCAGGAATTCGAACTTGCTGTTTTCTCTTTTGGAAAGTTTTCTCACCAAATGTGCATTCATATGGCTGACTCCCTTGTCTTCTCTAGGTCTTTACTAGGTGCAGGAGAAAATAAGGGAAAACTAATATAGGAAAGGGAAGGGGGAATGAGCAACACATTGTATAAATGTTTAATACAATAAAATTGGGCAGCAATATAATTGTCTAGGAGATATATCATTGTCTAGGTGATAGGCAAAAACCAGAGAAACAAAAGATACCTGGAGAAACAAAAATGGAAGCAGAGTGAAATCTAAGAGAGTGAATAAAAATAAGATGCTGAGACTTTATCTCCAAGGCCATGAGGGGTCCTGGTGGCATAACCTAAGAAGTTCTCTTCATGTCATGATGATCACTAAATTGGAAAAATCCACCTAGATAGCATTTCCATAGTTTTGACTAGTTCAGTCTGGATAAACTTTTACTAGATTGGAACTGTGGATGATCAAACAGAAAACATGAGCCCAAGGATAAGCCAGAAAGTAGAGATTCAAAGGATTATGCTAAGAATTGGAATATTAAAAAGATTCGGGAGGTTTTAAAATATTTTTTTTCTAAAGAAAAATTTAAAAGACAAGAAAAAAGCCTTTTTCTAAATGTGAAATTAGTGGCTATAGAAATATTTATTAGTTCACAGAGTTCTCCTGGCTTATGAGAAAGTTATTCCAGAATGAAATCCAAGTGGTTATTCTCTTCCTCCTCATAGATTCTAATTCAGAACATTCTGAAAATGAAGCAAGCCAGAAGAGCACCACTTTTATCCAAATATTTATCTTAGTAGAGTATCCTTAACCAGAATCATTCAGATATGTCTTAGAATTATTTAAAACTGAACAGCCTCTCAAGGTCTTATTTGATGTATCTATTAATTTATTTTTTGTAAGGAAGATGCCAGTGGAGGATGAAAATTTAAATTATCAAAGCTAGACACTGCTATTTTGAGTGCAAAATTTTTTATTCTGTAGTAAATCCAGAATTTATCTTTGGGAAAGGGCTTTTGGGCAGGTGCTTTTAGTTATGCAGCTATAAGACAAGTATCCACGCATTGCTCTTGGAGAACACTGTTTCTGACCAGCAACTAGTAATAAATTAGATGTATTATTATATTTTTACAGATTAAGACTTTTTTGTTTATTTCTATCTATAAAAATTGTATTGCCTTGTTTTGTTTTATTTTTTTGTTTTGTTTTTGAGAGAGAGAGAGAAAATGATGTCTAAGGACAACCTACAAGAAATTGAAAACAAAGACTGGTTGAAGTTTGTGGCAAGAAAGATGAGGCACCAAATCTGGCATGTCTTCACCTCATGGTGGTGGCTGAATCATAAAGCAGACTGATATTTGCCAACACCCACTCTCTCCTTGTCTAAAACCTTTCAAAAGTGGCATACTTCTAACCATAATAACTCTTGTTGTCAAATATTTTACTTGCCTTATCTCATGACGAGATAAACGAGAGCAGGACATTCCCCAGAGAACATCTATGTCTCCTCTGTTGATCATCTGAGGAGAGAAAATGGCATGGGCCTTAGCCCGGAGGAGGGAATGACATTCTCTTCCCTGGATCTGTGAGCTATTGAGCCTCAACATTGGCTCTGATCAAACTTCTGATCAAAGGCATTGCTCTAAGAGAAGGTCAGCTTAGCTCTGGAACCTGGTGGCAGGCCAATGTCAAGAAAATAACCCTGTTGAAGGGCATTTCCAAGGGCCCTAGAGAGTAATGTCCATATCCAGCTCTAAGCTTTTTTTTTTTTTCTGTATTGTACCTCTCTTCTCAGGTGACAAAAAACCAGAGCCAAATTGTAGAGTATTTAAGTGTTCCTTGAAAATCCCCAGAAAAATGCTTGGAAATAGAAAATCATTAGGGAAAAAAAAAAGATTTCCCAAGGTTCACCAAATGGGAACTTAGAATACTGGTTTAAAAAGAGATTTCTTCTGAAGGCTGAGGAACCCAGGCAAATGTGGGCACTCTTAATTATGTGAAGGTTGCCAAGTTTAGAACTGAATTCCTGCAGCCTCATGCACTAGCAGAGGGGCAGTGTCCAGCAATGAGCCTTATCTCTGGCACAGAGCACTACCCCAGGACAAGGTCCCTGGAGAGATACAGTTTCTAGCCTCGGTGATTAAATGTAAAGTCAGGAGTCACTTTGCAACAAATTTAGGGGAGTACTGTAAGTGCGTAACCCAAATTCTATATGTCACAACAGTATCATTAAAAGAGTAACAAAACAACATTTCTCTGGTTCTGTCCTCTGATATTTGTGGGACACTAGCCTGTCTTGACCACCTTTGACTGCCTCTGCAAACTTCCTTAGGAATGCATCACACGTTCATTACCCTACCTTCTAGGCTACAAGTTAAGTTCTGTCCTCTCTGCTGCTGTTCAGCTTATTGAGATAATTCTTTCGTAAGGCAGGTCTTCTTGTGCAGAGGCCGCCCCAGTTCTCAACACCCCCGGCTTCTCATCTGCAGTCGAAATGTAAGCCTGTCTGTTCCACGTTCCAAAGGCCTCCTCAAGTCAAGAAGGTTTCCTTCATCTCCACTTGCACACACCCTGGCAAATAGCATTGCCTTCTGCTCTCTTGATCTTACTGAGGTTTCATTAGATTTTTTTTTTTTCTTTAAACTTCCTCTTAACTGAAGTAAACTCCAGGAACAATTCACGACTTTGCATGGGATGATCCAGAGGACATTGAAAAGCAGGCAAATACACTGTACTCAAA
Organism: Pteropus medius; assembly: GCF_902729225.1. Taxonomy (NCBI): domain Eukaryota; kingdom Metazoa; phylum Chordata; class Mammalia; order Chiroptera; family Pteropodidae; genus Pteropus; species Pteropus medius. The sequence continues at coordinate 35,885,675 of NW_024344378.1, read as the reverse complement.
ATTACCTCTGCCCTCTGACTCCAACCTATTTTTCTTGGCTTGAACTTGTGAACCCAACTCCTTCTTCCAGATGGATGAGTCTTTCCTATTCAGCACTCTGGGGATCAGCCCTCCAGACATGCCCAGACCATAAGCAAAGGGAAAGTTCTGACAGCCCTAGGAGTGAGAGCACTTTTGGTTGGGAGCAAGTACATAAAACGGCCACCACCCTTTGACTGCATATCTCACTGTCTGACTATTAATGTTGTATTGCATATTTCAGATACTTTTTTCTAAAGCTATTTTGATGATAATCTTTAAAAATCATTAAAGGATGATGATTTGGGTGAAAGTTTTTCAGGAATGCAATCACTATCCTTCTCCCTCCCAAGTTACCTTTCTGACGCAAATTAATCTGTATTTTCAGGCAAACAGAGCTTGACACATGCTGGAAATCCTGCTATAGGAAATAGGAAAGCTTTTTCCTGTTTAAGCTTCCGTCTCACATTGGACTATTCACTAAGGGTAGGCGGTAGATGGTATATGTACCCTTTTAACAGCTGATCTTAGGTTTCTGGAAGAATACATCAGTGGATGGGGGCAGGAGTTAGACCTTCCGGTTACATGGCAGAACCTTCACACCTTGAATCCACAGGACCATCAAATGAGCTAAAGAAAGCATAAGAGGTAGAGAGGCCTGAGGAACATTGATAAACTGTAACATTTTACTAGCCGTTAAAAAGAAATTTTTCACTGCACTATTTTGAATTTGGCCTACCCATTTTGTAAATGGGTATGCCTACATTGATAGATGCACACGAATAATTTATGCTAAGTAAAATTATGTTCGTTTTATTGGCAGGGACACTCATTAGGTCCTGAGAAATCTAGAGAACAAACTTTAACAATAATTTCACACTCTTGCTGGACCTTGGAACACAGTAATCTGTTTGTGGTGGTAGCAGTTGTAAGATTTTGCCAATGAGAACAGAAGTTCCCAGGAGCAAAGGGCTGTATTCTTTGAGAATCTCTAGCAAAACTACATCTGAACCATGTTTTGGGTTCTGATTAGGAAAGTAACATGATCAAAGTAAAACACTTTGAAAATACATAAAAGTATAAAGAAAACAAAAATAGCTTGCAATTCTAAAATCTAGTGATAAATATTCTTAATATTTTGGTGTATTTTATTCTAGAATATTACATATTCTTATATTGATACACAAATTTTTCACATTTTAACATCTCTGAAACAGATGTAACTCAAAATTGATGACTTGTTAAAATAATAATTGGAGGTATTTTTCTTTATCTTAAATGTAGGTACATGAAATAATGATGCATCTTAAAATCAATTATCACATCGTTCCTTGGCCTTTTGGCTAAGATCATGTGTAAAATCATTCATCACAGATTAGATGGTCATCTCTGATTACATGAAATACAGAATATAAATGCAAGCATTTGTGAAGCTCTAATTATATTTAGGAGGATCTATCATGGTTCTTTCTTATTACTATTTTATATTCAAAGGAAAACACTGTAGTAATCAAAATGAATCAACATCTTTATTCTCTTCTCTCAAAGGACATCAATATAGAAATCCAATTTACTTCTTAAAATTCTCTTTCCCAATGCTATGCTTCGAAACCTTTTTCTCAACCCCTCCTTATTCTTCCTTTCTACCCGCTAGTCTTCCTCACTTCTCCTTTCTTTGCCCTCCATCATTTTTCTTAAAATTATTACTCTTGAAAGTGGAACTGGCCATTTCTGATGCACTTCTTTTCTGTGTTACAAAGACCCAGAAACTCAGCATTCAAAGTTTTTATTAGAGGTCTGGTGAGAGAGTGGTGAGAGGTGGAGAGGGGTGGAGAGAGAGAAAGAGAGAGAGAGAGAGAATGGGAAAATATCAAAGTTTTTTTTATCAGATTGAAGGGAAAAGAGAACATATTTACAAACCTAATAAAAAAATACACAGATACAGAGAGGTATATATAATAATCACTTTCTTCTAGGTATAAAAATATATTTAGCTTGGTGTTGCTTCTCACTTCAAAGTGGGGAAAAAAAGAAAGAAATTAAAATTCTAGTTCGTACCTAGGGTTTACATTTCCTTTAATTTTTGCTTTTGCACTTGGTTTGTGATCATGAAACATAAATTAATAAACATGTGTCCATGTCTTAATAAGTAATTCTTTTTGTATACAGAAAGCTATGTTACAGCCTTGCTTTTCTCACTTACTCATACCTGAACAGAACACATGCCACTTGAACAGACACAGGGTCTTGAGGAATTAATCGGCTTTCATCAGACTTGACTCTTATCTTTTCCTAAATGCTTTTTCAGAGTGCTGTCTTCTGATATAAAATGAGACGTGAGGTTCAAAATGCCCACAAGTACCAACAGTGACTTTCATTCCCATTAAGGTGTAAATGCCTGATATCAGTTCTCTCTAGGGGACAGGTCTTGATGAGGGCAGGAGTACCTTGGAGAAAAAAAGATGGGGTAGAAAGGGGAAACCAAGAGGAAGCAAAGAGCCAAACCTACTACTTCATCCTTTGAACTCTGGTCACTCCTAGACCAAGATTATGGAGAGTTCACTGTAAAATGTGGCTGGTGACCACAGTAGGACTTATTCTTTAAAAATGGAAATTCCTTGGATTCCAAACTGTTTACACACAGACCTGACTTTTAGGTTCCAGGGAAAGCAGTGGGCTCTCCCCCAACATCTGTTCCTCGAATTATAGTAATTATACAGAAAACTATCCAGACATGTTCCTCCCTTTTCAGATTCTTTACCTCTGATTTCTAAAGATATTTTACTTACAAAAGAAGTAAAGAAAGAAAGAGAGAAGCTTAATGTAGATAAACATCAGACAAATCAGAGCCAGACACAATCCAAGCAAAAAGGGCGTCAGCAGGGTGTTCCGTAATTGCTCAGCGTATAACAGCACATTCAGAAATAATCAACTTTAAACATTCTTCGGTGTCAAACAACATTGTCCTCAGGACCTTTTTATCCTGCGGAACACCAAGAGGTTGGCCTCAGTCCCCAGGTGACACCATCTCCAAGGCTAAAAGCAGGAAGGCAAGACAAAGAAGGAAGAAAACACCAAACACAAGGTTTGTGCTAGATTCATTTCATCAGCAAAGCCAACAATATTCTCCAATCGCTTGGACTGGGAAACAGCTTTTCTTTTAATAGTGTTATAAGTATCTGTAATAGCTACTGAAATTTAGTAGGATTTTGTTATCTGTGGAGCTGTATATAAGATAAAAAAAGGGGAAGGACATTGTCTATTCTAAGAACTGGTTAGTATAAGTCTCCCTTTCCTAACTGATGTCTGGGAGAGCCAAGAAAAGCACCAAGAGCTGTGAAGAACTGACCAAAAGATTCATTAAGAAAGGTGTACAGCATAGGAAATATAGCCAATAACATCGTAATAACATTGTATGGTGACAGATGGTTACTAGACTTAAAGTGGTGATCACTTTATAAGGTATATAAATGTCAAGGCACTATGCTATACAGCTGAAACTGATATAATACTGTATGTCAACCATATTTTAATTTTAAAAAAATTTACAATAAATAAAAATAAATTTACCAAAAAAAAGGTGCATTTGTCAACTGTTAAATGATGTGGATAAAAAGAGTTAAGCAGACCTTAGGTAAGTTAAGAACAAGTCTCCCCATTAAGCCTCCGCTAACCTACAGATTTCAGTCAGGACCCCATGAGAGAAAAGACAAAAGCTTTATCAGAGTTAATTGCAATATGCCACAGACCCAAGCATAATGTTTAGGTAAACTGTAACAAACTTGAATAAGAAAATGAAATAATAAAACAATGTTAAACAAAAAGGAGGAACTAAAACTGTATAATTCACACCCCACAGTTGTAAACACTATAAACTTTTTACAAATGGATTCATCTACTTATGCATCCATGACTTACTGTGGAGTTTTGTGTCATATTTTTGTAGTGAACCCCTCATTTAAGACTGGCCACCTGACCCGAAGAGTCACCTCCTTCTCTGTTTGTGGCCCCAAAATTGTCCCCTCTTTAGCTGCCACTGCCAGTAAAATCATTCTCCTTGTCTTCACGTTACTCTCCTGTCCTCTGCTACTTCTATTCATTGATCCCACAAATATTTATAGAGTATATATTGCTGGTATAAGCCAGACACACTTTCCCCAAGAGCCAGACCACTAACCCTGTTGATAATCAGAAACCCTGAAGCTAAAACACAGGAGGTCCCTATAGAATTGCTGCCTGCCCTCCACCACCCAGACTCTGCCTATGCACAGATCCTCAAACACATGTTGCTACCTCCTTCTAGGCTGAGCTGATCTAGCATCCTTCTAAGCAGACACTACCCCAAAGGGCTTTGCCAGGGTCACCTTGTCCCTCAAATTCCCTATTTACTTTTTCACAGCTGCACCTATAACAGTGTCACCACTAGACCTACATTGGAATAACCCAATTGAATATTGTCATGTAGCCCCTCAACTTATAAAATTCTGAAGTGGAACCTTAAACAAGAATCCCTACGATGGAGATTTCAGAAAAGGTGCCCTATTGCACATCGTCACAGAAAAAGCCAAGGGCATTTAAAATTGTTGTAGCTTCTGAATTTGGTAGAACAGAGCTGAAATGAAAAGAGGTCAAAAAACAGAAGGCTGAGTCAGGTGTGTTTACTTTTTTTGTGGCTCTCATATCAGCAGGGGCTTTATATTCCTGGAAGATATGTGTGTTCCATTGGCCTGGTTTTTATTTAGAAAGACCAAAAAAGGAAAGACTTATGTTGTTGGCAAAACTGACCTTCAGAGTTAGAACATGGGAGATGACATAGAATGTTGTCTTGGGCAAGTGATGGAACTTTCCTGAGCCTCCAAGTTCTCAGTTATAAAGATATTAATAGTACTCATATCATATGTTCAGAGTGAGCATTAAATACCAGAGCTTAACACATAGTCAGTACTCAAACAGCGTTAGGTGATGTTATCATTAATGTTAATGAATGAAAATGACAATTTGAAGCAAAGACTTTGTGCTTCTTAAAAGAGTGGGATTAGAAAACATTACATGCCTTTAAATTCTATGGCTCTGATTCCCTGTGATATTCTTTGTATAAGAACAACTACAACAACCAGAGTAGTGACCCAGGTGAGTTAGGCAGTTGACTAGGTTTTTACATGTTATCTTTCATTTGAGCTAACACCCTATGGAGAATGCATTATTAGCGCCATTTTACAGATGAGGAAACTAAAGTTCAGAAAAGCAAATAAAGCACTAGAAGCTATACTTCTATGAAGTGGCAGAGGTTGACTCTTAACCTGAGTCCTTCAAACCTCGAAGCCTATGCTCTTTCCAATGTGGTGCTCTTCCGCATGGAAACAGGATATGTCATTCGCCCTCATTAGTTTTCCAGGAGGGAGTATCTTTCCTCTCATTGGTCTACACTCTTCTGTTGAGTTCCTTTCTTGACTAATAATAGTACAAAAATGGCATGCATCAGCAAGTCGGTTGATTAGGGTGAGGCTGCCAGCTGTGGCTGAGGATCACATCAGGCTCAACACTCGACTAATGCACTTAATAGTCTCAGAGAGTCCTACAACAGACATGTGGCTGGTTGAAAAAAGTAAATAGCCATTTTAATACAATAGGTTTGGCATGGACCAATAGTGTTTTTAAAATTCCTGTAAAAATGAAGGAACAAGGATCTTCGGGGGTTTTACCTTTGAATTCTGCTGGCAGAATTTCTTCTTGCTCAGGTCAGTCTTTGTTCTCTTAAGGCCTTCAACTGATTGAATGAGGCCCACCCACATTAGGGAAGGTAACCTGCTTTACTCCAGTCCACCAATTTAAATGTTAATCTCATCCAAAAAATATCTTCACAGAAAACATTCAGAATAATGTTTGACCAAATATCTAGGCACTGTAGCCCAGACAAGTTGATACATAAAATTAACAATCACATCATCAACACTATAACAGCCATAGTTACAATTTACTGGCTATAATCTATGTTGCCAGGTACAATGCAGGCGCCTTATGTTATTTATCATTAGGCTGCCTCCTTGAAACACCACAAGATAGATATTATTATTCCCATTGTCTGGTGACAAAACTGAGGCTCTCAGAAATGAGGTAATTTGTCTGTGACCAAGTGGCCTAGATCGAATCCCGTACCCCACTTTAGGGACTATAATTTTCCCCACTGTACCACTGCCTCCCAATCCACAAGCTTCTTATTTCTCCAAACATGCTATTTTGTGTGTCTATGCCATGTCACATGCTGTTCCTCCTGCCTGAAAAACTCATCCTCTTCTTCATCTGCAATAAGTGTTACCCCTTTGTCAAGATTCAGCTCAAGAGTCACCTCCTCTAGGAAGCCTTCCTTGATTCCTTCTCCACCTGGATTTTAAAAGCTCTTTCTCTATGCTCTCATTAGCAGTGGACATTACATATGTCTACAAAAGGAATCATCAAGCTGCAGTTGCTGGTTTGCTGACCTTTCTTCTCTATTAGGCTGTAAACTTCTTGATAGAGGGTAAAATGCTTTTATTTATCATTGTATCTGCAAATCCTCAGCACTTGATAGGTGCCACATAAATGTTTATTTAATGAATAAATGAACAATGTTTAATGAAAAGTGAACGAATGTGTAAAGGAAGGTAAGACAGCAAGGGGCCTGAGAAGAAGCATTGAGAGAGATAAGGGCAACTAAAAGAGGACAGAATCACGACATGGGCAGAAATGGCTGCTGAATGGCGCAAAATTATGCAGAGATTTTGACAGGACCAAAAACTAAAAAGAGGCTGTTGGATTCATCGGGGGAAAATTCAATGAGTACAATAGGATATAAGTAGTTTAGTGGTTTGGAAAAAGTTTTATTTGTAGAAATTTTAATGGCGCTGACTGGGACCAGCTGAGATGGCATCACAAAGAACTAACAATCTGATCTGGGACTTATAGAAGGAGTAGAATTTGAATAGGCCTGTGTTGGATGTGTGAGGGCGAGGGGCTTGTGATGAAATGAAGGGCAAAGAAGGATCACATCTTTAAAATAAGTAGGAAGTTGGTTGAAGACATCCGAGAGTAATTGGGTGGCCCAGGTGTGGAAGCAAAGAAAACATTTCTCCTCTCCTTCTCTGGCGGGGTTCTTTGTCTCCCTGACAGCTCACCTCCCGTCAGCAAGTAGGGAAGAGTGAATCTCGACTCTCTAATATACAGATCGCTGTGATGTATAATTTATGTGTCAATTCCTTTGATGAAAAGTGTAGTAAGAATAGTAATGAGTTTAGACATATTTCAAATAATGAAAATATCAAATCTGATAACAACTCATCTATTTTGCTTCTGTAATTTCCTAGCGAATTCAAATGTGACCCAAACTCTAAACAGTTTTATTCTCTGCTTACCTTGGAGCTTTAGAATAACTGCAATGGATAACAAATGATAATTTCTCATTGAAAAATGAAATTAAATGTCATACTACCATATGAGGCTGGCTAACCATTGCACATTCCTAAACTTCCAATGTAAGTGAATCATCATTTGATATTATAATTCTAAGGAAATATGCTGCCTTAAATATATGCTCTAGCTTTTAGCTAAACCACTATATATCTTTAATACTCTAACTCAAGCTATTTGAGCCAACTGATTTTCATATGAAGAGTAGTGAAAGAGATTGGAGACCTTTGTACCTTTTACCAAATTACAGGGCAGGGTTCAATCAATTCACAGTACTAAGTGGGGTCATTTTTGCAGTACTGACAGAAATTACAGCTTTTTTTAGACCTGGCATTGCTATAGTAACCGCACAATAGCCCAACAATACATAGATCATAGCTAATTCTAGAGTAGGATTAATTTATTTCTCAGACAATGGAAGTGGAGAATTTTGGAGGGTGGGGGAGGCTTTATCTTCTACATATAATACCCTCCAACACTGTAAATATTTAATGCAAAACTTGAGATCAGTATGCAAAATAGTGTCTAAATAATCTGCTAGATGTTTTGAGTTTAACAACTAGAGCCCAGCAGACCTTTGAAAAGAGCTGGTTTCCTCTGTTTTCAAATCTCCCAGACTCTGTTGGTCACTTAGGAAAAGAGAATATTGGACTGAGCTTTCCTAGATAAATGGGCTGCACAGGCTCATGGAGGAATTCTTACTATTCACAGCTGACTTAATAAGAATTAGCACTTCTGCTGGAGTGCCTTTATTTTCTAGGGTCTCTCTCCAGCCTATTATGAAATATAGCTGATGCCTGGTTTGCTAAATTTGCAGATGGATGCCTCTGGGCAAAACTGTTTTCTTCAGCCTTGACGAGAAAATTTAAATGCAATTCACATTTCACATTCAACTATGACATGACAAAATATTTAAAGGTCTTTTCTAATAAGGCAGTGACTTAAAAAAACATGACTTACAATAACCTCCTTTACCCTGTGCCCTTCTAAAACCTAAAAAAGATGGAAAATGATGCAGCTGCCTGTCATTATTTCCACTGTGTCTTCAGTTGAGGGCTTGAGAGCTCAGAGCCCCAGGCTTTGGGAGTACAGAATCGTTAGATTTTTGGCTTTGCTCTTGTTCCCACACCTGTGCTCCCAGAACCTAAAGGTTGAAGTAATGTCCAAGTAGCCTCTGCAATAGGGAGAAACATGGATAGCTCTTGCTGACAGGAAATTAGCTGAGGATGTGCAAAGTTTGATTACCAGGGACCAAAAGATATAAAATACTCATTACCTATGGACCGTTCAGCCAAATAAATCAAGTTCCAATTTAACTGCATCTTAACCTGAGTATTGTAGAGGGTGAAAGATATGGATTTGAATTAACAGAAAGTCTTGAGTTCAAAACTTTACTCTTTCACTCATTGAGTTTATATTGAATTTTACATTAAAAATTGAATTTTAACTGAATTTTTATTTTTTGAGGCTTGTCACATCTTTAAAATCTCTTTCCCACCAGGTATTGGAAGGATCGAATGCCATCACATATTGGAGGCACCCAGAGTATGCCGCCCACATCAGATGCTTGATAATCAACTGGACCCAACTGCACCTCTAACATAGATCAGGTGCCTGAACTTACTGAGGAAGAGGAAGTCTCAATGCCATGGCAACCTCTAATCAACGCTTTTATAGAATCTCAGAGTTGGAAAACAGTTCAGATGCAGTCTCATCCTTCCCTGGGAAATTTGTCTCTACCTCATCTCTGTCAATTACGTACTACTCATTGCATCCTCTCAGGTATGAACATTTTCAAATACAGAGGAGTTGCCACTTCATCAATCAGCCATTTAACTGTGAAAAATGAAAAGGGAGACAAATCAAAAATCAGCCATTTTGAGGATCAAATGACTACTCTGTAAAGGTATTATCTCAATTTTATAGACCAGGAAACTCAGGCTTAGAGGATAAATACTTTCACAAGCTCCCATGGCTTTATTTAGAACAGCAGTGATCTGCAAAAATGATATACTCACTCTAAAATATCAGAGATTGGTTAAGTTTCTTACCACGTATATAGTTCCTACATGTCTATGTTCTTAATGGGGATGAGTGGAGGCATATGTTTCATTTTTTCATAACTCAGTCTTCTCTGAGTGTGACACTTGTCCCTGTCCTTGTCTATGATCAGAACCCCAGACTTGCATTACCAAAAATTTGGAGCTGTACTTTTTATAGATTCTGAAATGAGAGCTAAATCCATTTTATTCTCAAAGAATCTGTTGCTACTTGGGAGATAACTACAAGCCAGGAAAGCAGAGGTGACGTTCTTTCTCATTTGCCCCCAGTGCTTCACACAGTGCCTGAGACATAATGGGTATTCAGTAAAGAATTGTTGATGATAAAATTTGTTAAGAGGGTAAATCTTATGTTAAGTGTTCTTATCGCAAAATAATAAAGAGTGCAGGAGGAAACTTTTGGAGATGATGGATAGGTGTATGGCATAGATGGTGCTTATGATTTCATGAATGTACACTTACCTCCAACTCATCAAATTGTATACATTAATTATGCACAGATTTTTGTAAGTCAAGAAAAATTCTGCCAGTAGTGAAAAACAGGAACCAATTATTAGATATTTTTTCCGATAACGAAAGATTTTTCCATTATGGTCAGGATGTAGTAAGACAAATTCTACCATGCTTAGTTCGAGGTTGATAAATTGTTCCCTCGGTTCATCCTTGGGTTACACTTCCCATCACTCCAGCTTCCCACATTTGCCCTATGTGCTCAGGAATTTGGGGAGCGAGCAGTCTGTGAGCACTTCTGTTTGTGGTGAGCCTACCTTGCCTCAACCCTCTTTTTCTCAGCTCGAAACAACAAAACGAAAGGCCCCAGGGGGAATGACAAATCTCAGATGTTCAACTTTTCTAAAATATTTTCTTTGGAGGGGTCCTAGACCAAATCTTCTCAAGGCATTTTCTTTGCCCTTTGTCCTTTCCAGACCTCCTCTTAGGCCAGGACCAATTTCTCTGACAATGGAACTAAACTAGTTCTCATTTGGAACCATCTGGTTCTTACTGCTTCACAGCTCACCACTCATTCCTAATCACTCTCCCTCAGTCTTTCTTCTTTCCTCTCTCTGATATTTTCAATCTTGTTTCTCCCACAGAAAACATAAGCCATGAGATCATCTGCCAAAAGGGATTTGGCCGTAGTAATAAAGTTTTTAAGTGCCCTACCACATTTCCTAGGGGATGGCAAGAATTCTTGAGCTCTAAGAAAGTGTATTTTTCACTGATATGTAAAGAGGGAAGGTTGTGCTTTCTGAAAATACCTGTGTACCTCAGGAAGTGAAATTAAATAAATCCTGGAGGAACAAAAAGTAGCTTTTTTTCATCTCAGGAGCATTTCTTCTTTCCCTCAAGGTACAGTACACAATTACTGTTGGTTAAAGTAATAAAAATGGGATGCTATTATGCCTTTTTAATTTATGCCAGAACTGTACATCTTTTCAAAATTTTAAAGTGTATGTAGCCAATTTTATCTCATAAGGAGTGCTGTGATTCAGGATCAAGAATTTTTTTCTAATCTTTTGCATTGACCACTAGAAGACATTAAGCCACTTATTCAGTAAATGTGTACTGAATGCTTTCTATGTGCCATGACAAGGAAATATTAACTAGTGAACATGCACAGCAAGCCCTTAAATTCTGCTTCTCTGGAACCTACTTAAATGATTGAAATGTGCAGCTCCTATCAGTATTGTTTCCCACTGTAAGCCACTTCTGATTTAATCCTGAGTTCTTCTATGTTTCCTTAAATATGCCAAAAAAAAACTTATTCAGTGAAAAATAAGAAAAATTAAATATCCACAATCCTCAGTTTTCCGTCACCACTCTGATATAGATTGCTGGCCTGTGTGGTAAGGAGGGATCTTTGGTCAAAATCAGACTCTAATTTGGTCACATGTTCTAGAGACAAAGAGCTTTCAAAGGGGTCAAAACAGTGGTTCTAAATTTGGTTGCAATTAGAATTTATTGTCCCCACATTATCACAGCTTTGTTATTAAGCTCATTGTGCACATTTGTACTTCTTTTCTGGTCATTACTGGCCAATATGTTTATCTGCTTGTTTTGTTGCTACTTTTGTTGTTGGTATTCAAATGAGATTTTATTTTGAAATAATTATAAACTTACAGAGAGGTTGCAGAGAAAATGCGGAGTTCTCATACACCCCTGACCCAGTTTCAGTTTCCTATTATCATCTTACGTTATTGCGGTACATTTGTCAAAACTAAGAAACCAACATTGGTATGTTGCTGTTAACCATAATCCAGACTTTATTCAGATTTCATCAATTTTTCCATGATTTCCTTTTTCTCTTTGAGGATCCAGTCCAGTGTACCGCACTGCCTCGAGATTTTATGTCTTCCAATCTCCTCTAGTCTGTAAGTTTCTATTTTTTCTTACTTTGCTTCACAGCCTTGAGGAGTGTTAGTAGGTATTTTGTAGAATGTCCTTTAGTATGGGTATGTCTGATTTTTTTTTTCCAGAATTAGACTGGAATGATAGGTTTATGGAAAGTGTACCACAAAGGTGAAATGCCTTTCTCAGCACATCAGAAGATCCTTGATAGCCATATGACATCACAGGCGATGTCAACCTTCATCGCCTGTGTCCAGATTCTTCCACTATAGAATTACTATGTTTCCCTTTCCCTACTTCATTCTTTGGAAGCAAGTCACAAAGTCTAGCCACCCTCAGGCAGGTGAGGGAAAAACTAAGCTGTACCTGCTGGAAAGGGAAGTATCTATATAATTACTTGGAACTATTCTTTAAAAAAGATTTGTCTCTTTCTCTCCATTTATCAATTCAGTCAATTATATCCATATGGACTCATTTTTTATTTTCTTTATTTTTTTTTACTTTGAGTGATAGTCTAATACTATGTTATTTATTTTGTTGCTCGAATATTTCCAGCATTGGCCTTTGGGAATTCTTTTGGGTTGGTTCCTATGTCCCTTCTATTTGAGCCCATTCTTTTATTTTTTTGAACACTGCCGTACTTTCTGGTACTACAAGATGCTCTAGGCTGATTTTGTATTTTCCCTGCCCTGGCCCCAGAAGCAGCCGTTTCTCCAAAGAGAGATGACTCCTTTTATTGGGGAATGGTAAAAAGAAACCAAGATCTAAGAACTAGGAATGCTCGTTGCAATTGCAGAGTCATTGCTTTCAGCGAACAGAACTAGGTAACGCACATTTGTATATTAGCCTATGTGTAAACACATATCTATAACTCTGTGTGTGTGAATGTGTGTAAAGCTAAGTTCATTCTGATATCTCCAACTCCAGCACCACAAGTTTCAGGCAAGCCATCCTTTCTTGCTCATCTGTAACTTCTTTCTCTGAGAAAACTGCCTGCCACCATCCACTGCTTATTTATTTATTTATTTATTTATTTATTTATTTTGACTTCACCACCAGAAAAAAAGGAGTTTCAGAATTGTTAACTATATCCCACCTGGGGAAATTTTAAACCACCTAATATTCAAGGCACCTGAGATCAATTACGTCAATTTCTGGGACTGTAACATAGGCTTAGGAGTCTTAGAGTTTCCCAGGTGATTTCAATGCCTAGCCAAGCTGAAAAACACTGAGGTAAAAGGTCAACACGCAGGGGCAAGATCTTTCTCGCCTTTCTCTCTCTGCTGTTTGCTTCCATGCGACTGAAACTGGAAGGACTGGACGCTGATGCAAAGCGAAGGAGGCACAGGCTGCTCACTACTCCTCGGTAAGCTTCCCCTCCCTGCACCAGTTTGGCAGGAGGGTAATTATTCCTCTTTAGGGCTTTGTTTTGAGGCGTCACATTCTTTGGTGATGGCAGGTGGGCTTGGGATTGGACCTGTCTCATCTGCGTGTATGATATGACTGTGCGTAGGTGGGAAAAAAACAAAAAATCAAAAAACCAGCAAGCCTGCCTCACAGCCTGCTTGACTAACTCCCAGGTTATTTAAAAAAAAGGGTTTACCAAGTGTGTCCCAACTCAGATAACCAGTGTCACTGTATTGAGTGTTGGTTTGCCGAATAAGACCATAGCTACGACTAAAGCGTTACTTTGCCTTCTGTTTGCCTTCCTTCGCCTCCTATGTGCATACTTCATACACGTGGACCCTTGGGGAAGAGTCATTGGTCAAGAATAAGTTTTGGAGTTTCCTGGAATATCCTAGCATAAATAGATGTAATTTCTTATTTCAAAATTAAACATAGGCATGTGTTAACTAATATGCATCATTTGTATATTACAAATTATATTCTAAAATATAAGTTTAATTTTTAATTAAACTCAGACTATGCAGGAGTCTAAAGTTTTTCCACCTTCAAATCCATGCTCCCTGATGTAGTTGCTTTAAGTAGTTCCGGTTTTTAGATTTGCTGGTATTTACTATTATGTTTAAATAATATATTCATATATCTCTGACTTGAATTATCAATATGAAGATGTTTGTTTGATCTCGGAAGCTAAGCAGGGTCGGACCTGGTTAGTACTTGGATGGGAGACCACCTAGGAAGGCCGTGTGCTGAAGGCGTTAAAAAAAAAAAAAATTTTGTTGACTTCCCACTGTGAAACACTGTGGACACGTTATAAATCCAACCACTTCCACTTCTCTAGCCTTATTTTTGTTTTATATACATACATATATATTTTCATGGTCAAGATTATATTTATTTTTGTTTTATAATAACTTTGTCTTTTGTGCTTCTGTTAATTCCAAGGCCAGTTTTTCTATTTGCTCCTCTTGGTTATTTTTGGCTGGTAGTTTTCTTCGAATGTCAGATTTTTTGTGTTTTTTATGATTGAAGAGCTACGCTGATTACTCTAGGTGCCTGGGTTGGTTTTCTGTAAAGTTAGAGTAATTTGGTTACAAAGAACAGACATCAACTCTGGCTAATTTAAGCAGATAAGGAATAAGTAATTCACTCAGAGGATTCAGAATGATTACCTCTGAAGGTACCAGGCAGCCGGGGGGCCATGGAGGGTAGAAAGTAATGGGCAGCCTGTTTAAGGAGCTGCATTTAAGATGACACAGCACAAAACATTTCTCTCCTTAAGTCACTCCATTCAAGATACAAATTCCTGGGGAAAACATCTGTTTGGGCCACAGGCTCACCTCCCAGCAGGGTTGAGAAGAACCTCATGGTTGACAATCCCACACAGTAAGTGGTGGGGGTTTGGAGGGAAGGGAGGACAGGTAAGTTTCCCAAAGGGAAAAACAAAAGGGGCAGAAGTTCAATGAATTTTTCCCTCTTTCATTTGTCTAGGTATGTTTCTTCAACCTACCCTTAAACATAGGAGAGCTGGCTAGCTCTGTCCCTTCTCTCTGCCCAGAATGTGCCTCCACGAAGCTTTTCTCATTCCTGGTTCCTTTCCTTGCTACAGATCTTAGTTCATATGTCGCCTAATGAAGGCCTGCTCTGACACGCTCTCTGAAGCAGCCCTGTACTTCCTTACACATTATCCTGATTATTCTTAGTTTTCGGAATTTGAATTTCTGGTTTATTTACTGGGCTGGATTATTGTTCATCTTTTCCCTCTAAAGGGCAAGGACACATTCATCTCATCTCATTTCCTGCTCTATGCCTGGTAGGCATAGATGTGTTTGTGAAATGAAAGAGCAGTTCATTGTGAGCTTAAGTAAGTGAATGGAACATATTAATAGGAATGGGGAAGACAGGCAGACCGTGGACCCCAAAATTGCCAAAACAAGGAGCACTGTACTCTGTGGTAGAACAACTTAAAGTATTCAACTCTTGAAAGAATTCAAAGAAATAGTTTCTTGCATGTAGGTCCTAAATTACCTCAAGTTTTGCTCTCATTTTCTCTCAGGCTATAACGTCTACTCTAGAGGCTCTCCTCCAGCTGATCAATTTTTTTTTTTTTTTTTTTTTTTAGAGAATAATCCTTGAGCTTTAACTTTTTGTTTAATAAACTATTGAGGCCTTCTCCTAGAAGCCTTTGCTAGGGGCAAGTGAAAGGCTTCATTGGTCTGGCCTTTCAGGTTATGGGTGCTATAAACCGACTATTTATGGTCTCCCAAAATTCATAAGTTAAAACCTAATTTCTACTGTGGTGGGATTTGGAGGAAGGGCCTTTGGGAAGCGGTTAGTTAGGAGGGTAGAGACCCCAGGGAGCTCCCTCACTTCTTTTACCATTAACAAGGAAGTGTGCCTTCACCAGACACCAAATCTACTGGTGCCTTGATTCTGGACTTCCCAGCCTCCAGAATTGTGAGAAATAAATGTTCATTGTTTGAGCCACCCAGTCTATGATATTTTTGTTATAGCAGCCCCAATGGACAGTCAGTCTTTAATTACCCAGCACTTCTCTGGTTTTGAGCATTAAGGGTGCTTCCTAGAGAAGGATTGTTTCTGCCTCTGGGAATGACTGTGGCATCCCGTGATCGTTTTTCTTTTTTTCTTTCATTAATATAATTCTATCTACTTTATATTTTTCAGAATTTCCTCAAAATGTTCTGGTTTACTGCTAAATATCTTTTTCTAGTCCAGAACTCTTATTATCTCATGTATTTTCAATTAATTCATTCTCTTGTTTCAATAAAAATTTGAGAGTGTTTGAGATGTATGTGCTCAGGACACCATAATTGACAAGATTATATTAATATAATAATAATATATCCACCTCTTAAAAGCACCCTCTTTCCATAATTTCTAACAAATAACAGGTTCTTTATTAGCAAAATGACTAAAAGGGAACGTTTTTATTGGGTTCTTATAAGACACAAGAATATTACATTGGGATACTTTTTATTAATACTAATTAAACTAAATTGCTTTTACTTTTACTTTAGTGTAATACTCTATTTTAACCAAAGACTGCCAAAGCTGAATATCTTTTCTTTGAAAATTCTTTTAATTAGCATTTCAAGCATCTATTTTCTAATAATTCGTTCATGTTGGCCCTGAGAAAAATGTCATTTAAATGAATTTTAAATCAAAGGAATACTAACCTATCTTAATATGTAGTTGAACATTTTATGTGTGTTTTAGTGTATACTCATGTTTTGAGAAAAATTCCAAATTCTAGATATATTAAATATGAAAAATAAAACTATGAAATTATTACAAGAAAGTAGCAGAGCACAAAGAATTTTTAATAGGAAAAGTCATAACAAGTCATAAAAAGTATAAATTAATAAAGATTAAAATTTTTATTCCATAGACATTTTCTAATCATATATAGCAAAAGATAACAAGCAAAAGGAAAAACTAAGCCACAGACTAGGAAAAGGTGTTTGTAGCATATATTAGACACAGGGTTATATCCAGAATATATAAAGAATTCTGACTAATGAGGACAAGAAAAATAATGCAATAGTAAAATGGGCAAAGAAAAACAATTCAGAAAAAGACTGAAATGACAAATGTATAAAAATATGTTCACTTTCACTGAAAATCAGATAAATACTACATATAATAAAACCAAAAATATTCCATTTTTCATCCATTAAACTGTCAAACTTTTCCATTTTTGCTAATAACTATTCAAATTGAGGAAGAAATTTTTTGTTTTTGTATACTGCTGATGTAGCTTAAATTGATATGGTCACTTTAGAGAATAGTTCTAAAATGTACACATATACTATGATCCAGCGATTTAACTTCGAGCTGTATACCCTTCCTTGGACATTGTTTCTCAAGCTTTGGCCAACACCATCTAAGTTATTGTTAAACGCACAAATTGTCCCAGATTCCATTTCTGCTGTCCAGCTCAGAATCTCCGACTGAAGCCTCCTAGATTCCTTCTGTTCACTCCTCCAAACCCACTCTCCACCTTGCCCGCCCTACTCTCTGTCCTAGAGGGCTAGACTACATGATGATATAACAGAGCTCCATTCCCCTGGCTTCAGGGTTGGCTTAGTCAAATGGGAAATCCTGGCAGGAACTCGGAGGAGTGAGGTTTGGATATTTAATTCCTTCCTGGAAGGTTTCAATAGGCTGGCTCTTTCACCATTCAGTTGCTACTGGCTCCAGGTGACTGTATTATTTCTTGCTTCACTAACCCAGGGGTCAGCAAACTACAGGCCTATTTTTGTAGAGCCCTTACATTTATAATATTTTTCTAAAACATTTTTAAAGAGTTATTTTAAAAAAGAAGACAATGAAGAATATCCAACAGACCGCATGTGCTCCACAAAGCTTAAAATATTTACTAGTGGGCCTTTTACAGAAAAAGTTTTCCCACCCATGACCTAGACCCATATTGTTATAAATAGTCCCCCTGTAATTAAACCTATTTCAGTTATTTTGAGTTTTCCATGTTTCCTGCTTTGCCTTTGACTGTTATGGAGGAGCCTGGGAAGCTATATTGGCAAAAGTGCTTCCACATGATTTTACCTCCAGGAAATTTTGGAAAACTCTGTCCTAGAGTAATTTGTGTAAATGTGTCCAGGGATATTAATTTAGCCAGTCTTTATAATACTCAAAAAAAAATGAAACAAATTAAATATCCATCAAAAATGAATGAAAAAAATGACGTATATTCAGGTGAAAGGTATCAATGAATAATATATCAGAATGAATTGGTCTCAGACATATGAAAAATAAAAATCAAGTTATAGAACCATATAAAGAAAATACAATGTATAAATTAAAATGTACTTTACAGACAAATGTGCACATTGGTTACTTCTGGGAGTGGGAGGATAAAGGGTCACAGGAAAAATAGACCAGTTGTGATGGTCAAAGGAACTGGAAGAAACATTGTTGACTGGCTGCTCCACACTCATGCCATCCTTTTCTACTTCATCTTGCTGCTGGGACTCTTCATATGCCCTAGGTTCTTCCAAGCACACCCTGTGTGCAATTGCAACAGGAAGGTGAGCACTGTGAGACAGTGGTTTGCCTGGAGAAATGCATGATGGTGAAAGCATCTGATTCTTCTGAGGCATCGTGGCAAAGTTTTAGCTTCCAAAACCTAGCAGCATAGGTGCTGAGTAACAAGTGGCAACAGCAGTGGACTTTCTGCTATAAGAACCCCATGGTATAATTGATCACTTCTTCTAGCTACATGATCTTGGCTATGTAGCATTCAAGCCTTATTCTCTGCTCTCCACAAGATTCTGTGTACTACCTTATTACCCTTTTAAAAACCCCTTTCTGTTTAAACTCAGTAGAGTGGACTCTGTTGTCTGCAAAAAGCAGTTACATACATAGGGCTATTAGTCTCATCTATATTGTTCAATTTCTTTAAAAATGACAGCACATATGATGAAACAATTATGTGTTATGAAATGTAGCTTAATTGTTCTTTGTAATTTTTAATTTTCTCTTCCTCAAAAAATATATTTATATGGAACATAAATTAGTTGTCTATTACTTTACTGCAGATTAAACAACCATTTATGCCAGAAAGCTATTTGTCAACCCAACATAGAAAACAACTATTACATGTCCATACCTAAGTGTCCTAAATAGTATCCATTTCTTGCTGTCTTGCAGTTTTTTCTTGTACCATTTCTAGTTTATTCATAATTTCCTCAAACCCATCCTAAGGATGTTCCTTTTTTATTGAGATATAATTTACATATATTTGTTTCAAGTGTGCAACACAATGATTCACTACTGATATACATTGTAAAATGATCACAAGTCTAGTTAACATTCATCACCACACAACTGAAACATTTTTTTCTTGAGATGAGAACTTTTGATATTTATTCTCAGCAATTTTCAAACATATAATACAGTAAATACAGTATTAACTATAATCACTACACTATACATATCTTCAGGACTTATAACTGGAAGTTTGTTCCTTTTGACCACCTCCACTCATTTCTCTCATCCCCCACCAGCCACTTCTGCCAACCACCAATTTGTTCTCTGTATTTGAGTTTAGTTTGTAGTGGTTTTTATTTTTTTAACCTAACAAGGCCTTCAAGGTTCATTCATGTCACCAATTACGTTTTTATTTTTATTAATTTAATATTAATATTAAAGTAATTTTATTGATATTAATCAAAATTTTATTAATAAAATTTATATTAAAATTTTATTAATAGAAAATTTTTATTTTAATGTTTATTGTATATATAGACCACATATTTTTTATCCATTTATTCATCAACAGATACTTAGGTTGCTTCTATGTCTTGACTATTGTAAACAATGCTGCTCTCCACAAGATTCTATGTACTACCTTATTACTCTTTTAAAAACTCCTTTCTGCTTAAACTCAATAGAGTGGACTCTGTTGTCTGCAAAAAGCAGTCACATGCATAGGAATATTAGTCTCATCTATATTGTTTAATTCTTTAAAAATGAATCTTTTTATCTTTTCAATGTCCTGTTTTCATTTTCTTTGGATAAGTACCTGGAAGTGGAAATACTAAGTCATATGGTAGTTCTATTTTTAATTTTTTGAGGAAACTCCATACTATTTTTATAGTGAACAAATTTACACTCCCACCAAGAGTGCACAAGGGCTCCCTTTTCTCTATATCCTTGCCAACACTTTTTATTTTGTTGTTTTTTTTTTTTTGATAATAGCCATTCTAGCAGGTATGATATCTCATTGTGGTTTTGATTTGCATTTCTCATAATTACACGTTGAACACCGTTTCATGTATCTGTTGTCTGTGTGCCATCTTTGCAAAAATGTCTTCAGATTTTCTGCCAATTTTTAGGGTTTTTTTTGCTACTAAGTTGTATGAGTTCTTTATATATTTTAAACATTAATCTTTTATCAGATATATGATTTGCAAATATTTTTTCCCATTCCATAGTTTGCCTTTTCATTTTGTTGGTTTCCTTTGCTGTTCGTAGCTTTTTATTTTGAGATAGTCCCACCTGTTTATTTTTACTTTTAGTGCTTTCACTTTTGATGTCAGATTCAAAAAATCATCATCTATGTCATGGAGCTAATGTCAGGGAGCTTACTGCCTGTTTTCTTCTTGAAGTTTCATGGTTTTATGTTATGTTCAAGTTTTTAATCCATGTTGACTTAATATTTTGCATGATGCAAGATAGTGATTCAGTTTCATTTTTATGCATGTGGCTGTCCACTATTTCCAACACCATTTATTGAAGAGATTATTCTTTTCCTATTGTATGTTCCTGGTTCCTTTGTCATGAATTAATTGACTATAAATGCATAGATTTGTTTCTGGGCTCTTTTCTGTTTCATTGATCTATGCGTATGTTTTGCCAGTACCATCCTGTTTTGATGACTATACCTTTGTAATATATTTGGAAGTCAGGGAACATGATGCCTCAAGAGTGCTTTAGGTATTTGGGGTCTTTTATGTTTCTATACAAATTTTAGGATTGTTTTTCCTATTGTCAAAAATGCCATTGAAATTGTGATAGAGATTGCATTGCGGCTGTAGATTTCTTTGGGTAGTGTGACATTTTAACATTAATTCTTCCAAACCATGAGCATGGACTATCTTTCCATTTATTTGTATCTCCTTCAAATTATTTTATTAATGTCTTATAGTGTTCAGTGTGCAGATCTTTCAATTCCTTGGTGAAATTTATTCCTAGGTATTTTATGCATTTCAATGTAATTATAAATGGGATTGTTTTATTTTTATTTCAATTACAGTTGACATACAATATTATATGGGTTTTAGGTGTGCAACATAGTGATTAGACATTTATATCACCTACAAAATGATCACCCCAATAAGTCTAGTACCCATCTGACACCATACAGAGTTATTAATATTATTGACTGTATTTCCTATGCTATACTTTATATCTCCATGACTATTTTGTAACTGCCAATTTGTACTTCTTAATCCCTTTATCTTTTTCACCCATTCCCCTAACCTCACTTCCCATCTGGCAACCATCAGTTTGTTCTCTGAGTGTGTTTCTGTTTTATTCTTTTATTTTATTCTTTAGATTTCACGTATAAGTGAAATCATATGGTATTTGTCTTTCTCTGTCTGACTTATTTCACTTAGCATAATATCCTCTGGTCCATCCATGTTGTCACAAATGGCAAGATTTCATTGATTTTTTTATGGCTGAGTACAATTCCATTATATATATGTACCATATCTTCTTTTTATACATTTGCTTCCATATCTCGACTATTTTAAATAATACTTTGATGTACTTAGATAGGAGTGTATATATTTTTCAAATTAGTGTTTTGGATTTCTTTGGATATATACCCAGAAGTGAAATTGCTGAGTCATAAGCTAGTTCTATTTTTAATTTTTTGAGGAAACTTCATGCTGTTTTCCATAATAGCTGTACCAGTTTACAATATCGCCAACATGCATGAGGGTTCTCCAAATCCTTGCCAATACTTGTTTGTTGATTTTTTGATGATAGGTCTTCCAACAAGAGTGAGGTGATATCTTATTGTGGTTTTTAATCTGCATTCTCTTAATAATTAGCGATGTTAAGCATCTTCTCATATATCTATTAGCCATCTGTATGTCCTCTTGGGAGAAATGTCTATTCAGGTCCTCTGCCCATTTTTAATCAGATTGTTTTTGGTGTTGAGTCATATGAGTTCCTTCTATATTTTATATGTAAACATCTTATCATTGGCAAATATCTTCTCCCATTCAGTAGGTTTTTTCATTTGGTTGATGGTTTCCTTCACTGTGCAAAAACTCTTGAGTTCGATGTAGTCCCTTTTGTTTATTTTTCCTTTTGTTTCACTTGCTTGAGGAGACATATCAAAAAAAATTACTAATAGCAATGTCAAAGAGTTTACTGCCTATGTTTTCTTCTAGGAGTTTTATGGTTTGGGGTCTTAAATTTATGTCTTTAATCTATTTCGAGTTTATTTGCTTCTCTGAGTTAATTCGCTTGATCACTTATAAGAAAGTGATTCAGATTCATTCTTTTGCACATCTGTTTAGTTTTTCCAACATCATTAATTGAAGAGACTGTCTTTACGCCATTGTATATTCTTGCCTCCTTTGTTATAGATTAATTGACCATGGGATTGTTGTAAAATTTCTCTTTCTGATAGTGTATTACTAGTGTATAGAAACACAATAGATTTTTGTATATTAATTCTGTATCCTGCAACTAAATTTGTTATGCTAACCATTTTTTGATGGAGTCTTTAGGGTTTTCTATATCATGTTATCTGCAAATAGTGACAGTTTTACTTCTTTCTTTCCAATTTGGATGCCTTTTATTTTTTATTCTTGCCTGATTTCTCTGGCTAGGATTTTCGATAGTATGTTGAGTAAAAGTGGAGAGAGTGGGCATCCTAAGGATGTTTCTTTAAAAATATATGCGTGTATGTCTGTTAATTGCCTTCGCTGCTTTAAATCTTATAATTTCCACCAGATTCCCTCATGGAAATCAGAATTTCAACATTTCTCATCATTATATTAATAATTGTACTGTTACAGGGTGATGATCAGTTCTGAATGAGGTTCTAATATATACACTCATGATATATAACCAATAATGGCAAATGTTAAGCTTTATTTTCTTCATTAAATTCCTAAGTCATGTAACTTTGTCAAACTACTTGATTTTGCCAGTTATCATTATCTTCATCTGTAAAATTGGGGCCTGCATTGGTGGCTGAAATCAAATATTGTGTTTTCAATTTTTGACATCTTGAGTTTGACGAGCCTTTACTGAATGGAGACATTTACTAAGTAGGTAGGGGGTGTGTGTGTGTGTGTACATGTATGTGTGTCTCACGTAAGATGTCATAGGAAGAAATAGAATTGAAATTCATTGATAAATTAATATATTTGAGACTGTGGGCATAAATTAGATTCCTTAAGGAGATGGTATAGAATAATGTGAGAAAAGGACCCACGGCCAGATTTCTAGGAACTTCAATTTTAAGTGGCCCAATGCATGAGCCTGCATTCTGCATTGAAGGCTAAGAGGGGAAGACCAGAGAAAAAGGGGAAAACCAGCAGAGTATACAGTATTATAAGCTCACAGAAAAGAATGTTGTAAGTGGAAGTAATGAACATACTTAGAGGTTACGTAAGTTAAAAACTGAAATTGTCCAATAATTTTAATGGAACGGAGGTTAATTGGCAGAAGCCATGTATTTTATATAGAAGGGGAAAGTAGGCCTTTCTTCTAAGATGTAAGTTAATTAATAATGTTTAAATATGAATGGAAAGGGTCCAGCTCCTTTGTTTCTACTGTTCTCTCTACCTAAAATATGTTACCCCCATCTCTACCAATTTAAATTTATACATCCTTAATGGGCCATTTCTTTTTTTTTTTTAAATGATATATTAGTCAAGCTTTAATTGCAGTGACCTGAATCTACTCTAGTTTAAGCATAAAGGGATTTTTACAGGATATTTCATGGATTACAATGGCATTGCTGAAGAAACAGATTAAAATCTAAGTTTCCTGGAATAATTTCCAAAAAGCACCACAGAGCTGCATTTTGAAGAATGCTGCTGCTTTGGCCATAATCAGATATCTATGTACTGACTAACTTAGGAAATAAAACTGTAAATATATGCTATTCCCAAAAGGTAACTGATCAGCAGGTTTAATTGGATGCTCATCATTCTAATAGAAGTTTTTATACTCATTCTCCGTGTGTACATATTCAAAATTAATATATGTTATTGACTTGCATCTTTCTTTCTAAATCATATTTATCTTGTATGATAAATCTTTAATCATAAAATATAGTCTAAAACTTTTGCACTTTTGCTAAATGGAGATATTAAGGAAGCAGTTGTATATTTGTCTCTGGGGCTCAATATTAGGTACATAAATTTTTTCATTAACATTCATGCTGTATTTTATGTCACTGTAGGGTTATTCAAAAATTTATTCTCCTGACATGGGCAGTTGGTTCTTTTTACAATTTTCTCTGTTAAAAATGATGCAATATCATTTATACATACTTCCATCCAAGATGGAATACTGTTTTTACCCTCACTCTGTAACAACTAAAATACTAGATAAAATGTATGAAACACTATTTGACATCAGCCAACAAAGAACAGTGATTCCTAAGAGACAAGGAAAAAAATGAAGTGATCCCTCTGATGCCCTAGTTTCCTGCCTTTAGAGAATTTTCATGCTATGGCACAGTAAGGGGTAACTTGGGCAAAGCTTGGTGTGCTCTCAAAGCTGAGGAAACAACTTAGGGTCCAAGAAGATCCTAAGTAACTAGAATTCATAGGACAGAATGCCAGAGGATAGATATATAAACAGAGAACTCCTGAGATTTGCAAAGGGATGCAGCAGAGTGCTGATCATCACATGCTTGTAATGAACATACCCAAGGCTGGGGAATGAATCATGCAAAAAGATTAGAAAAAATGTACTCGGAGTTCACACAGGACTGGAAATATTGCCTGTTATTAAGTTTTTGTATTTATTAATTTTTTTCTAACAGGAATCATGTGGTTCCTGGATCAAAGACAAATTTTTAATTACTCAGAATATATTTTGTCAGTCCTTCATGCTCCAGTACCCCAAAAGACAATGCAGTGGGCCAGAAATCACCTGTGTCTTAATGGGGTTTGTACAAGAAAGCAGACACATTTGCCCCCCTCCTCCAGAGAGAGGGAAAGAGATTTTTGCTTTTTAATATAAACAAATGCTGATTGAGGATAAAGGGTAAAGGTCCCTAAGTCAATTATGTAAATAGTTCCAGCATCCTTTATATTGAACACCTAAGGCTTGTTATTCAAACATCCTTTAATCCAGGTACCAGCAAACTTTGTTCAGAAAGCCCAGATCATGCAGCGTTGTTTTATGTAGCTTGTTTCCTAACTCCTAATCCCACCAACCAGACTGGAAAATCTAATAATTCAGAGGAAATTGGATAGAGTAGTCAGAAGGCTCTAACATCAGCAGTGGGTTATTTACCCATAGAACAAATGTTGTTATGATCACACCTAAAAATGTAAAAGCAACACTTAAAATGATCAAACCGTTTCAAAGGGATACAAAAGTATACAACACCTAACAAGGTATAATTTGCAAGGTCTGTCATCCAATTAAATAATTGCTAGGCAATAAAGAGAAACAACATAAAACTCTCAATAAGAAGAAAAAATAAAAATTGAAACCCATACATAAAGATTTCAATTAGCATATAAGCACTTTCAAAAGCTTTTATAATTGTTTCATATGTTCAAAAAGCTAGAGGAAAATTATAAACATGGAAGACAAAAAATATCCTCATTGAAATTCTAAAGGTGAAAACTATAATGCAAGAGATAAAATATACACTTGACGGAACTAATATCAGACTAGACATTGTGGACAAAATGATTAGTGAACTCGAAGACATAACAATAGGAATTATCCAAAATGAAATGGAAAGAAAAGTTTCATCTAAAAAAGGCAAAAAGAAATAAACAGACCATCAATGAGCTACTCAACAATTTCATGCTGCCTGCTATGTTTGTAATTAGTGTCTCTGGATGAGAGAAGAGAGTACAGAAAAAAATATTTGCAGAAATAACAGCTGAATATGTCCAAATTTCATGACAATTATAAACTCAGATACAAGACGCTCAACAAACCGCAAGCACAAGAAACATGAAATAAATTATAACAAGGCACATGATAAATATCTTAAAAGTATCCAAAGTAAAAACATAGTTTACAGAAAAATAAACATAAGATAACAGCAGATTTCTCTTGGAAACAATGCAAACAACAAGACATTGGAGCAACATTGTTAAATACAGAAAGAAAAACACTGACCACCTAGAATTCTATACCTAATATATATTTCAAAAACAAAGGTGAAACAAAGAATTGTTGGGTCATACAAAAGCTGAAAAGTTTTTTTACACACCCATGCTACCAGAAGTGTTGAAGTCCTTTGGGCAGAAAGAAGAAAATACCAGATATCTGAGTAAGAAATGAAGAACACCAAAATGGCAATACATATGTAAATAAATAATACCTTTTTCTTTTTATTTATATCTATAAAAGAGTTGATGTTTTGAAAAACAACAATGTAGTGCATGGTCATAACACCCGAAGAAGTAAAATGTATGACAATAGCCCAAAGGTCAAGAGGAGAAAAGGACAAAACTGTGCACTGTATCTTAATGATTTTTAGTTCTTTACACATTGTCGATGCTAATTCTCTATTGAGTATATGTTTTCCAAATATCTCCCCAAGGTTTATGGTTGGTTTTATTTTGCCTCTGGTATCTTTTCATGCACAGATTTTTAATTTAATGCAGTCAGATTTATCAATCTTCTTTCATTATTTGTGCTTTTTTTTGTCTTATATAAGAAACTTTCTCACCCTTTCCAAGATCATAAAAATATTTATATTTTCTTCTGAAAATATTCCCAATACCCTCATAATAATCATCATTTTCTGCTTAAAGTGGTGGTTCAATTGATACAAAGTTCCTTGTAGGCAGATACTGTGATAACTTGTCTTTTATTGAAGAATAATCCTATGTTCGGGAAAGTCACCTTCTCAGAATTTCAGGAGGATTTTTCATGTGAGGAGTGAGGAAGAGGATGTGCCAGCCAGATCAATTACATTAACTCTGACAATCAGAGGGTTGACGGGCACCACAGCTGTATCATCCTCAAGTCCTTGTAATTGCCAGAGGTCACAAGCCAAGAAGGAAAGTAGTTTATGCCCATGAGAAAGTTCTGGATACATGAGAAGGAAAGATAACATCCAGTGAGATTTCAGCTTTTCCAGATCCATAATTCTGTGTTGAGAAACTGTTTCACTGATGATAAGGGCCTGTTGTTTTCAATGGTTGAGCAGGAACTGCTTATATTTCCTCAGTCAATATATTTCTGTCCTGATTCAAGGTGCTTTCCATTTTGTATTTCCTGACTTGTCGTCTTTTGGAGGTCACACTCTAATGTTCATCTAGCCTCCTGGCTCCTCTTTAAATAAATAAATAGAAAAGAGAATGAAATCTTTAGTCTCAAGGACAGATTCTAACAGAAGAGAAAATAGAGCGAACAAGTTCTAGAGATGCTGAAATGCCAGCTATAACTATTCCTTTAGATAAATGATTGTTTTTGGAATATCCTTTGAGAAGTCCTATGGAAATATGCTACCTATTCTTTAATTGTCTCATTTATATTTTCTTTTTGCATAATCATACTACCTTAAGTTTATAGCACTTGATATTTATTATCCCAAGTGATCTCAGTATTATCAACATTATTGTGTAATGTTCTTTTGATGGGATTATTCTTCAAAAGGGAAATTATTTTGTCATCCACTGTTTCTTCCCTGTTTTGCTTAAAAGAATTAAAATCAGTATCAGTTACATAGTTTTGAAGTACATGCATTGGAAAAGGTAACTTTAGCTAAAAGAAAAAAATTCTTTAAATCATCTCCCGACACATATATTCTGCTAATGATTATAAAATGCTTTATTTTATTTCTCTGTAATGGAATACATTACATTGTTTCCAATTTGAGTAGATCATGTACCAGAACACTATTAAATAATCACAAACAGCCTGTGGTTTTTGTTTTGGACTTCCCTGAAGCATAAACTGTTAGAGATGATGCAACATTTTTCTCTAATTGGCCCTTGTATGAAATTCTAACTCTGGACTCAAAATTCCATTCCAGCTCTGAATTTCGGGTAAGGTTATATGAGGTTCTCAGACTCAGATAATGGTTGGTTATAATCACAAACAGCCAGTGAAGCCTGGGCAAAAAAGCTGGTGTTAAAGAACTTTGGGTGAAATTGAACCCCAGAGGACAGGGGCCCCTTACACTCCAGCTGCTAGGCACATCGTATAACATCCATCATGACCGGCAGCTCAGCAGCACTGAAACTGTGGGCCCAGTCAGGACCAGGCCTAGAAGACTGCAGAGGGCTTTTAGTTTTCCAGGGACAATTAATATTCCCAGAAACTGAGGTTCTTTCCTAGGAAAGAGATGGTAATTTAGACGGGAGGCCTTGCAATTCCACAAGCGTTGATGTTGCTAAGGCCTTCTGGAGGGAAGCTATACCTCATTTACTGTTGGCCAGAACAACTTATCTAGTGACATAATCAGAACCCCACAAAAATACCCCAAGGAAGGATAAGTTTATATTTGAAGCTGCCCTAGTTTCCTCACAAGCTCCCTCCTCCTCTCTTCTATTCTCCTGGTATCCCAAACCCTTATCCAGTTTCCTGACTGTCCAGCCATTTCTACCACCACTTACACAGGCCTGAACTCTCCAAGAAGAAAACCCTTCTCTAAATGAAATATGCGTCTCCTGTTCCCATGATTGTAGACTTTCTGATCAGGGCCAAAAATGAGGGAGTGAGGCAGCGCAGATATAGTATGTCTTCTAAAACTCAGAGATCCGGGTAATCTACTCCAGCTGTAACTCCTGTATCATGAAGGGTTGGCGGGGAACAAACCAAAAGTAAAATTACAGGTCTTGCCTGAATATAGGGTGGAGCAAAACTACCCTATATGGTGTCACTGTCTTATTGCACTATGAGAAACTGAGGAATCTGTGTTGCTTTATGTGCAAGTTATGGAGTTCCTAATGCATAGAGCAAGGGTAAAGTACAGGCTACAGGGACAAAATCGGAAGGGTCAGAAGGCTGAGGAAGATGTGGTCTGCCTCCCACCTGTCTTCGTCTAGCTTACCCACTGCTCCAAAGTCAGCTTAATGTGACTGTGTTCCCAAAGCTGCTCCTATTTCATCTCCCCTGCCTCCAACTAGGACTCAACATGCTCCTCTCAGCATACCTCTGTCAGATTTTACTACATGGTTCTATCATCACTGATAAATTTCTCTCACCATAATGCAACTATCATGTGAATATACTGTAAATAGGTCTTATTTGGCATGCTCTCTCACAGGGCTTGGCATAGGCATGGCATACTGTAGGTGGCTAATCAATGTTCAAGCAGTGGGGTAAAGAGGCATGATTTCATAGCCATGAAACAACCATGTTGTTTATTTAGCATCACATTCATATCAGATAACCAGAAGTGTGAACTGTTTAAGATAATGAAAAGATGCAAAGGATACTACCTAGATGTGAGCTACTCTATTAAAGACTCAGGAATATGGCTTAGAACAATTGTTTAGAATCTATGATCTGTTTTTCTGGATTTCTGATACAAATGGAAGCTAGTGAAAAGAATGAAAGTATGCACATAAGGTAAAGATATTTAACCTATTGACCTTTCCTGAGTGGTGATTGATATGGAGCTCATTTATGCTTCAGGGGTGCCCCAGCTTTGGACTTTCCTTGGAAGCATGATAGAGGCATAAATCTCTCTTGTGGATCAGGAAGTGTCTTATTGCTTGGCCACTCAAGGAGTGAGCAATCAAGCGTGAAAGCTAGGTACTCCTAAGAAATAAGAGCAAGAGGAGCAAATAGACAATATGACACTACGTGAAAGCTGGGCTTCCTCTTCATTCCAGGGCATTCCGTTCATGCCAAGCTGTGCCATTCGCGGCTACACAGACATCCAGTCATGCAAATGTGTTCTGACTGTGAGCACTGTATTTTGACTCCTAGTTCAGCTATTACTGCTATAACCTCAGCACCCATTTCTTTGGAATGGCTGCTTTATTCACTGGCCTGTTCTGCTTCAATCCAATGAAATTATTTTAACTCGTTGTTGCCTCTCAGCAAGAGGGAAGGTAGTTTCCTGGCTTGTTTAGAATGTAATCTCATCCCCCTGGGCTGCTGAATTTCTGAATTGGTCCCCAGATAAGTTGCTATTGGTGCATTTCACTATTTAACAAATTCTCCATTACAAAGTAGTATCTGAAACTGGCCACAATGAAAAGTTTTGACTGTTTTACATCAAGTTTTTCAATCCCTTATATAACTAATTTCTTAGCAGTATGTGTCTTGTGGGCAGGGCCACCGAAGTTCCCCGGGAAACCTGAAGATAAGGTACATTATGCATAAGTATTTTAAGTGTAGTCAGTTCCACTTAAAAAGCCCCATTATAAACAAAGCTGAGCATGTGGTGAGAGGCACAGCTCCTGTCTTATGAGATGCTGCAATCTAATTAGGGAACTGTGCATATGAATACACACACACACACACACACACACACACACTGTCTACAATCACAATCCTGCAAGCCCCAGGGATTACAGATGTCGGGAACCGTTAGTACAAAAACTCATTTCTGATCCACAGGGGAGAAGGGGAACCAGGTGTGAGTTCAAGCACCAAAGTCCCTGCCAATTGCAGCTGTTCCCTTCCAAACTGGCCCCCTGACCTTATGTGTTCTACACTTGAGAAGGCATCTGGATGCCCTGGGTTTGTCTCATATAGAGAAATGCTTAATCAGCCTTCAGATATGTTGCAACCCCCACCTTCTCCTCTGCCCTGTTTGTAGCCACCCATGTAGTTCAGCCTCGGGGACTTTGCTGCTCTTCTCTCAGGCAGAGGTGCCTGCTGGAGCCCTGTGATCTCTGGTTATATCAAAAGAATCCAGCCCTAAACAGATGGCCACCTCGCTCACCGTGGACTTTGGACTTCATATCTGGCCAGGATAGGGCATTATCTATCCAATGAGAAATCTAGCAAATGAAGTTGAACATGCAGCCATCGTTCGTCATTTAAACATCCCAGCTGTTAGCTCACAGGCTATGGGCCATCAGGCAGGCTGAGTTGGACCTTAGCGTAAGGTAAATGACATGGAAAGAGCCTCATAGGGACCAACCAGGGCACCACATGGAGTTAGATAGCATTATATACATTTAGATTGTGAAGGCTCGCAACTTCTTATGAGCAAAGGGCCGGCTGGCCAACTCTCACCAGGGAGATGCCATTATAGAGGGAATGTCTAGGGAACAACAATTCCTATGCTATGAGAGCAATGTTTGTTCGTTTTTATTGTCTACAGCAGTCATTCTAAAACTTTGGCTTTCAGAGTATCACCTGGAGGGATTTCAAAACACAAAGTAGTTCTGGTAGGACCAGAGAATTTGCACATCTACCAAGTTCCTAGGTAGGGACCGTAAGTTCAGGGATTCCATTTTGAGAGGCGTTGGGTCTACAGGAAATAATTCTGTATAACAATGTATTATGAACATGCACACACACAAATGTACTTTCTGTAGATTCCCCCACACAGAACTGTTGTGAAATGCCATATACTGACATGCCCTGCTATTCGTTGGAAAAAAGAGGGATGGAGACTCAAAACCAACATTCATTCAACTAACTAGAAACTATTTATTGAGCACCACCATGTGAAAACTAGTGCCTAAACTCTAAAGATTTTTTTTAAGTATGAAATTTGATAGTCTAAATTGGAAAAATATTTCTGGAAGCCAATAGTCTGTGTATATCTATTTAAAAAAAAAAAAAACCTTAAAGCTGTCACTCTGAATAAGGCATTCCTTGTCTAGGAATTTATCCCAAGCAAATAAAGATATTGACAAATAAACTAAGGAAATGTTCACAGAGGCTTTTTTAAAGTGAAAAGATAGGAATCTAAATGATCAACAAATGTAAATGTAAATGACAGATACATTACCTTCTCTTTCTCAAACATTCTCTCCCCTTCCCCCTCTCTCCCCACCATGATTCTCTAGACCAGCGGTTCTCAAAATGTCTAGAGGCGTTTAAAGCTGTCACGGCTCAGGAGAATGTGCATGACTGGCATCTCATGGGTAGAGACTGCTAAACATTCCACAATGCACAGAACAACTCTCACAACAAAGAATCACCTGGCCAAAAGAATCAGTAGGCTTGCCAGGGGCTGACAGTAGAGCCACATTAACTATAATGACTGCCATTTTATGGAATGAGGCACCCGGCTGCATAGTGAAGAACTTCATTCTCATCAGTCTCCTGCTGCCATTTCTGTTTCAAGTGGATTCATATGTGGTTCATGTAGGCTTTTTCCCTTGGCTCTTGCCCATGTCGTGGCAACTAGAAGAGAAGTCCCTTGGGAATAGTGGCTCACCCTACATAGCTGCTCATGCCCTCCTGGGCACGCTGATGGAGCCCAGTACACTGCCAACTGTTGCCCCAGAGCTGCTAACGGTGTCCTCACAGTGCCAGCATTGCCACAGCTCTGCGGAGTCGTTACCTAGAAACCAAAGCAGTGCTCTTGGTCAGTCTCACAGAAGCCCCTTTGAGGAAAGTTCCTTTAGCTTCTGCCTATAACCACTCTCCATAAGACTCCAGCAGAAGTTGTGGGGCCTGGCAAGGCAACCAAGAGCTGGGAAAAGACGGTGCTGTCCTCTCATATCTTGGGCACCTAAGCCAATCACCTTTCTCCTAATAGCGACAAAAATCTGCAAGCAAATATTTTCAAAGCCATATGTAAACACTATGAGTTCAGAGAATGATATTATTATTCCAGTTGACATTCTTCATAGCAGTCTGAAGAGTCCCCTCCCCACCAGCCACATGGGCCAGGCTAATTCTCATTTCTTTGCCTTTGCTCATCCTCCAATAGAAAGTCTTCCCACTGCATTTATGCCTACTAAATCTTACTACCTTTCATGACCTACTTCTCATTTTCTCCAGGAAGCTTTCAAGATTATCTAGAATGCTCGTGGCTTTAAGTAGTGAAGTTTTTAAACAATTAGTCGTCTTATTATTTCATGTAAAAAGAAGTCTGAAGGTAGAGTTCCAGAGTTGAACAATTAAATAGTTCAGTGTCATCTCTCCAACTCTCTTGGTTTTTGTCTAATGGTCACAATATGGCTGCTATAGCATCTCATCATGAAAATACCCAAGAACAAGAAGTAAGGAAAAGGTTTGCTGCTCTCCCATAAGAAGGAATTTGATTAGAACTTTTTTTTTTGGTCAGAATTTTTTTCCCACAAGTCCCCAACATATATTTATTGTATTTCATTTGCCAGAAATAGGTTAATCACTGGGCTTACTGTGATTGGCTTTAAACATCTCATGTGCCCTTCCTTGGGCCTAGAGGAGAGATCCACCTTTCCTTAGCATATTGCTGCTTCATAAAAAGAAAGGCACAAGTGCTTTGGGGAAACACAAAAGGACATGGGGCTGATCCTTTAGAATGTAAAGCAGGACCATATCATCTTGGATGCTATGCAAATTTAACCTCAGAAGTAACTTGAACTTGTTGATGATAAGAACTAATCAAGAGAGATCAGATTTAAGGCCACCAAACTCTCCTTGCTTCTTTTCCATTGTTCACCATACAACAAACACAGTAAAAGGTGCCATAATAGAGAGAGCATTGCAATTAGAGTTATCAGACTTTGGTTTGAATCCCAATCCTGGCACTAATGAATGACCTTGGGTAAATCACTTACTCTCTCTGAATCTCAATTTCTGTCACCCCCCAGCACTATATTGTTCTCAAATACAGAAATTGTACCTTGGGCAAGCTGGAAACTGAAAAGCAACTTGGGAAACGAGCTGCCCCTGCTCACTTCTTCACCCACCCCCAGCCTTCTCCAGGATGGGAACCTATCATGAACTACTCAGAACTTCTCAGAGCTATCATGTAGATAGTAGACTATCATGTCTACTCAGGATTCCTGAGTCCCAACAGCAGAAGCTGTAGACTCAACACTGAAGCACTGAATCTTGAAACTCATGAAGGTTGAACAGAACAGCTGTAAGGACTAGCCAAAAGAAATTTTTGGAATTTCTAAGCCATCAAACCCAAGGAAAGGATTCTATTCAGGACATTGGAAATTTTTTTAAATAGACTATTATTTTTTTTTTTTTTAGAGTACTTTTAGGTTTACAACAAAATTGAGAAGAAGGTAGAGAGATTTCCCATGTACTCCTTGTCCCTACATATGAATAGCCTCCCCATTATCAATATCACCAGAGGGGTACATTTGTTACCAAGCATGAACCAACATTGACACATCATCATGTCATAATCATCCAGAGTCCATAGTATACCTTAGGGTCTTGGTGTTGTGCATTCTGTGGGTTTCGACAAATGTAAAATTACATATTTTCATCATCATAGTATACAAAGTATTTTAACTGCCTTAAAAGTTCTCTGTGTTCCACCTGTTTATTTCTCACTCCTCCTTTCCACCTGGCAACCACTGATCTTTTTATTTTATTTAGTTTTCTCTTTTCCAGAAAGTCATGTATTTGGAATCATTCAGTATATAGACTTTTCAAATTGGCTTCTATCACTTATTAATATTCATTTAAGGTTCCTTGTGTCTTTTTATGGCTTGATAGCTCTTATTAATGAGAACGCTTAGGATTTACTCTTACAACTTTCATATATATCATACAGCAGTGGGAACTATAGTTACCGTGTTGTGCATTACATCTCTAGCATTTATCTTATACTGGAAAGTTTGTACCTGTTGATGACATTTCCTCCAATTCTCCCTCCCCCCACTAAACTCCCACCCACCGGTATGACAACCACAAACCTGATCTTTTTTTCTGTAAGTTTGGTGGGGTTTTTTAGGTTAGATTCCACACTGCGATCATACAGTATTTGTCTTTCTCTGACTTATTTTACTTAACATAATGCCCTCAGGATCCATCCATATTGTCTCAAATGGCAGGATTTCTTTATTTCTCATGGGTGAATATTATTCTATTGTGTATATGTATATCGCAACTTCTTTATACATTCATCCATTGATGAACATAGGCCGTTTCCATGTCTTGGCTACTGTAAATAATGCTGCTTTGAACATGAGGGTGCAGACATCTTTTCGAGTTGTTACTTTTATTTCCTTTGGATATATTCCCAGAAGTGAAATTGCTGGATCATATGGTAGTTATATTTTTAATTTTTGAGAATCTTCTATACTGTTTTTCATAGTGACTACCAGTTAACAACCCCACCAACAGTGCACAAGGGTTCACTTTTCACATCCTCACCAACACTTTTCATTTCTTGTCTTTTTGATAATGATCATTCTAACTAGTGTGAGGCAATATCATTGTGGTTTTGACTTGCATTTCCCTGATAATTAGTGACATTAAACATCTTTTCATGTACCTGTTGAACACTCATATATCTTCTTTGAAAAAATATCTGTTCATGTCTTTTGCCAATTTTTTAATTGGACTACTTTTTTGCTACCGAATTATGAGTTCTTTACATTTTGGATGTTAATACCTTATCAGATACAGTTTGCAAATATTTTTCCTATTCTGTAGTATTTTTTCACTTTATTGATAGTTTCTTTTGCTGTATAGAAGCTTTTTAGTTTGATATATTTCCACTTGTTTATTTTTTATTTTGTTGCTTGTACTTTAGG
Organism: Pteropus medius; assembly: GCF_902729225.1. Classification (NCBI taxonomy): domain Eukaryota; kingdom Metazoa; phylum Chordata; class Mammalia; order Chiroptera; family Pteropodidae; genus Pteropus; species Pteropus medius. The sequence continues at coordinate 35,850,055 of NW_024344378.1, read as the reverse complement.
TGTCATAAAAAATTAATCATTGCCAAGATCATGTCAAAAGTTTTTTCTTATGTTTTCTTGTAGGAGTTTCATGGTTTCTGATCTTACAATTAAGTTTTTAATCCATTTCAAGTCAGTTTTTCTCAATGGAATAAGATAGGAGTTTAGTTTCATTCTTTCACATGTGAATATCCAATTTTCCCAGCACCATTTATTGCAGGGACCGTCTTCAATAAATTTTCTTGGCTCCCTTGTCAAATATTAGTTGACTGTATGTGCTTGGGTTTATTTCTGGGCTCATGATTCTGTTCTGTTGGTATCTATTTCTCTTTTTATGCCAGTAACATACTGTATTGATTTCTATAGATTTATAGTATAGATTGGAATCATGAAGAGTGATACCTCCCTGTATATTCTTCTTTCTCAGGATTGCTTTGACTATATGGGTTTTGTGTGTGTGTGTGTGTGTGTGGTTCCATATAGTATTAAGGATTGATTTTTTAATTTTGTAAAAAATGCCATCGGATTCTTCATTGAGATTGCATTGAATCTATAGATGGCTTTTGGTAGTATGACATTTTAACAATATTGTTCCAATCCATGAACACCTAGCTATTTATTTGTGTTTCATTTTAGCCCTATTCATATTCAACCAATTTGGGGGCCTTTGAACCTCAGAGATCTGGATGTGCGTTCATTTATCCAGGTTTGGGAAGTTTTAAGTTATTAGTGCTTTAAATATACATTTAGTCTCTTTATCATCTTCTTCTGGAATTTCTATAATGCAAATATTGATTGTTTCCGTTGTATTCATTAGGTCCCATAGGCTTTCTTCACTGTTCATTCTTTTTTCTCTTTGCTCCTTTGAATAATTTTAAATGTTTTATATTCCAGGTCACTGATTTTGTCTTTTCCACAATTGAGTCTGCTTTTGATTGTCTCTATTAAATTTTTCAATTCATTGTATTTTTTAATGCTAGGACTTGTTCATTTTGATGGTTTCTATTTCTTGGTTAAACTTCGATTTGTTTATGCATTGTTTTCCTAATTTTGTTGTCAGTCTGTGTGTTCTTGCAGTTCACTCAGCTGCTTTAATTATTCTGAATTCTTTTTCTGACAGGTCATAGATCTCCATTTTTCTAGGGTGAATTATTGGAGCTTTCTTAATTTCCTTTGGTGGCATTATATTTGCCTGATTTTTTTGTGTCTTATTTGATATCTTACGTTGCATCTACACATTTCAGTAAGTGGGCTCTTCTCCCAGACTTTGCAGGCTCCCTTTCTCAGGGACAGTTCTTCACCAGTCAGCTCAGACCGGGTTTCTGGACATGTCTATGGGTAATGTTCTTGAGCAGATGGGGCCTCCTATGAGTATCTATTTTGGGGTAAGGCAACTAACTGCAAACTCTGAGCTTGGGCTTGGGGGTGGGGGTGACTGAGTATAGTTGGATAGACCAGCCATGCAAGACTGTAGAAAGTCTCTGCAGTTACCTGGCTCCTCTAGTCAGGCTTACTACATGATTGTGATTAGGTACTGCACTCAGGAGTAGTTAGGGCTATGAATTAGCTTCCCTGTCCTATCAGAGCAGCAGGACAAGAATCAGGGCCTGTATATCTTGTTGTTTTGGGACTGGAATAAGGCAAGATTGGGAACTAAATTCCCTGGTTAGGTGAGACCACTGGTTTTGCCCTGAAGATGGGGAAAGCCATGGCCTATGCTCTCTGTTCAGTTGCCACTGTAAGCAGGGCCATTGAATGGGCTATGCAGCTTCCCATATGCTCTAGTTAGGTTCCCTGGTGGAGTGTTCTGAAGGCTGTATTCAATAATACATGTGGCTACAAATTAGCTTCCCTGCCTGGGCACAGCAGGAGAAGCAGCTAAAGCCAGTAAGGTTCTTTGTGGCCTTAACTCAAGCCAACCCATGCCCCACATTCTCTAGATGAGCAGAGCCACTGGCTTTGCTCTGCAAACTGTCAGCTCTGCCTGCCCATGTCCAGGCTTGAGAATTGCTGGGTTACTTGGCTTCCAGGTATTCTTGCTAGCCTGTCTGGTCAGATGGGGTTGGGAGCCAGGCTCCTTAGCAGGTAGAGTTATAATTCAGCTCCCTTTCTGGGTGAGATGGGGAGGGGTCACTCCAACTTTGAATTTTTCTGGACAGGCTTTCCAGTCAAGAGGGGCTGGGAGCTACCTTCCACCTCAGGTGAGGCTGTGGATTAAGTCCCCTGCCCTGGTTCAGCAGGGGAACCCTCTACACCTGGAACTGGCTTTGCTTTTGGGGTGATCAGCTTTACCCACCCTCTTCTCAGCTTAAGCATTACTACGTTATGCAGCTTACAGATGTTCTCACCAGCCCTTCTAGTCAGATGGGGCCAGGAGTCAAGCTCTGCAGCAGGGTAAACCAGGCTCTAGTGCCAGCAAAGCTCTATGTTTGAGTACCTGAATTAGATATACCGGTACTGCACAGTTCTCTGGTCAGTGTGTACCATCAATATGGTTCTGCAGATGAGCAAGCTGCCGGTTGGCACTACTAATTGGCCTCTGCAGGTATGAACTCAGTCCACCAAGATCCAAGTGCTGATTGTGCCAAGCCCCGCCCCCTCTTCTCCATCACAATCAAATTCCCAGTAGTTGAGCCCTGCAGACTTCCTTGCAATCCCCATGGGGCAAGATCAGAGTAGGGGCTCCCACAGAGCTACCAACAGCACTCGGACAAACAGGGCTGTATCTCTTTTTTCCACTGGAAAAACCTTAGGCTCAGCAGAGACCTCTGTCCATGGTGCTATGCCAGCCTGGAGGAGGGGCAACACAGTCAGCATGTAGCCGCTTCCTACCTTTCTAATGCAGTCTGTCTTGGTCTGTGTGGTGTAGGGGGGTACGTCAGCCTCACCTCCACATTCTATGATTCTCTAAGTGGTGTCTTGTACATGAATAGTTGTCAATTCTTTTCATGATGGGAGTGAAGTCAGGAATGACCAGTGTTGCCATCTTGGTGATGTTGCTTTCCAGCTCTTTTTTTTTTTTTTTCAGCACTGAATAATATTCCATTGTCTGAACACACTAAAGCTTATCTGCATTTTTTAAAGCTGTCATGTGGTTGATTCAGGTTGTTCTATGTCCCCCGCTCCCAGCTTGCAGCTTCTCTCTCACTCTGATGTAGTCGAATCATTATCATCCTCTCTGTCATTATTGCTCGCACTTGTAAGTGGCCTCCTATGTGCCAGACCTTCTGCTGAGAGCTTTGCACCTTTATGTCATATGATCCTAACAACAATTCTTTGAGTTGAATTCTGTCGTCATCTTATTTTTACAGATGATGAAAGAACCATAGAGATGGAAAGCAGGGTTCTCAAGATTACACACCTAAAGCAGACTTGGCTAGAACCACATCAAATGCTACTTGGCCTCCAAAGGTGTCTATCTTGTTTATTTTTCCATTCCCGGAAAACATTAACACATTTCAGAGCCTGTCACACAGTAGCTACTTATGAAATACTTTTACAATGGACAGACACAAATGTACTGTCCCAGATGAGCTGTTATTGTAATAGAATTAAAGGCTAGTGGTTCTCAGGACATGAAGTGGAAGAGGAGTGTCTGGGAGATAGATACTTTGTAGTATCTCAGAAGCATTTCATAGATGGAGAAAGCTACTTGTTAGAGATTAGAGTTATGCAAAGAGTGTAGACTTCCCAGTTTCTCATGCTAATCTTTTCTCAGGCCAGTGAAATTCCTCATTACTAAGCGTGTTAGTTAACAGCTTTGACTCCCAGTATACTACAGAATGATCTTCAACTGCTAGCTAGTTCCCCAATAGCTCCCACTTATGTTTCATTTTTGTCCTAAGTGCCATTTCTTCCTTTCAGTTTGAGCTATTCTTACTAATTCTTATCAGTTTCATTATTTGTTTTTTGACACACACATCAGACCAAATATCAGAATAAATGTGCTCAGAGCAATTACAGCAGATGGGTCATGCTGTGAAATGACACTGAGCTGCAGCAGAGCACACTTTTGCCCATTTTAAGAAAATAGATTCTGCATTTGGAAAAAAATATATAATTGGATCTCATATGTCTTCCATCATTCCACTTCCTGCCTTAGTTCAGTCACTGCCAGGACCTCCTCTACTGTGACTGTGTATGAGGTGACATTTATTAAGCAGTTACAAAAGAAAAATGCTCATCACTTCCACTTGCCTGTCTTTATTTTCCATCCTCTCCTTGTTTTCTATCAAGTACCCTTGAACTCAATTCATGTTGGCAAATATTTGCTGAACTCTTACTATTCCACAGTTATTATCTTAGATACCACCCTAGGCACCAATGAGGCAATAGGAAGAAGAATAAAAGCTAGTATATATCTTCTGCCTATATTATAGGGCAGCATTTGATCAACCATGTGAAAGAGGTACACAGCTACAGGAATTCAAAGGAGGAATAAGATACATCTACTCGGATAATCAAGAAAGCTGCATGGTTGACCTGCCATTTGAATTGGGTCTGCAAAAATGGATACGATTTCTACAACCAGAGAGTGTCAGGGAAGACATTCCAGCCTGAGGAAACAACATAAAAATTCAAGGACATGGAATATGTGCTCAAGGAAGGTCTAACAGTTTAGTTAGGCTAGACAGAGGGTATGTGTCATGAGTCTTGGAAGATGAGGCTGGAAATGGAGTGGGGATGGTCTTGATCAAGGGACTTGGACCTTGATCTGAGGAACTGGGGAGTATCAAGATGGAGACAACATTTCTGCCTATTACTTTATATTTCTAGGTAGGTTTACATCTAGGGTGAGAAGTGTTAATTGATGTTCTTTCCCATATATCCATCCACCCTATGGCTCTTCTCAGCAAAAGGAAAAGTTGCAAATCTAATTAACAGAGACTAAAGCATTTAGCTGATTTGTTTTTCTCAGGAGGCTGGTGCTGAGCTTTATAGACAGAATCTAGGCTTCACCCTGCCTCCTTCATTTCTGGTCCCTGACAATTGGGCCCTCTTTCTACTTCCTCTTTCCACTTCATGTGTTCATGTGATAAGTACCCAGGGCCCAGTCCCTGGGATTGAACTTAAACTCAGCTCCATCAACCCAGCCATTCAGTGTCAAGGGGGAGGGAATAGATAGATGCCTCACTCTACTTCTTGGTTTGGCCTTGTTCCCAAACTCGGTTTCATCTTTGGGAAGAGGAGCTGGAGTTGATATTAGACATGGACCCAGCTATTAATAAAATTAATTTTCCATTTAGATACTGTCCCCCAAGGCCTTCCTATTCTGCTCTCACTTTCCCTTCTTGGGTGAGCCAAACCGTCCTCCTGAGGGATAATAAGGCAGGGAAAATCTATGCCCAGCTGCTGTAATTTTCATTTCCCTTTCACCACACGCTAGGAAAGGAGTCCATCACTTCCTTGTTCCAAGGTTCTTAGAGGTAGCAATGCCATTAAATAGAACTGGGAAGAAATATGGATATGCTACTGCATGATATTTTTAATGCCTGCCCTGATTTCCATGAAACTGGTAAAAACAAACAAACAAAAACAGGCTATGAGATAATTTAGGAACCCCATTATCACACAGGCATAACGTGTGCAATCTCTGTTTGCAGAACTCATATTCTTTAACCTCATTCTTCATGTCTGTGGATAAATAGCTCTAAAATATATCCGTAGAATTTTCACCTGTGGTGATACCTCTCATAGCTATATACCTCATTTTCATGCCCTACTATGTACCATCTATTTGGGAGTTGGTGGTATACAACCTCTGAGATATGAGACCCCAAACAACTCTCTTGGCACCTACACATCTGCAACCCAGAAGCATGCGGGACTTGGTGCTCGGGGGAGCATATGTCTGACCAACAACATAAAGAATGAAGATGAGCTCTTCTCTCTTTCTCTGCCCACTCTCTCCAAAGAATGGTTCAGAGAGACAAGAGAATCCATATGGCTTCTCAGAAGGTTTACTTTAAGATCTTATAGTCATCTTGCTACAAAGCTGTGATCAGCGTAGGAATACACTTAGTTTTCCAGCCTGCTTTCTCTGACTCACTATCCTTTTCTCTTCACTCCTTGCCTGTGAATACACTCCCAGTGAAGTGTTAACACAAAAAGTTTTCCTCTATTTTCCAGGGAACCCAAGCTAAGAAAGGAGCCACAACAAACACTGGAAATTTAGCCTCTCTTCTACTTGTAATTTTATATCATTCTTACTGTAGTCTTAACTGTAAATGCCTTCATGCCATATCCCTAATAATCCTTCTTCTAGGACTACTCCAATTTGTCCTCAGGTAGGAGCTTAAATGAGGAGCATAATTATGTGGAAGGAAACTGTTCCATGTCATTAGGTCTAACCCAGAAGGCTTCCATGGTGCAGTTTGCAGCTCAGCGCATCCTGTCCTTCTGGATTGACCTGCGAGCTTTTTTCAGTGTTACCACTCCAGCTCCCAGGAGAGCTGTAAGAGGGGCTTCACTGCCCCTCAAGTGACCCAATGACAACCTCATATCCCTCATAACTATTCAGATTTGGGCCATGACTTGGCCCAAATCCCCACATCTCTCTGGAACAACATGGTCTGGTTCCAGACATCTTCGGTGTGTGTATGTGAGTTCGGAAGCTCTGTCAACTTCTGTCCAGGATGGCGTTCCTACAATATTTTAGTTCAGATTTCCAAAGTGTAAGTCACCAGGGTCATACACTAATAAAAAGCAATTTGGATCACCAAGATGGGTTATATAAAGCACAGAAAGGCTCAAACATACACTCAGTTTTCCTGTGGGGAAAGGATACCCTAGAGCGAAGGAGACAGATCCCACTCCCAGACACCAGACCCAACCTGAATCTCTTCCTCTACAAGATCATGTCCTCAACCTGCAGGTTCAATTGCTTGAGACTACCCTGCCCATATCAGTAACAAAGTATATGAAAAGCAATTTAATGGAGCATAATGATTATGACTCCCTTTCATTAAGTGCTAACCATGAGACAGAAGCTGTGATAAGTACATTGTTTATGCATATTTAATTTAATAATGATCATCAATCTTCCATTTCTTATGAGGACAGAGCAAGTGCCTGGTTCTCTGGTACTATACGAAGGTTTACGAAAATTAGATTGAAAATCTTTTCTAGAAAGCCAACGGCTGATGTCTGATAGTCCACTATTGGTCCTTCGTTCCTTTGGATTAAGTCAGTATTTCTGGACATGATACCTACAGCTACTTTGAAAATTAAGTTCATTTCTTGTCATTCACACCTACACAGAATTTTCCCCCTTGTCTTCCCCAAGTGCCTAGTTGATGTGAAAGCAAAACTAATTTTTTAAATAGTTTTTTTTCAATTACAGTTGGCATACAATGGCTTATTAGTTTTAGTATCATGGTGATTAAACATTTATATAACTTATGGAGTGATCACCCCGATAAATCTAATACCCATCCAACACCATATATTGTTATCACAATATTATCGACTATATTCCTTATGCTATACTTTACATTCTCATGACTATTTTGTAACTACCAATTTATACTTCTTGCCCTTATTCACCCACCCCTACCCCCCCTCCTGTCTGGCAACCATCGACATGTTCTTTGTATCTATGAGTTCGTTTCTGTTCTGTTTATTTTATTCTTTAGATTCCACATATAAGTGAAATCATATAATATTTATCTTTTTCTGACTTATTTCACTTAGCATAATACCCTTTGGTCCATCCATGTTGTCACAAATGGCAAGATTTCATTCATTTTTATGACTGAGTACTATTTCATTATATATACATACCACTTCTTTATCTATTCATCTATTGATGGACACTTAGGTTGCCTCCATATCTTGACTATTGTAAATAATTCTGCAATAAACATACGGATTCACATGTCCCTTTGAAGTAATGTTTTGGGTTTCTTTGGATAAATACCCAAAAGTGGGATTACTGAGTCTTTGTCTCTTTTTATAGCCATTATTTTAAAGTCTATTTTGTTTGGTGTAAATATTGCTGCCCTAGTTTTTTGTTTGTTTCCATTTTTATCAAATATCTCTTTCCATCTCTTTCAGTCCGTATCTTTTGATCTGAAGTGTCTTTTGCTGGCAGCATATGCAAGGGTTGTGTTTTCTTATCCATTCAGCCACCTATGTCTTTTGGTGCATTTAATCCATTTACACTTAAAGTAATTGTTGATAGATATGTTGTTATTGCCATTTTAGTATTCATATTTTTTATTCACCTCCTCCTGCCCCTCCCCCTCCTCCTGGCCCCTCTTACATTTCTTGTATTACTGATTTGGTATTGATGAACTCCTTTAGCATTTTCTTATCTGGGAAGCCCTTTATCTGTCCTTTGATTCTAAATGATAGCTTTGCTGATAGTCTTGGTTGTAGGTCCTTGCTTTTCATCACTTTGAATATTTCCTGCCAGTCCCTTCTGGCCTGCATAGTTTCTGTTGAGAAATCAGCAGCTCCCTTTTAGATAACTAATTGCTTTTTCTCTTGCTGTTTTTAAGATTCACTCTTTGTCTTTAACCTTTGACATTTTAATTTTGATGTGTCTTGGTTTGGGCCTCTTTGGATTCATCTTGTTTGAGACTCTGCTTTTCCTGGGCTTGTATGTGTATTTCCTTTACCAGGTTAGGGAAGTTTTCTGTCATTTCTTCAAATAGGTTTTCAATTTCTTGTTCTCTTCTCCTTCTGGAACCCCTATGATGTAAATGTTGGTATGTTTGATGGCGTCTCAAAGGCCCCTTAAACTATTCTCATTTTGTGGATTCCTTTTTCATTTTGCTGTTCTGATTGGATGTTTACTGCTATCTTATCTTCTAAATCACTTATTCGATCCTCTTCATCTAATCTACTGTTGATTCTCTCTCATGTGTTCTTCATTTTAGTTACTGTAGTATTCATTTCTGACATTTTTTGTTATGTTTTATATCTCCATTTTCATGTTTTCTATCTCTTTGTTAAAGTTCTCGCTGAGTTCATCTATTCTTCCCCTAAGTTCATTGAGCATCCTTATAATCAGTGTTTTGAACTATATCTGGTAGATTGCTCGCCTTCAGTTTGTTTAGTTCTTTTTCTAGAGGTTTGTTCTGTTCTTTCATGTGGGACACGTTTGTCTCCTCTTTTAGGCTTACTCCTGTATTCTTTTTTTTTTTTTTTTGGCATTAGGTGGGGCTCTTGTGTCTCTTGGTCTTAGCAGAGTGTCCTTAAGTATTAAGTGTCCTGTGGGGCCCAGTAGCACAGTCTTCCCTGGTCACCTAAGCAAGGTGCTCCAGGAGTGTCCCTTTTATGGGTTGTGTGTGCTCTTCTATTGTAGTCGAGCCTTGGGTGCTGTTTGCCTGTCAGTGGGAGGGATGGACCCTCAGACTGATTGGTTGTAAGGACTGGCTGGTGAGGGGCTGGCTCTATGGAGCAGGATTTGCTTTAGCAGGAATCTAGTGCCTGCCAATCTGCCCCTTGGCTATGTAGTTCTTGGATGCAGCCCTGAGTGGTGCTCCAGCTCAGTCTGAAGCTGGCCACTGGGCATGCCAGCCCTAAGGAGGACCACAGGCCAAGTTCAGCCACAGCCTGTGCCCTTCCCATGGCCACCTGGCAAGAGTCACCAAGCAATCAGCAAATGGCTGCCATCTCAGCTGGACTTAGAGATGTCTTGAGAGGCCAAGCCAAAGCAAAACTAATTTATTGGATAGGGAACACAGATTGGGGAGCCTATGAAAGTAGATCTTGGAGGGGAAATTGGAGGCTCCTAGAAGACTAAGGGAAATCTGAGTGTAGAGCCTACTAGAGATTAAGTATTTATTCTGCACGTTTTCCCACAGATAACTTTGTTTCTCTCCTATGACTAAGCATGCAGAGAGATGAATTAACTGTATTGTGAGAGACAAGTAAGATATAAGGAAAACTCCCTCCTAGTAGTTGCTACTAGATGGGCTACTGGAGGGAAGGTAAGTTTTCTATTCACCAGTATTTGACCCCCTAGAAGCAAACATCCTGAGTCTTTATGAGCTTTGAGTTTATCTTTCCCATTTCCATATGCATTTCCCATTTTCTTTTGGGGCTTTGTCTGCATTTTTTGTTCTAGAGAAATAATACAAACAACAGAGATTGCTGATGATCTTAGATTATAGCTTTAGGAGGAATCTCAATTTTAATTCTCTTGGAGGATACACCGCCAAGAGAAATCTCAAGCAAATGCCACTGTGTTTATTAACTGACCATATAGATAGGCTGTTTATCCTCTTTCCACCATCTCTGACCCCAACATCAAAATAGTGGTGAGCATTGCATCAACCAACTTAATCCATCTTCTGTTGCTGTGTTGAGCAACACCTGGAATTGTAATGCTTTCTGGGATGTGAACATCCCAGGTGTTCAGGTGCTGACAACACAGCAAAGTGCTGTGAGGGGATCTGTTACTTGACATGCCCTCAAAGTTCACTATCTCCCTAGCCAACAACTAAACAAGATAGTGACCTGTCTCTTGCTTTGATATACTCAGGCGTTGGGGTGTAAATTATTCAACATGGGTGCTGCAGAGAAGGGACACTGCCCACAGGAGGCCTGACAACCTCTGGGCTACACACACACACACACACACACGCACACACGCACACACGCACACCATGTGCTCATAATAGGTACTCAGTCAAGATTTTTGAATAAATAAATTCATAGAATTTGGGATCAATGATGAAATGTAAAGGCTTAAAGAGGAGCAGAATATCTTTAAGAAAACCCTGAATCATGAGCACTCTGTGGTTGACTCTCCTTCTGTCCTTCTCTGGCTTTCTCTCCAAAGCTATTCCAGGACTAATTCTGAAGGGTTATTGCCAAAGTTCAGTGCATTCAGGAAATGCCTCAAAATCTCTTCCCTCCTGGACATACTGTATTAGTGATCCAAAGGGCAAGCAGGTGAAGCTCATGGGGTGGTGCAGGGGAGGAAAGTTGCTGAAAAGGACCCTTACAGCTGCCTTCGGATAAACAATCCTGCCTCCCTCGGTGTAGTTTAGGAGCCTGACTCAGAAACCACATTGCCTAGGATTGAATCCCAACTCTGTCACCCAGGATCTGTGTGACTTTGAGCGAGTTGTTTCACTATCCTCAGTTTCCTCATCTGTATAATGCAGGTAACAAAAATACGAGCCTCTTAGGGCTATTGTGGGAAGTAAATGTGTTAATATCTGCAAAGCTCTCAGAAAGAGAAAGGCAGCCCTAAATATCTGGGAGCTGGCCTGGCACACACAGCTGGACCTCAGTGTTCTCCTGTTGAACATAAAGTTTTGCATATCAACATCAGACAAGGTCACTCTGTGATTGTAATGAATCAAGATTAAAAAAAACCATTCCATAATCACGTCTGAACACAGACAAAACTTGAACATTGTCCAAACCTCGAAATTCCAAACATCCCTCTCTCCTAGTTAATATAAGTGACTGCTTGTTCTTTACACATTACAGCTTTATCCTATATCCTTCTAGATAAGAAATATTAAGAAACTCAGTCAGAATTATCCCCGGTTCCTGAAAGCATCCAACCCAGAGTAAAATCTTTCTTCCTTTAAACTCATTCTCCAAATCACCTAACACCAGTCCAAATCTTCGAAGGCCTTCCTAACACCCACTTCCTGAGGCACCCTCACAGTTCCCCACGGTGTGTGTTCTCCCTCCCTGCTACAGAGAATAAACCCAAGTTGTCAGCTACAGGGATGTTGCCGGGGAGCTCTGGCTGGAGGCCATCAACACCTTATGTGGAACGCTGATTTCTGAAGAGGCAAGGAACCTTGTATGTCAGATTATGAAACATGTCATTTCTATGCAAATATCTTTAGTAATTGTTTTTTTTCCCCAGCAGTTTTTGAAGTGTTGCCCTAGAGAGATCATTGTACTAGGGCAGGAGGGAAGCTAAATGAATACTTATTGAGTACATGTTAATTGAAAGACACTGAATGAGATTCATAACCCAAATTGTCTTACTTATTCCTCGGAATAACCTTGGGCACTTGATAGTTGTTAACTACATTTTACAGATGGGGAGTCTGAGTGTCAGAGAAGCCAAATAACTTGCCCAACGTAATGAAGAGCTGATAAGTGGGCTAAATTCAGTAGTCAATATTTAGTTACTAGCAAAGACGTCTGGGAGGAGCACAGCAGAATATTTGTGATCACCTTCATAGCAGTACTACTGGAGGGATTCAAAAATACGTGAGGCATGTTCCCATACCCTGAAGGAGGGATGGGAATGGTAGGTGGCATGAAAGTGGAACAGGTGAGACCTGACTCACTCCTGCCTCTCCCTCTTTCCTTTGATAATTACAAGTTTTTCTTGATTGGTTGAACACAGTACCTGTAGAGCCACAGCCCTTACATTGTTTTCCATGTCAAGGCTTCTTTAGATTCTGTGACAGAGAAATCAGAGCACACAATTCCCCCAAAAGGGATGAGGTGCCAGGAGATTACAGTTACTCTCCATGTGACTCTCCAAGGTCAAGAGTTTTCAACACAGTCCATAGGAGATGCTGCCACTTCAAAGCCGTGCACACTCAACTATGACCCTCCCCTGCACAAGGGGCTCTCATCAACACCTCTCAGCATCGCCTAGAGTAGGCAGGCTGCACAGAATTCCATCCTCCTGTCTGTCCCAGAGACAGAAGGACATTCTATTTCCAAGTAATTTTCCAATCTTCTGACCGCAGTTCCTCTCTAAAAACAGGCGACTTATGACCACCCAAATTAGCCCCCGTTGCCCCAGATCTTTTGTGGCTCAGCATAGTCGGGGGCAACGTGACTCCACTTTTAGAGTCAGGGTTTGAGTCTAAACTCCAGCTGATTTCCCACTATCTGACCTTTGGCAAATTAGGTAATATGACTGTGCATCAGCTTTACCATCTGTAAGAGGGGATGATGATAGTGCTTCCCTATAATGAAAGTTTTTTTTTCCCCCTTGCTATTTTATTTCACCTTCTTCCATTAACAGTCCCTATTTTTTCTTTGGGGAGCTACACTCAACTGCTAGTCTATGTGGCTCTTTAGGCTGCACCCACAACTAGGTTAATGGGTGGTCATGTTATCTAAGACTGGCTAAGCAGAGTCAAAGCCTGGGGCATGGATCATCATATGATCCAATGTAAACTAATGGGTCTGCTTCAGGACTTCTGCCGGAATATTGTGAAAGACATCTTCCTTCCATAAGCTATAAACTTGGAGCTGCTAGTGCCCATCCTGGGGAGAGCTGATGAATAAAGCCAACAGAAAGAAAGGCAAAGCTGCGAGCTGGAGAAAAACAGATTCCTAAGAACACTGAGTCCAGGAATCCAGCCATGCCTGAAGCCTCCCTTGTCTTTTCAGTTATATGAGCTGATGTGTTCCCCTTTTTGCTTAAACACATTAGAAATGAGTTTTTATCACTTGCAACCTCAGAAGTGCTGAGTAGTACATTCTCTCTTGCAGTTATTGTGAGGAGTAATTGAGATCTACATAAAGTATTTAGTGCAGTGCACACATAGTACATGGCAGGAACTCAATAAACTGTCAGCTCATTTTCAGATCCTGGTGAGTACAAAGCAACACCGGAAGGGACCAGCTCCCCTTTGTAGGCCATCACTTCGTCAATACCAAGATATCTACATTATCCTTTACTCCTTTGAGATGCTTCTGTTCTCTGTAACTCTCAATTTAGCTGGGTACTATTTCTCCCAATGCCCTGACTCCTTGTCACGTCGACTATTTTATCTAATCTTTCTCCTCTCTGACACATGTCATGCCAAATCCAAGATATCTTAGATCATAAACTGTGGTCTAGTTAGAGGGTTCAGGAAGCAACTCTAGGTGAGGGTTTTAACCTTCATCTGATTTGTAGAACACCATCACCTTCCCGCCTGATGCCCTAGGCAAAAGGAAACAATTTTCCTTCTCCTCTGACTTCTGTTTTAGTCTAATACCCACCCCGTCCCCCATACTCTCACCTCTAATTTTATTCCTAAGGTCTCATTTGAAGGAAGTATGAGGCTAGAGGAAAAGAAGTGAATTTTAGCTTAAAGATCACAGAAGAGTCAGATGATCCAAAAAGAAAGAAGAGTAAAGCTGAAGGCTCCTTGGCAGAGGTAGGCAGAGTGAGCTTGGGAGTTGAATGGCAGTCACTGGCCAGACCACATAATCCCTAAGTCCATCATTTACTTCATACACACATACCATGGCCCAGCCTAAGCAGGAAGCAAGAGAGAAAGGATTCTATTATGATTCTGGCCTCTCTAAAATTTTCCGAAAAACAATAATGATAAAGTTATATGCCAAACAGGCTGTTTATTGAATGGAGCCCCAGTCTGTGGGCCAAAGCGCCTCAGAGGGAGCTCTAAATGTCTTGCCAAGAAGGGGAAATGGGCCAAAGGCAACATTCTCTCCATCGTTCTTCCAGTGAGAAGACCTATGTCTAATCCCCCAAATCAGTCACCTCTCCTCATTCATCTTGCTGCACATTTTAATGTGATACCTACAAACATAGAAAGGCAGTTGGATTGGCCAAATGTTTCTGAACCTTCTTAGGGAGCTGGATCAACCTTAGAGACAGGAACAGCTGTATAATTTGAGGGCCCAGCACAAAATAAATGTGGGGTCTTTTGTTCAAAATTAAAAATTTCTAGATGGCGACAGAACATTAAACCAAGCACAGGGTCAATCCAAGGGACTCTGCATGGCTGCGCTGGTCACAGGTCCATGAAGCGGGCCCCGCCCAGAATGAAGGGCTCTGGCATATTAGAAAGGATTAAAGGAAGCACAATGGTACAGAGTCCCATCTCCACATCCTGTTTTTGTATGTTAGGGAACATACTTGTCTTAGCCCAAAGAGACAGACCTAGTGGTGGACTTCTGGTATCATAACAGTCCAGAAAGAGAAATGTTTTAGGTCCTAGCAGAGAGTGGACTCTCAGATCTGTAATTTGATTTGTTCAGCTCTCAGAGTCTACTTTCTTCTGTAGGCCACTACTAACATCTCCTCTTTGTCAGGAAGAAATGTGTGGCGGAATATGGCAAATAATTACTCCTATGATGAATTTAAGGACATGGAGGTTTAGTTTTTAGCAAACAAAAGGGACTTTAGTAGCATGGACTTCAATTTTAAAGTGGAGTAGGGGCTTCACCATTCGAGGGAGAGGAGGCCAGTCTGAAGGGCGGGATTCTAATAATGTAACTTTATTCTTCCAAGTAAAGTGTCCAATCTAATCTATTCTTCATACCCTGCCTTATACAAATTCATAGGGAATCTGTTACTGGTTTTTTATTCTCTTGCAACTGATGTATAAATAGTAGGTGTTTTTAAAGCTCGAGGAAGCTTAAAGTGTGTGTTCCTTGGATTGCCCCATTTAGAGCTCTTATTTGCCCCCTTTTATTTACATTTTAAAGAATGGATTTGCCAAACCAAAGCAACTTGCTATTCATCCCCTACCTAAAGTCATAAATGGCATCTAAAGGATTTAGAGTCGTAGAAAGTGTTAATTGGACATGAACAATTAACCATGGTCTGGTCCATGGTTCCAGCCCCGATGTGACAGAACCATCGGGGAAGCTCTAAGGAAACACAGATTACTGAACCCCTTCCCCAGAAATTTTTCAGTCATTAAGGTAAAGCTGGGGAATCTATTTCTATAATACTTATTGGCTTGATTTATAAACATTAAAAATAAATGTATGGGCAAAAGCATCACAAGTCAAAAAACCAAGCACGACATGGAAGTTAACCTTTGTAACTCACAGGCACACCTGGGACTGAGAGGCGTGAAGAGTATCATCCTATGAGAGCTTCCAAGCTGGCCCAGGCACTCTGTGCACACAGGCCCACACAAGCAGGCAGGACTGCAAAGTGTGGCCGTGGGATGTGTATTTCTCTGACGATAGCTCACTTTCAAACATCTGTGGTGTCTCTCCCATTCTTCCCATCATGGGTACAGTGGTACTCTTGTTTGTCCCTTCTCTCTCCCCCAATTAACTAGGAGAAATCCTGGAAGGCCTGAGCAGCCCTTGGAAAGGAAGCCACTTCACAGAGCCTGGTCACCTCAGGAGTCTCTTTTTGGGCTGAAGGAGTTCCCACTGCATGGCTAGAGGATCTGAAAGCAGAACACATCCAAAGTCCACAGACACAAACTCAGGGATTTCATTATTTTGTGTTGTGGCCTGTAGGCTTTGTGTAGCATGTTTCCCTAATTTCCTTCTTTCCTTTTTTAGTATTTTATTTGGTTCCTTTCCCTGCTGCATGAACAGTTGGTCCTCATAATCCCCAAGCAACTTGTCCTCGGTTAGCTACCATCACTCTGCCTGGTGGCTCCATTCGGCTCCAGTAGACGCATTGGTCTGGACACCTTCTTCATGTAGCTGTCATCTTGTCTCCCTAGGCTGCAGGCCAGAGTGGCCACTGTTTGGACTTTGGTTTTCCTTTTAGCTGCTGAACACGTATCTTTATCACACTGCCTGTCGTCAGTATTGGGACAATGCCTCTGCTTTAGCAGAATGTTAAAATCAGTTTCCAAAAGCATACTGAAGAGGTAAAGTTCTAACGTCTGCTAATAAAGACTGGCTCTGAACAAAGTAGCCCGGATTAGCCCTGCAAGGGTGAAAATGGCAAATGGCCTGCCTCCAAAATGCTGTAATATCACATGTGTACCCTGCTGGCCTCTGCCTTGGAACCCTACAAACCACCATCTTGAGAACATCAAAGGAAATATTTTCCACCTCTAGAGCAGGCCAGATACTAGAGGTACTGCCACACAAAATAAACTCTCCTCCAAGTGACTGAAAATGTTATTTCCCCTCAATTGTGGGAAAGCATAAATAAATGGGAAAGCGTGAGATGAAGAAACCGGCAGAGGGAGAATTTGATACATTAAACCCACAAGAAGCTGCAATAGTAGCCACAGGGCTGACAAAAGAACAGAAATCAAAAGAAAAGCACATTTCCATTGAGCACACACGGGAGGCACATTTTGATATTTCTCTAGGAGATTTATACAACTTTAAGATACAACTGTATCTTAAAGACACTTGAAAGCACATTCAAGTTCTTTCTAGGCTAGTGCATTTAATAAAACATGCGGATGACAATCATTCCATACATATGTTTTAGTATTGTATTATGAAATATTTATAATTAAGTACTCTAAGAGTCATCTGTGGACAGGTGTGAATTTGAGAACAGTCTGCAATATGTACAGAAAATGAGAATAAGCATTTAGAAACTTTTATAGCAATTTATACTGCCACGACATTTTTACTATATTTTACAGATGTATTAGTCTGAAATAAATTGAAAAAACAAAAAAACAAAAATCCCCTGGCTTTTCATCACATATGGTTTGAGAAGCACTGGCATAACACCCATATTTATGCATCACCTATGTTTAATTGATTTTAACGAACTGGCAGAAATACAGAACTTCATAGAGAAATACTTAATGCAGAGGACATACAATTAGACATCTAAAATTTTGCTTTTAAATTATCTAACTCTTTAACTGGCTTCTCTGTTAATTTATCATTGCCTTGAAAGTAGTGTGACCAGAAAGTAATGAAACCATTTTCCATATTTACACTTCCTAATACATGGATAGTCCAAAAAGTTTGTATTTATACTAGGCTTATAAAGGTATGTGATAAATATTATTCTTATCATTCCTGATACTCTTTTCTAACTCAATCCTATGTGTCTGATAATTTTTTTAACAAGTTAATTCTTTAAAGACATCATCATTGTATTGGAATGCCTGATTGAACCTGTATTATATGACAGGTAAAGTAACTTTTCTTAAAGCCACTTCACATTTTTCTGATGGAAATATCTAAGGTAGTTTTATATGTTTTTTAAAAGCTTTTCAATTATAAAGAGAGCAATAGAATGGAATTTCCCCTCCTTTAGAATTTAACTCAGATTTGTAAAACAGAAGGTAGCATACTTTTCATTGTGGGGACTTTTTCAACCCACAGGAAGAATTTATGTAGAGAAACTTCATTTGGCTGTTATTAATGTCAGTTTAAGATTCTGGCAAAGAGCTGGGAAAAATAGGAAGTGTCACCCACCCACATCACCAAACTTAAAAAGCTAGAAAACCTTATCCATAGTGACTTTGTATCCAATTGCATCAGCAGTTTGGACAAAGACTCAATTGTGCTTCAGTGAAAATTTTGTTGGAACTTAAATTGTTTTCTAGATGTTTTGCTAAACTCCTCTATTGTCTAATTCCCAGAGCCTCTCTATTAAGGATTAAAAAGTACTGAACACAGTGAGTTCTGAGTCATTTGTTTTCTCTGACCTTGAAAAAAAAAAAAGGCCACACACACCAAATTATTGAGCTACCCTTTTTTTCCTCATGTATCACATCCAAACTGTTCTATTCTGAAGTTGAAACATTTCAATTACTGTAATTTTTTCCTAAAGGTTCTGGTTCCCACACTGAAATTCTGCCTCCAAAGTCAGATTCAGAATCCAATTCTCCAAATCTATTCCAAAACACATTCATGGCCTAACCCTTGAGAGAGAAAACTTCAAGACTGAGTCAAGGTATTTTAAAAGCAACAAAAATGTGAAAACCCTTGATGAAGTGTTTTTGAAGTGTCCTGGCCACATCTGTAAGAATGGTCAAATATTATCTCAGTTAACTTTTTAAAGTGGAAAACAACTAAGCTTAGCACAATATAGACAAACGGCTCCTTCTAAAAGAAAATAAGAGCTCGTTATACACACACACACAGTCAGCTGGTATTAAATGCCAAGGTGGTGGATCCAAAAGAATGAAAGTGAGAGGAATTAGGCAAAACCAGAGGGTAGGATTAAGGTGACTTTAGAGAGAAATAATGTCATCCAGGAGTAACGAGAACTCTCTGGGAACATGACAATTAGGCACAAACTATGTGACTGTTAGAATCACTCACCCTCTGCACCCATACGGAGAACCTGGTTATCAATACTCTGGTGAGTCTGAGATTTTAAAAAATCACAATAAAAAGCAATCAAAGACAGTATAGATTGCTGTTCAAAGTTTGAGGCTCTTGACCGTCACCTTCAAGAAAGTGTTCTGATGTCGATCTTACCGGCCTGGAGGCGGGTCCCTGAGACTGGAATTTACAAGTTCTCCCATGACTAACATTCTGGCATAGGACATAGGCTCTCCTATTGTTGCAGAAGACATGTGAATACAGTAAAGATCCCTGATGGGCAAAGGTATGTGATTCAGTGAGAGGAACACCCAGTTAGTAATGTTAGTTGCTGCTATTAATTCACTGCTCACTCTATGCCATATGAGATAATTTACACATGGCTTTTCATTACCCTTTCAATTATTCTAGAAGGTGTATATTATTCCCATTTTACAGATGAGGACTCTGAGGCACAGAGAATTCTTCTGAGGCCTAAACACAAGATCTAAATGCAGGTCTGTCAAACTACAAAGTCTAACCTCATCACTTCTTGGCCAGTTTACTTGAAAGTTATCTGAAAGGCTATTCAGGATCAAGAAAGAAAGCTGATTTACCTGGAGCAGGCTTATAGGAGAAAACAGAATCGTGGCCTCTGGCATTGACTAGAATTACATAATATTGAATACGTATCAGTTTATCATCAAAATTAAGTTAAATGCACTTTATCATATTTGAATGCATGCAATTAGGAACTATTCAAGACAGGATAAATTTTGAGCTAATTTAATAATGTTTACCAGGATTTAATCAGACAAGAAAGTGAAGTTCCCTGCAGAACAGTCATCTAAGGAGACTCCATTTATTCTAATGTTGAGTGTCTTTGGGAGGTCTGCTTTGGAATTAATGTCCATGATTTTCTGCATTCTTTTTACCCCAGTTTTACTGAGATATAATTAACATATAGCACTGTATAAATGTAAGGGGGATAGCATAATTGTTTAATGTACATATATTGTGAAATGATTACCACAATAAGTTAGCATTCATCATCTCATACAGATTGAATTTTAAAAAGCCAAAAAAAAAAAAGTGTGTGTGATGAGAACTCAGGATTTACTCTGTTAACAACCTTATTTGTATACATAAACACACACACACATATACACACATGTAAATATACACTCACACTCACACACAAACATTTACACACACATACATGTATCAAACAGCGGGGTAACTACAGTCATCATGCTGCGTATCACATCATTAGTGCTTATTTGTCTCAAATGGAAGTTTGTACCTTTTAACCACATTCCTCCAATTCACTCTCCTGCCAGATACCTCCCCCACCTCTGATAACTACAATCTGATCTCTTTCTATGAGTTTGGTTTTATTTTTTTCTTAAATTCCACATATGAGATCATACAGTATTTAACTTTCTGTTATTTTACTTAATATTTAACTTTCTGTTATTTTACTTAGTATAATACCCTCAAGGTCCACCCATGCTGTCACTAATGATAAGAGTTCCTCATTTTTTATGGACAAATAATATTCCATTGTATGTATACACAACATTTTTTTAATTAAAAATTTTTAATTATCGACATACAATATTATATTAGTTTCAAGTGTGGAACATAGTGGATTAGACATTTATATCACTTAAAAAGTGACCACCCCAATAAGTCTAGTACCCATCTGACACCATTCATAGTTATTAAAGTATTATTGGCTATAATCCCTATACTGTACTTTACATCTCTGTGACTTTTTATAACTTCCAATTTCCCTTTATCTTTTTCACCCACTGCCCTAACCCCTCTTCCCATCTGGCAACCATCAATTTGTTCTCTTTATCTATGAGTTTGTTTCTGTTTTGTTCTTTTATTTCGTTTTTTAGATTCCCCATGTAAGTGAAACCATATGGTATTTGTCTTTCTCTGACTACGCGTAATATCCTCTGATCCATTCATGTTGTCACAAATTACAAGATTCCATTAATTTTTATGGCTGAGTAATATTCCATTATATATATATACCACATCTTCTTTGTACATTTGTCTATTGATGGACACTTAGGTTGCTTCCATAAATAATGCTGCAATGATCATAGGGGTGCATATCTTTTGAACTAGGGTTTTTGATTTCTTCAGATAAATATCCAAAAGTGGAATTGCTGGGTTACATGGTAGTTCTATTTTTAATTTTTTAAGGGACCTCCATACTGTTTTCCATAATGCCTGCATCAATTTACAATCTCACTAACACTGTGGTAGGGTTCACTTGCTTGCTGATTTATTGATGATAGCCATTCTGACAGGTGTAAAGTGACATGTCATTGTGGCTTTAATTTGCATTTCCCTGATGATTAGTGACGTTGAGCATATATCTATTGACCATCTGTATGTCTTCTTGGGAAAAATGTCTATTCAGATTCTCTGCCCATTTTTTAATTGCATTGTTTGGGGGTTTTTTGTTTGTTTGTTTGATGTGATGATGTTAAATTGTAGGAGTTCCTTATATAGTTTATATATTAACCCCTTATTTATCTTTTCAAAGAACCAGCTCACAGTTTTATTGATTTTTTTTTTTACTCTATTTTATTAATTTCCACTCTGATCTTTATTATTTCCTTCTATTCACTTTGGCTTTGTTCTTTTTCTAGTTCTTTAGGTGTAAAGTTAGATTGTTTAGTAGCATGTTACTTAGCCTCGATGTATTTGTGTGTCTTTCAGTTTTCTCGTGCATAATTTCTAGTATTATACCATTGTGATTAGAGAAGATGCTTCATATGATTTCGGTCATCTTAAATTTATTAAGACTTGTATTGTGGCCTAACTTGTGGTCTATCCTGGAAAATGTTCCATGTGCACTTGAAGAGAATGTATATTCTTCTGCTTTGGGGTGAAATATCCTAGAAATATCAATTAGTCCATCTGGTCTAATGTGTCATTTAAGGCCACTGTTTCCTTGTTGATTTTGTCTAGATAATCTATCCATTGGTATCAATGGGGTATTAAAGTCCCCTAGCTATGACTGTATTACTGTTGCTCTCTTCTTTTACATCTGTCACTATTTGCTTTATACATTTAGGTGATCCTACATTAGGTGTATAGATATTTACAAGTTATACAATCTTGTTGTATTGATCCCTTTATCATTATGCCCCTCTTTTCTCTTGTTACAGCCCTTGTATTAAAGTCTATTTTGTCTAATATAAGTATTGCTACCCTAGACTTTTTTCATTTCCATTTGTGTGGCATGTCTTTTTCCATCCCTTTACTTACAGTCCGTGTATGTCTTTTGTTCTGAAGTGGGTCCCTTGTAAGCAGCATGTATTAGGGTCTTATTTTTTTTATCTAGCTATCCTGTGTCTTTTGATTAGAGCATTTAGTCCATTTATATTTAAAGTAATTATTGATAGGTATAGTTATTGCCATTTTATTGTTTTCTGATTATTTCTGTAGTTCTTTTTATTCTCTAGCTCTTTTCTCTTGTACGTTGATGATTTTCTAGTGTTCTGTTTTGGTTCCATTCTTGTTATTTCTTGGCTATCTTTTGTAGATTTTTGGTTTGTGGTTATCATGTGCTTCATATACACCAAGCTATGTTTATTACAGTCTATTTTAAGTTGATGGTCACTTAAGTTTGTTTTTGTTTTTGTCATTTTTTTTTCAATCCATAAAGTGTTTATTAAATTCCTATAAGAAAATGCGAGAAGTACAGAAGTAGAGTAGCTAGAGGTTAAAAGCATGGACTTCAGAGTTAGACAGATTTCAACCCCATCACTAACTAGATGTGGGGTCATGTATAAATTTTTTATTCTCAATTTATAGGCAACTACCTAAAAACAAGGAGATAATAATAGTCCTTGATTTATAGGATAATGAAGAACAAATGAAATAATCATTATTCATTACTTAACATAGTCTCAATACATATTAAGTTTTTAATAAAAATTTAAATGATTTTTATATTTTAATTACCATATCAACATTTGATTATCCTTTGAGATACCTCTCTACAATGTAAATACATGAAGACATGGAAACAATTTTTTATGTAAATAGGATCAAATTATACATCCTATTCTATTATCTGATTTATTTACTCAACTGTATGTTGTAAGACGTTTTCCAAGTCAAAAAAAAATAATCTACAGCATCATTTTAAATGGCTATAGTAAATTTTTATTTAATGTGACTCATAATTTATATAACCACCTCTTCTCATGTGGACCTTTAATTTGTGCCCATATTTTTAACTAAAAAAATCTGGAATGAATATCCTTATGGTATGTTTTTGGTACATATGCATTTTTCTCTTCAAGGTAAATTTCAGGAACTATCACAGGATTCTTAAACACTCTTATTTTAACTAAAGTGTGGTGCTCTGATGTGGCTGAAGATGGCCACCACATGTTTTGGTTCTGGAGCCTCTTGGGAGGGGCTCTGGTGCAGGCCAAGGTCTGCTACTGTTTGTGCCCAGCTTGGGGCTACCTAGTGGGGACTACAAAGTGATCTGCAGTTGATTGCCACCTGTGCTAGACTTAGAGGTGCTTGGAATAGGCTATCCTGTGAATTTAGGATGGCTGCCACCAGTGGCAGACTTGGGACCTTTTGGTGGGCACCACAGTGTGAGCTGCGGACAGCCACCTCTTGTGTCAGGTTTGTGGCTACTTAATTGATGCTACATTCCAAGCCAACACTGGTCGCAGCTTATACCAGGCTTGGGGCCACCTGATGGGAGTTATTACACAAGTTGTGATGGGCCGCTGCTTGTGCTGGGCTTGGGGGACCCTCGGCATGAAGTACAGGGCATGCTGAGGCCAGCTGTGGCTTGTTTGCTGTTTTTAGACCTTTGAGAGGTTTTAGGGAAGTCTGCATCATGAGCCAAGACTGGCTTCTTGTGTGAAAAAGCCCCTGGAAGTGTCTCCAGCTGAGCCTGCATGTTGGGTGTGGCAGATCTCAGGGTATCAGCAGGGTTAACAATGCTCAGATTTGGCAACTTCCTGTGTCTGCCCCCTTAGTGAGGGGAGGGCTCGACAAAGGAGCAATGGTGCCTGCAAGCACTTCTATCCCTGGACAAAGCTGCCCTGACCCCTGCCCCTTCAGTCCTTGCCCTGAAGCTAGTCAATTCAGTTCCTCCCCTATGTACCTGGTGCTTTTCAACCTGCTTCCTCTGAACTGAAGTCCAGAGTGAGTGAGTTTATCAGCAAGGGGGGCCATGGCGCTGTTTCTCAAGAGGAATGCCTGGGATTTCAGCGGCTCTTCATCAGACTCACATGCAGTACCTCTGGTATTCACAGCCAGTAGTTATGAGGACTTCTTTTCCCTGCAGTGGTGCCCCTGGCTGAGGAGTGGGTATGGGGCTGGGACCCCTCATTCCTTAGAGGGGACCTCCGCAGCAACAATCTCTCTTCCCTATTCTTAATTGCCATATTGTGGGTATGGGACCTGGCTGTTTCACATCTCCACCCCTCCTATCAGTCTTAGTACCTTCTTCTTTATACCCTTAGTTATAGGACTTCTGTTCAGCTACTCTTCAGGCAGTTCTCAATGACGGCTGTTCGATAATTTAGTTGTAATTTTGATGTGACCATGAGAGGAGGCAAGCACAGCATTTACCTACTCTGCCATCCTGACCAACTTCTTACTCATTTATCCATTGTTGGCCACTTAGGTTGTTTCCACGTCTTAGCTTTTCTAAATAATGAAGCTACAAATATGGGGCGCAGATGTCTTTTTGAGTGTTTCCATTTCCTTTAGACATATTCCCAAATGCGGAATTGCTATATCACATAAGAGTTTTATTTTTAATTTTTGAGGTCCCTCCAACTATTTTCCATGGGACTGTACCAGTTTACAATTCCACCAGTAGTGCATAAGGGTTCCCTCTTCTCCACATCCTCACCGCATTTGTTATCTCTAGTCATTTTGATGATGGCCAGTGTAACAGGTGAGAGGTAACAGGTGAGATTGTGGTTTTTAATATGCATTTCCCTTAGACTAGTTGAGCATCTTTTCATGTACTTGTTGGCTATTAATATATCTTCTTTGGAAAAAAAATCAGGTCTTTTGCCTCATTTTAATAGGATTTTTTTTTTATATTGTTATATTAATTATTTATATATTTTGGATGTTTTTTCTCCATTCCATAGATTTTTCTCCTTTGTTTTTTTCTTTTGCTGTGCAGAAGCTTTTTAATTTAATGTAGTCCTACTGATTTTTTATTTTGTTGCTTGTGCTTTTGGTATCGTATCCAAGAAATCATTGCCAAGACCATGTGAAGGAGTTTTTTCCCTATGTTTTCTTCTAGGAATTTTATGGTTTCAGGTCTTACATTTAAATGTTTAATCCATTTTGAGCCGATTTTTCAGGGATCTAGTTTCATTCTTTTACACGTAAATATCCAATTTTTCCAGCACCATTTATTGAAGAGACTTTTTCTCCATTGAGTATTCTTGGCTCCCTTGTCCAATATTAGTTGACTACATATGCCTGGGTCGATTCTGGGCTCACAATTCTGTTCCACTAATCTTTTTGTCTCTTTTTATGCCAGTACCATACTATTTTAATTACAATAGTTTTATAATATAGCTTGGAATCATGAAGTGTGATGCCTCCTACTTTGTTCTTCTCTCTCAGGATTGCTTTGGTTATTGGGGTCTTTTGTGGTTCCATGTAAATACGATGATTGTTTTTTCTACTGAAAAAAATACGATGGAAATGTTAAAGATTGCATTGAATCTATAGATGGCTTTCGTAGTATTAACATTTTTAACAATATTAATTCTTCCAGTCCTTGAATATGAGTTACATTTTATTTGTATCTTTGACTTCTTTCGTCAGAGTTGGGTTTTCTTTGTTTGTTTGGGTTTTTTTGGTAGTTTTCAGAGTAAAGGTGTTTCACCTCCTTGGTTAACTTTATTCCTAAATATTTTATAGTTTTTGATACTGTTGTAAATAGGATTTTCTATTTCAGATAATTTGTTATTAGTGTATAGAAATGTTACTGATATTTGCATGTTATTTTTGTTTCCTGCAATGTTACTGAATTCATTGCTTAAACCTAACAGTTCTTTCTGGCAGAGTCTTTAGAATTTTTCATATTATAAAATAATGTGATATGCAAATAAAGACAGTTTTACTTCTTCCTTTCCAACTCTCATGCCTTTTATGTCTTGCCAGGTTGTTCTGGCAATAACTTCCACTACTATGATGAATAGGAATTATGAGAATCAGTGTCCTTGTCTTGTTCCTCATCATAGAGAAAAAGCTTTCAACCTTTCACAGTTGAGTATGATGTTAACTTTAGGATTCTTACATATGGCCTTTATCGTGTTGAGGTATGTTCCTTATATACCTAATTTTTTAAGTGTTTTCATCATGAAAAGTGTTGAATTAGGTCAAATGCTTTTTCTGCTTCAAGTGAGATGATTGTATGACTTTTTCTATTAATGTGATATATCACACTGACTTGTTTATGCTGACCATCCTGCATCTCGGGTATAAATCTCAGTTGATTATAGTGAATGGTCCTTTTAATTTGTTGCTGAATTCGATTTGCTGTATCTTGTTGAGAATTTTTGCATCTATACTCAAGGATATTGGTCTGTAGTTTTCTTTTCTGGTAGTGTCTTTTTCTGGCTTTGGTATCAGGATAATGCTGGCCTCATAAAATGAGTTTGAGAGTGTTCCCTACTCTTCAATTTTCTGAAAGAGTTTAAGAAGTATTGGTATTAATTTTCCTTTAAATGTTTAGTAGAATTCACAATTAAAGCCATCTGATCCTGAACTTTTCTTCATTGGGAGATTACAGATTTATTCTCCTTAGTAGTAACTGGGCTAGTCAGACTTTTTATTTTTGTTTCAGTCTTGGTCATTTGTATATTTCTAAGAATTTTTACATTTCTTCAAGGCTGTCCAGTTTGTTAGCATACAGTAGTTCATAGTGGTCTCTTATGATGCTTTGTATTTCTGTGGTTTCAGTTGTAATGACTCCTTTTTCATTTAAAAATGTGCTGATTTGGATTCTGCTTTCTTGGTTCATCTAGCTAAAGGTTTGTCAATGTTTTTCATCTTTATAAAGAACTAACTCTTAGTTTGGTAGTATTTTCTGTTGTTTCCCTGTTCTCTTTTTCATTTATTTCTGCTATAATCTTTATTATTTCCTTTCTCCTAAAAACATTGGGCTCAGTTCGTTCTTTCTTTTCTAAAGCATAAACTTAGGTTATTTAAGATCTTTCTTGCTTCTTAACATAGGCATTTATTGCTATGAATGTCCCTCTTAGAACTGCTTTTGCTCTATTCCATAAATTTTTGAATCCATTTTTGTTTCAAGATAGTTTTAAATTTCTCTTTTAATTTCTTCTTTGATCCATTTTTTATTCAGGAGAATGTTGTTTAATTTTCACATGTTTGTGAATTTTCCAGTTTTCATCATCATATTAATTTTTAGTTTCAAACAATTGTGGTCAGAGAAGATACCTGGTATGATTTTAATCTTCTTGAATTTGTTACATCTTGTTTTGTGGCCTAACATAAGGTCTATCCTAGAAAATGTTCCATGCACACTTGAGAAGAATGGCTATTCTGCTGCTGTTAGGTAGAATGTTATGTATATCTTTTGTTAGTTTCATTGTTCCCAACTATTATTGAATAGCTATTTCTTCTGTTTTTTCTTTTATATTGTGGTGCTCTGACTTGGGCACATAAGTATTTACAATTGTTTTATTTTCTTGATGCACAGAACTCTTTATCATTATATAAACTGTTGTCTCTTTTTAGCATTTTTAAAGTCTATCAGATAAGTATAGCTATCCCGGCATTTGGGGGGTTCACATTTGCTGAAATATCTTTTTCTACCCCTTTATTCTCAGTCTGTGTGTGTTTAAGGATAAAGTTAGTTTCTTGTAGTCAGTATATCATTGGATCATTTATATTTAAAGTAATTATTGGTCCTTACAGGCAGGGACATGAGAGAGATGATCTCTCTCTTGGCTGTGTAGAGACACAGTGAGAAGGCAGCTGCTTACAAGCCAGGGAGAGGATTCTCACCAGAACCTGACCATGTTGGCACCCTAGTTTTGGGCTTCCAGTCTCCAGAACTGTGAAAAACAAATGTTCATTGTTTATACCAAAAAAAAAGTAATTATTGATAAGTAATGACAGTTATCATTTTTTAAAATTTGTTTCCCGGTTGTTCTATAGATCTATTGTTCCTTGTTTCTTACCCTGCTCTCTTTTTGTGTGTGTATGTGTTTCCATGGGCTGTTGTATCAGTATGCTTTGACTTTATTATGTTCTTTTGTGTAATTACTACAGGTTTTTCATGAGGTAATACATGAAATATCTTAAAATCATAACACCCTATTTTAAACTAATAACTTCAATAGAATTCCTAAGCTTTACACTTTTACTTCCCCCCTCACATTTTAAGTTACTGATGTTATGATTTACATATTTTTATATTGTATAACTAATAAGATTATTATAGTTATGACATTTGTTTTTTAACTATTAGATTAGTAAGTGAATTAAAGACCACTATTACAGACTAAGTCTGACTACATATTTACCATTATCAGTGCATTTTACACTACCATACGTTTTTATGATGTTAATTAGCATCCTTTTATTTCCACTCAATGAACTCCCTTTAGCATTTCTTGCAAGGCAGTTCTAGTAATGATGAATTCCTTTAGCTTTTGTTGGGTCAGGAAAGTATCCCTCCATTTCTTAAGAACAGCTTCACCAGGAATAGAGTTCTTTGTTGACAGATTTCTTCTTTCAATATTTAGAATATGTCATCCAATTCTCTTCTGGCCTGAAGGCTTTCTGATGAGAAATACACCAATAGTCTTATGAGGGTTCCCTTGAATGCAACTTCTCTCTTCTCTTGCTGCTTTTACAATGATTTCTTTGTCTTTGACTGTTGATGATTTAATTATAATGTGTCTTGGTTTAACACTATTTGAGTTCAACCTCTTAAGGATTTTTTTTGGTCCTCTTGGATTTGGATGTCTATTTCTCTCCCCAAGTTTGGGAAATCTTCAGCCATTATTGCTTTAAATGTACTTCCTGTATCTTTTATCTTTTTCTTCTCCATAATGCAAATGTTGTTTCTTTTCATTATATCCCATAAATCCTATCTTCCTGGTCACTGACTCTCCTGCATGGTTGAGTCTGCTTCTACACTTCTCTATTGAATTCCTCAGTTCAGTTATTTTTCAGTTCTAAGATTTCAGTATTTTTTTTTTGATGGTTTCTATTCCTTTGTCAAATTTGTTTTGTTCATGCAGTTTTCCTATTTTGTTTAGTGTCAGTCTGTGTATTCTTGTAGTTCACTCAAATTCTTTATGAGGATTATTCTGAATTCTTTGCCCAACAGTTCATAGATCTCCATTTCATTAGAGTCAGTTATTAGTTTCCTTTGGGTGTCATATTTATCCGATGTTTCATGATCTGATTTCTTATATAGCATCTGCACATTTGACTAAGTCATCTCCTCTTCCAGAGTTTGCAGGTTCACTATGGCAGAGACAGTCCTTCACTACTCAGATCAGTTTGAGTTTCTAGATGTGTCCACTGACAATGTCCCTGGGCAGGTGGGGTCTCCTATTAGAGTCTATTTTTAGACAACTGTTCCAGCTCTGATGTCAGGGTGTGTGTGTGGCGGGGCAGGGGGTGGTCTTGGGGTTGCACACTAGCTAAGAACAATTGGATAGGACTGCTGGCTTGGCTTCCTGCCCATGCAAGGCTGCAGGAAGGGCTCTGAAGTTGCCTGGGTTCTCTGGTCAGGCTTACTAGATGGTCAGGACTGGGTATGAGCCTCAGTAGTTGGGGCTTTGAATCAGCTTTCCTACCTTGGCAGGGCAGTAGGATGGAACTCAGGCCCTGCATGACTTATTGTTTGGGGATCCAAATTTGGTAAGAGTGTATCCTGGTTAGGTGAGGCCACTGCTTTAGTTCTGCAGATAAGAAAAGCCACAGCCTATGTACTCTCTTCAAGACCACTGTAAGCATGGCCATTGGAGGGTCTATGCAGCTTCTTATGTGCTCTGGTAAGGTACCCCAGCTGAACTGGCTGACAGCCATATTCAGCAATGAACGGGACTATGAATCAGTTTCTCTGCCCCATGCATCAGGAGAAGCAGCTCCACCACCACTAAGGTTCTTTGTTTGGTACTTGACTCAAGTCCACCCATGCTCCATTAGTTCCTTGGCTGGACAAGATCACTAGCTTTGCTCCAGGGACAGTCATCTCTGCCTTCCCATATCTTGGCTTGAGCATTTCTGAGTTATGAAGCAGCTCCTGGGTTCCAGCAAGCCCTTCCTGATGGATAGGGCCTAGGGATATGCTTCTGCCTGGGCAGGACTGGGAGGGCCTACTTCAGCTACCTCCCAAATTTTCCCCAACATATTTTTTGGTCAGGAGGGAAAGGAAGTTATATTCTGCAAAGGGTAAGGCTATGACCCAGCCCTTCTGCCTGGACATTGGCATACCAGGCTCCAGGGCCTGCAAAACTCACTGGAGGACCTGCATCAGGCAGATGTGCATGCTGCTGAGCTCCCTGGGGAGACTGCACCACTGACTTGGTCTGCAGGTGAGCAAAGCCACTGGTTAGGGCTACTACTTGGCTTCTGTGGAAGGGAGATCTGTCTGCCAAGATCCAAGTGCTCACTGTTGGAAGCCCCTCCTCCCATTTTCCACCAGATTCCCCTGCAATCCCAGGGGTAAAACCAAAGTAGGAGCTCCCACACATTGCTGAGGGAGCTGGATGTCTGCCCTGGGCTCTCTTTTCCCACTGGAGGAACTGTAGGTTCAGGGAACACCTCTCTGTGGTGCTGTACCAGCCTGGGGGAGGAGCAATGCCGTTAGGATGTAGCCATTCCTCTTACCTTTCTACTGCAGTCTGTCTTGGTCACTGTGATACAGGGGTTTACTTCAGCCTCACTCCCATGTTCTATGATTCTCTGTGGTGTTTTGTCCACGGTAGTTGTTTTTGTAAGGAGGAATGAAGATAGGAATGCAGGAATAACCTACATCACTCTATTACTGCACTCTTGGAATATCCTCAGTGGTAGGAAACTCGTGTTTTTTCAAGGTAAACCTGATTTACAAACACTGTAGAGTCACTTGGAGTCATATCTAAGAAGGGATGGGTCATGTAGTTATAATATAACTTTAAATAAAGCTGTGGGTCATAACCCTTTTGGCCATACATTCCTTTTGAGATTGTGATTAAACATGTGAAACCTAGAAAAAGGAGGGCTGGCAGATGAGGATTTTGCATGTGAAAGCACAGACCTGTTGCTGTGAGATGGGTACTTTCATGTTTTGTCCAAAACTGGGGTTTCTAGATTGCACTCGAGTTTCCTCGGAATCTATAAACACATGGAGGTTGTGGCAAAAGGTGGGAATAATCCATCCTCCCGTCCCTCTCAACAGCAGCACCTTTCTCCATTTCGAATGTACACTTAGGGCAATAGTATATGTTTCATTTGCTGCTGTTCCTAGAACAGGTCCCAGTACTTACTGAGCCCTTATTAACTATTTAGATAATGAATGAATAAGTGAATGGATGATAATTTAATATTGGGTTCTCAGGTAAGATTTCACTTACCGAAAAAACTTGTGCTAGAAACAATTTTTAAGAACCACTGCCACAGGTAATTCTAGTAGAGAGATTTCTGGGTGCATAAATGGGTGGAAAGTTAGGTTTTCTTTGAGATTTAGGGAAATCTCAGCATTAGTGATACAGTATCTATTCTGTTTGAGAATGAGTTCAGATAGAATCTCAGAGCTAGGCACAGTGAGCATTCAGTGTAATAGCACAATGGTCAGTCTCTGAAACGGAACCCTGGGTCAAGAAGCCCGGCTTCCCTTCAGTAAGGAACTCTGCAGGTGGATGAGGCTGTCAAAGTGGTCATACATTTGAACAATAAAACCTGTTCCATAATATTATTCTTTTTGTATGTACCTGTGGGTGGCCATGGAAACAATGATTACTAGTCCTGGATTCACTGGCTAAAATAAAGTGCCTTAGCTTCTGGTAGAAATGAGGACTGTCAATGCAGAACAACAGGACAGAGAGTACATATTCAATAGCCACCCTCCCCCCGCAAAAAGTTTTCTTAAAAAACAAAGACAGGCATAGAATTTATGTGTAAAGATTTTTTTAAAAAGGCATTTCATTTAGCAAGGGCAATACAAAGGGGTTATATAAATTTATTTTTCATATAATAATTGATTAGAAAAAATTCCCATTTTCGATGTTTAATTCCATCTCTCATTTTTTAAAAAAAAAAATCACTAAAAGGACAAAACTCCACACAAAAATACAATCTGTATCTATTCTATATTTACAGATACTCGGTCACTATTAAGGCACAGACTGATCAAAAACTACCATTTATTCAAATAATCCAAATATTTTGTGCATCATATAACACTGACAACACCATGTACTGTAGTGTCATATTCCCTTCATTGCATCAAGAGAAAGTGAGAAAAATAATTTCCAGTGTTTTTATTTTTAGCCACCCTATTTAATCTAGTTTAATTGGGACAGTTTTCTCTTTGGCATAAAGCACTGTTCATAAAATCTCCAACTTAATACCGCAAATTCATTCCATCTTCCTCCTGTTGCAAATGCATGGTAGAGAGTTGGGGAAAGAGCTCCAAATGATTTTTTTTTTTTTGAGAAAGTCTTATTAAAGAAATAAAATTTAGAGACTTAAGCTGTTGAACAGGAAACAAATCTGGAATTTTTACCCTGTGCTGAAGGTGGAGCATGTGTTCACACAGCCACCTAAGGTGGAGCGCTCCACGTGATGATGTGATGTGCACAGGATGATTCTATCGTACTTGCAAAGGGAACAATTCTATATCCTTAAGCAGATTTAGTTTAGAAATGGGCATCCCCTTAGAGCTGTTATAATTGATAATTTATGTCAGGTCCATTATCTATGCCTTCAAAGTAACCAATACAATTTTTTAAAGTGAAAATCTTTGTGTGTGCAAAATTTCTCTAATAATAGTATGACTTAGCCACAGAAAAGTGTCAGGCAAGTATTTCTGATTCTGCATTTTTTAAAAATCCTCGATTGTTATGTATGCTTATCTAATGCCTTCTGCTGAGAGCATGCAACAGTGGTTTATGTCCACGTAGAAAATCTTGAATAATGAACATAAATAAGTCATTACAGTACAGATAATTCACAACATTTCCTATGGGAAAGTTTTCAAACAAATTAATACACTTGGAAATAATATTGCTTTGAAGAAAGAGAGGCACTTAGTGATTTTCTTCATGAATTGAAAACCCTTCATAACCCCCAATACAATGTCTGAAAAGACCTAGGAAACAATGTTGCCTGATTTCTTGGACTTTCACAGTATAGGATTGTAAAAATGAATCTAGCCACTTAAAAAAATAGTCATTTTTTCCCCCTCCTTCAACTGTCTATAAACTGTCACCCTGGAGACTAAAAGCCTTCCGTTTTCAACAAACATAAGTCTACTTCAAGCAGACAAATATGGTTTCAGGAAAATCCTTTTACCATATGGAGCACAGCTAATGTGTACATGATAAGGACAGTAATCTATTTCTCCTCCTAATGGCAACAGTGCTGTCTTGTCAGATGATTATTTGTCTTTTTTAAATAAAGTGACAATCTAGGGCTCCAGTTATTGAATGCCGTCCATTCTCTACCATAAATCTCTAGTAGATATCAATTTAATCAGTTATGTGCTGTATGCTTATAATATCTAAAAATAAAAGTTTGATATAAATAAGTGTCCTTTAGTGGCAGTATACTAAAAATAGCCCTTTGCTTTCAGACAACCATTAAAATCATTTTAGCAATATAGGCAGCAGCTAAATATGATAACTGCAAAGGGTTAATATTGCAAAGTCCATTTGATCTTTCTTTGCACCTGTTACAGTGAACTATGTTCATTGTTTCTAGGATGCTGACATAAATGAAGAGAACTGGTCCAGAACCAAGTGGCGTCACTTACATTTCCCAAAGTTACAGAATATTCTGCACAAAAACTAATAATCCAGTACCGTTTCAAACAAAAATGTAACGCAGTCAGAAAAATGTGACTAAATCTGATTTGTACCAATAAACCAGGTGACATAAAAATGAGAGAAAGAGAATTTCCACAGGACAAGAAATTAGAAAGTGTAAAGTGCTGAAAGACCTCAATAATTATTTTAAAGCAGTACCAGGAAATTTCACTTTGATTATTTTTTTTTAAAACCCCAAATACCAAAACAAGTGAACAATAACCTGTTTTCTGGCATCCCAGATGTTAATTCATCCTTCATTTTAAGTAAAAAAAAATCAGTGCATATGTTATATAGGTAAATAAAAACGAGAAATAAAGCCCTACCCTCATATTGCAAATTCTGTTCAATTACCATTTTTTTTAAAGAGTAACCACATGTGGTATTCTGTATGATGACATGAAGAACATCTCTCTTCTTCCTTTTTGGCACAAAATTCAGGTGTGAATAGATGCTTTGGTCCTGATAACCAGACACCCAGAGTGCCTAGGACGGTGTGCAGTGAAGGCCATCCACAGATCTCCTGTGTCCAACCTGACAGAGTTGGCAGGTATGTACCTGGAAAGTACTGCTACCAGCGGCCACTGACACTAGCAATGTCCGAGTGATACTGACGGGGCAGCCGCCCACTGGCTCCGCCTTCCAGGAAAGAGGTGCGTGCGTTTGGCGGTTCAAAAAGTTTTCTTCGGTTTTTATTTAGTTCTAGAGAGAGAGAGAGAGAGAATTGTTAGAAGCTGAATGGAGAAGTTCTATAGTCTACAGGACATGGCAGCAGAGCTCAGAAAATGGTGACATGGTGCACTTTTTTGGCAGGGGGACGTCTGGTAGCAAAAGGAAAACCTTTAATTGATGGTTAAACGTTCTGAAATGCTAGGAAGTCCAATAATAAAGGTAGCCTGTTGGTAGCCAAGAGAACCAAGGACAGCCAATAGGTTTTACTACAGTTTGTAAACTATCTGGGGGATAGGTCATTCTCACAACCATCTAAACTCTGGGCATACAAATTAAACAGTTTGACCTATCCCAAATGTCATTTCAGAGACATTTACCAATGACACAGAAAATCATTACAGCTATTGAACTCATCTATGTCAAACACAGCAATCATTAAATTATGAAAGTCGGAAATGAAAAGCAGACCCCACACCTAAATACGAGACTATTAGAGGAGCACACGGAAGTGTTCAGCCACAGTCCTAAGGCTCCACAAGTCATGATGACTGTGCTCCTTGAGTAGAAAGAGCTCTATGAAGAAGCATATTAGCAGGAGGTTTCTTTGAATAAAAAATCAGTTTAGTAAAAATAGCAACAGTTTAGGAAATAAATACAATTGAAAATAACTAATACTTGAATCTAAATTTCCAGGCAAAGTCTAAGATGCTTAATTTTAAAGAAACCGGAGTACTTAGAAAACACTGTTTAGTTTGTCTTTTGTCAACTAAAAATTATTAACCAGAAAAGTAAAAAATTAATTGAAGCAGCCTACCTGTTTATGACTCTTCTACTCCTCTATTCCCAGCCCCCGCCCCAAACACATATCTACAAATCAACTGATGTAACTCTTGCTAGTGAACTCCTACAAGTAGAATAGTCAGACTCTGAAATGCAAATATCTTCAGACATTCACTTTCAAGTAGAGGGATTCTATAGTTGGTTTGGGAGGCAGTAATTCAGCACCTATATGTGCATAGTACTCAGTACTTTTTTAGCCACACACATATACAATCAATCCCCTTTTGAATCCTGAAGTTGCACTGCAAGCTGTTGCCTGCTACAATAATGCTGAGACTGAGAACACAGACTCAGGTTGCAGGGTCACAGGTGGCCAAAGAGGGCCACGTGGCTAGAAGTGCTCTTGTCTCCTAAGTTCTGGAAGACGGACCAAATACCCAAAACGTTTCATCCCACTGCCTTCCAAAATGTGAGTGTCTGCCACCCCCACCCCCCGGGGCAATGCACAGGTGGAGATATCTCTCTCTTCGCATTAAGGTCTTAGAGGAGAAGAAAAACAATTGTGATTTAAGTCCACTGTTCTTCATCTTATAGATAAGAAAACTGAGGTTTAAGAATAGACAAAGTTACCCACACAGCTGTTAAGTGACAAGTTGTAACCCTGCCTGATGCAAAGGCCCATGCCCTGGGCTGCAGTGATCCATCCACTGTGCAGAGAAGATAACTCAAGGCATCGGGAACACAAATTTGAGAAATTGGTAGTTTCATGTATGCCAGATAGCAGGGCTTTAGTTCATAGTTTACTATACCGAATTTTTTTAATAGAAAAATTAAGCTTAAAAACTTTAAAGAAGCAAGGAAGATACGTGCAGGCATGCTTATAGCAGCTATTGCTTCGAGTTCCCGCAGAAACCTAACAGACATGACATTCCTATTAAAAGTTGAACACATGTTTCTTGTTTAAAAAAAACTCAAGCAAATAGAGAAATCAAAACAGAACTTAATATATTTAAAGGCAATTGTAGAAGAGTTAAGAATAAATGAATCCTCTTAAGTACACAGCCTGGAGAAGTTTTGTCACCTTCAAGTTAAAAGATTTTCTTAGGCCTCCATTTTCTCATGGAGGAATAACCCACAAATCAGAAGGATATTCCATACTATAGAGAAGGAAAAGAATGAATGAGGTCAAACACTATTCTCCCCTATCACACATAACAATTGGGCCATTGAAGACAATTTTTTAAATAGCATTGAAAACTTTACTCTGAAAAGTCAAACCAACTAGATTTTTGAGAGAATAAAATGATCATGAAAGAATGTGGCCATTCCCTAAAGATGTAATTTCTAAGATATATATTTCCAAATGCGAAGCACAGAGATAAATCTACAGAGATTATCAAGGATCACATACTGAAGAGATTTTAGTTTTTGTTTTTTAAATTAAAAAGCAAACTCCTCCTTCTGCTTTTTGCAGTAAACCTAAGGGATAGTTTGGGAAAATACCAACCTTTTTCTTTGAAATTCCAAGGTTCACACAATCCTGGCAGCTCTCAGGATCTTGTTGCGGATCTGAACAGAGTCACAAACTAAAAGAATAGGTCGGGAAATGTTAGATCTACCTGAGGCCGTGGTGGACGCCTGTCAACAGGATGCTAAACTTCCTCTCACTTAGTCCCTGTACATTTAGTTAACTACTCCTTAAAATATTGAGAAATTTTTAAAAATTCAAAAAATATGGATTTAAAAAAATCAATTTTTCTCTGATCTATCTCTACTAGGGATAAATCTCATCTCCTCCTACAATACTAAAATAAATGTCTTCTGGCCCAAGATTAAAAACAGCAAAACCTTATCCTGAAAGAACTCTGATTACAAGTTGAAAATCTATGAAATTTTAAAAAGGAATTTTGAGCAAACTTTGTACCTAACCAAACTATGTAACCACAAGACAAATGTAAGTAAAGGCTGGCCAGCTCTCCTGTTCCTATCAAGAAATGGAATGTTCTAAGACTACAAATGGATGTATTTGTTATCAGATGAATTGAATTGGAAAAAGAAGCTTTTGGATGAAGGATTTCTCAATAAAAACTTATTACTTGCAGAGAAAAAAACAATTTACCAGGTTCAAAGAAATGCACTCAACAAAGTAAGGTAAAATCATCCTTAAAATAATCAAATACTTCCCACTGTGCACAGCATTCATAAGGCATCTTATTCGAAGTCTCTAATTCCCTTTAAAAGCAAGAAGGACCTGTGAACCCCACGGAGAGAGGCAGTCTACAGAAGTAGTATATAACCTGAATAGAACACACTGAAGATGACTGGAAAAAATACTTTTTAAAAATGGGATTCAAAATCCCTGCTGTTTCCCACTCTACTCCCCAAACCCACCTGGAATATACCACAAATGTGTTCCAAGTAAAGAGCCTAATGATCCATCAAAACTGGTTAAAGTATTTTGAGATATCTGCTTATTGCCGGAAGCCTAACAGAGTTTGGAATTGGGTTGGTGCACAAAGAAAGAACTTAATTTTAATTATACTATCACTGACATTCCATGAATCTCTAGTAAAGGATTGCGGAGTTCTAGAACATACACTTCTCTGGCAAAAATGCGCTGAACCACAAACATATTTTAACAGTACAGATGTGGTGATTATGTGAGTTAATCAAATTTCAAGTCGTATAAATTCCATTTTCAAATAAAAGAATATGAAAATACATAGTATATCAGGTCTAAAAATAGCCCTCTGAAGCTGGGCTTCAGGGTAAACAAGTTGAAAAATTATCCTGTTAAAGAATATATATATATATATATTAAAAAAAGGGAGGAAGAGGACTCTGCTACTAACATACTATTAAAACTGTAGGTTATTTTCATTATGCCTGATGATATACCACATGGATGGACACAGATTTTAGAAACAGGAGATAACCGCACGTGATCATCTATTGCAATCTACCTTCATGGCTAAGAAACCAAAACCAAAAGAGGTTTGGAAACTCACCCAAGGACTCATGACTTGGCAGAAGCAAAGCCCAGATCTCCTTATTTAAATAGTGTTCTCTGCACTATACCAAGCTGATCTTATAAGAAGAGCAAGCATCTGCTCTGTGGAGCTCCATTAAGCAGCAGCTTGGGCACATGGGAGAAGACAAATTCTCAACTGATGTGCACAGAACTGTATCCACAGAGAAGCCTAATAGGCTGCTCTATGGCTGGATTTCCACCCCTATTTCAGAGCTGCTCTGCTTATATCTGCTTCAGCTATTAGGTTTATAGATAAGATTTCCTGTGGGGAGATGGCTGGGGGATGTAATCTGCTGCTAAAACAAAATGGAAAGCAACTGAGGTTTTAAATTTTTTTTAATTGCTGATCTGATCACTGAATGCTGTTTGGAAGGGCCTTTCATGAGTTGGATGCCACTGCTGGCCTTATAAAGACATAGCCTGCAAGTTCAGTGTTCTGAAAAAGCAAAGTCATTTTCTCACCACAACTGACACTTGGCATCTGCCCTTGTCACTATTTTTTTTGAGAGACTGGTACGCATATCCAATTGACATTCATGAACTTTATCAGGAAGTCTTCAAAAAGTAACCCCATTTTTTTGCCCCCTCAAATTTCTTCCTCATATTTCTCTAAGCATCTTTTTGAAGTACATAGTTATTCATTTGCCAACTCCAAATTCATCATCTGGCTCAATTCCTTTCAAATGGGGTGTAAATATGTATAGAGCATTTGATAACGCACAGAATATGCAACTGATGCACAAAGGCGGTCTGGGAGACAGACAACATTGTTTTCCTGTGACTACTCTCAGGATCCTACACCCTTCAGTGACTCACAGATTCTATTAAAATTTTGGGAAAAAATTAAAAAGAACATTAAGACAAGTAATACTGCCAGGCTCTACCTATACCAAGGAGCATCTTTTTTCCTCTGGTGCAGTGATCTCAGTTGGTATGCAAGGACACATGCATTTGAAACATGACAGCCAATCTAGAATAATTACTAATTCGATGATTAAGTATTGCCTAACACAACAACAAAAAGGAGAATTCAACTGTTTCCCCAGTCTCATGTTATGCAAAGGGCAATTTTGGTTATTTCTTTCTGAAGAGATCGGTTTTAAGCAATGACATTGTCACAGAAGGTTCCAGGCAATGCCTTGATGAAGGAGTAAGGATGGTCTCAGCCTTTGTCACACTGTTAGTGGGAAAACACTGAAACCACAGCCACAAAGGTGCCATGGTAGTAAGCAAGTGATTAATGGGTAGAACCAGCCCCAATGGCAGAAGTTATTCAGATTTCAAAATATGAATATGAGTATTTATATTCACCTGAAATTGCAAGCAGCATTTTCCTCCTGGCACCAAAAGTAGTAATTCCCAGCTCCTTCAGATCCTGATCTGTGAGAGTGAGGAATGTCTGAAGATCAATCTGTGGGTGAAAAAGTAATATATAACCAATATAATAAGTATTTACTTTCTTTCTTATTGTAGGTTCAACTCATTATTACACTTATTTTATCAATTATGCTCTGCCTACTTCCAAAAGAGGTAATGGTAATGTCACAATGTATGGGACAAAAGTTAATTAAGGTGATGAAACAAAAGCGATTATTCTAGCAGAAGACTCAGCCTAAGCCAGTGATTTACTGCAATTGATATAAAAACTTAGGTCTGAGCATCCAGGCAGCCATGGCAAAAAGGGAAACACAAATTGCACATTTTTGTAAACTGATAAAAGAATACATATCTGAGAAAATATTTCTTAGCTTTGGATTCTGAGAATTGGTTATCTCTATAAGAAGAAACTGAATAATACCATAGATGGTATCTTTCACTGTGTTCTACTTAAGAATGATAGAAGAATTCCCAGGATACATCAGACCCATGACTCACTTGACTGAGCCTAGCCGACTATCTTTGAAAGTGGCACACAAGAGTATTTCCAGGAACAGTATAATTGTTCTCTTTGGTATCAGCAACAAACTGGAGAGAAGTAGCCCAAGGATCCTACCCTTCCTTTGAAGACTGTAAAAGAACAGAAAGGCAATGGGCTCTGAAGCCAGAGAAATATGGGTTCGGATTCTGACTCTGCCATTACTAACTGTGTGCATTTAGGGTTGACAATTGTGTACCTTGTAGGGCTGCTGTGGGTGTTAAATATGACTGTGGATATAAAGCAATGGGCTCACCAAAGGGATAAAATAACTGGCAGCTATGGTAATAATGTATATAGACATACCTCGTAAAGTTGCTAAATAAATCTTCAACCTGTTTAAAATAAATCTCACAAGGTTACTTAACAGAGGATTCTTGTTAAATCGTATGAATATTAGAAAATATCCTTTAGATTCCACATATAAGTGAGATCATATGGTATTTGTCTTTCTCTATAACTTATTTCACTTAGCATAATACCCTCTAGGTTCCATCCATGTTGTCACAAAAGCTAAGATTTCATTTAAAAAAACTTTTATGGCCGTATGATCTCACTTTTATGTGGACTCTAAAGAACAAAATAAACGGACAAACAAAATGGAAATAGAACTGTTTGCCAGACTGGGGGGACGGGGTTAAAGGTGAAAGGATTAAGAAGTACAAATTGGTTACAAAATAGTCACAGGAATATACAGTACAGCATAGGGAATATCGTCGATAACATTGCAATAACTATGTATAGTGCCAGGTGGGTATTAAACTAATCGGGGGGGATCACTTTGTATTATATATAATATATAAATGAACAGTCACTAGGCTGTACACCTGAAACTAATATAAAATAACATTTAATGTCAACTCTAATTGGAAAAAAAAAAAAAAAAGAATTCCTCTAATATTGTGGTAATGTCTTTGAGGGTATATACAGAAGTCAGAAATGACCAAATTGTGCAACTTAAACATGTCGTTTTTTGTATGCCGATTAAGCTGTTTTAAAAAATAATTTCCCCAATTTAAAAACTGAGACAAGGAAAAATATTTTGAGGATAAGATCTGGAAAGATTGCTATGCAGAATATTTAGTACTTAAGGGTCTTTTACAAGAAGTATGCCGTGATTCCTCTGAGTGCTGAGACTGTGCTTTAGGAAATTTTAATTGAATAATGACTTAGCTATTTCTTCCTCTTTCTATTACATATCAATATATTATGTAACCGTATTGATGTTGACATCTATATTCCAATAAATATCCTATTTCTCTTTCAAAAGAAAATATCCTAAATGAAGGAAGCAGTACCAAATTTCAACATATCTGTAAACAGTAAAATATACTTTTCATTCAAATTAGATGAAATGTTCTGTTCTGATTTAGAAGTTACATCCAGATCTTGTAAAACTTTTTTGTTTATAATTTATCATAGGTCTAGAGATATGTTTTTGGAAATTCTATTTAATAGAGACTGTTTCAGGCATCTGAAAGGGCCAAAAAGTAAATATTTTAGGTTTTGTGAGCCATGTTGTCTCTGTTGCAACTATCTGACTCTGCTGTTTTAGTTCCAAAGCAACCAGACAATATGTAAGTGAACGTGTGTAGTTGGGAACCAATAAAACTTCATTTACAAAATCAGGTAGCAGGTCTGCCTTCTGCTGACCAATGCTCTAAATAGTAGATAAAGCCACCCTGACTTTCTTTCCTTTTTCATATTTTCTTCCTTTTTGAAATAACTGGCTAATAAGTACCTATAATAAATTTATTTCTATGCTTCTTTAAACAGCAACTAGAGATTAAAAACAAACAGAATATTACTGAATAACATCTAATCTCTTACTTGGAGACCTGTTTCTAGTCAAGTTATAATACCTCTGCCCTTGAAATTCTCATTCGGCCACTCTTACCTAACCAGTAAGACTATATAAAAGACTAATAAATAAATGCAATTCTTTAACGTATTTATGATGAAATTTTATTCAGCTTACAAAATCCTTGGTTAAATGAACACTAATTTAGATGTAGGGGAAAGAAAACAAAATCAATACTCTGAAATCTAATACACACATAATAACCTTTTTTTGTTGTTAAAAAAGTTTGGCAATCGAACTTAAATTATTGAACTATGGGCAATACCTTAGGTTTATAATGCAAAGTGCCTAATAAAAATTCTAGATTCTTCATTTACTGATACATACCTGGGAATTACTGACTTAATCAGATATTCTCTAAGATGAAATAGAGCAGACTAACATCAAACATGGACCAAACAGATACATTTAGAGAACTATTCTGACTTTCTGTTGCACTGGGTTAGCTGTGCCCTGGTAACATGACAGCAGTACTAGAAAGAATCTAGCTCTTCTCTTTACGGCAGTGTGTAATGGCCCCGGCTCAACAGCTTGACCCAAATCCATCTTAGCTCTGCCTCAGTTTAGGCAAAACCCAAACAGTAAGTCAATGAATAAATCAACATGTATAAAAAGTACATTATATTCTGTGAGAACAGACTTCAGTGACATGATGAGGATGGCGTTAAAAAGCACCACAGATATTTATTTCAGGTGCCGTTCTTTTAAGTGCCACAAATAAAGATAACATTAAAGAATGAAATCATTAAATACACACTTGTTGCTGAGCATAAGGGAGCTATGAATCAAACGTTCCTATGAATCAATACACTAATTAGGTCTTTCAGTTAAAACTGTTGAAAGTGTATGTTTGTGAACACCATTTTCTATATTGCTGCTATCCTGTGTTTACCAGCTGCACTAAATAAATAGGAAATGAGATGACATTTTTCTTAGCAGCAAAAACAAGCTATGAGACTTGAACGAATGCTCAGTGAAAGCACAGTCATAGGTCAATGAGTGATTTCATTCTAGAAGTCGTCACACACACAACCCAAACTGTGATGCACGGGAAAAATAAATAATGACCGACCTCTTGTTGCTGGAAGACGTCTGTGTATTTGCCCAGGCCCAGTTTACTGAAGAGCTCAGGGAGGTCAGAGCCTTTGAAAGAGCTGTTCAGGTTACAGCCATTGCTTCCTGTCAGCGAAGAAATGCAGTCCATGTAATTGCTACTGCTGAGATAGTGTTCCGCTGAAAGGCAAGCAAGAGACAGGCTTGAAGTGTAAATGCCCAGAGAGAACAAGGTTTAATTAAAAGTTTTAATCACTCAAATATTTCAAATTCATTGTCGGGCTGAATAGAACAGTAGCTGCAGAAATACAGCAATCCTTTACTGAAACATTAGCTTTTCATTAAGGAAATGCTGGTTATTGCTTTTAGAGAGGCTCTTGCCATTTTAAAGGTTACACTCGGGAGGCAGCAATTCAGCAACAGTGCCTCTGTAGTTAATAATCATTAATCATATTCTCCCAGAGCACTTGGAAACATTTGTTCTTCATAACTGATTGGATGTGAATTAAATGAGGAATAGGAAGGGAGACCCCTAGGACACAATAAAGGTAAGGAAAGTTACTTTAAGTTCAGGCTCCTTTTGGATGGCAGGATGGCTCTCTGTATCCACACTTGCGCTTACCTGCGGTTAAAGGAATTCTATGATATTGTACCATATAAATCTCTTTAAAAATATATTTGGTCATTGAGCTCAAAAAATAGAGCGCTTCCAAAATTAAGAGTAACATTTGAAGTGATGAGATGATGGTGAAGTTCCTGGATCTAATTTATGACAGAAACAAATCTTTCTCGAGAAAAATTCTAAGACAGCAATGCCGAGCTTTTCCTGGCCTTTGTGGCCAATTTGGTGGGCAAAAATTTCTCCACATCACCTGTGTTTCTGAGGCCCTGGATAATGGGCATGCATCCCTGGATAATGGGCTAATGAGCCATGCCAAGTACTTGGCCAAATAGTTTAAACACTCTTCAAGAGTTGCTTTGGAGATTCCAGCAGAACTGAGTAACCATTCTTACCTTCCTGACCAACGACTGGCTCTCGTACAGTGCGAATTCTATCCTCTTATACCAAACATGCAGCTTCACAAGGGATTCCCGGGGAGAGGAAGGAAGGAGGACACTCAGCCAGTCAGATTCATCTAATCTCTGTGACCAATGCATTTGCTAAATCTAAGAATCTTGTTCTGCATCGATTTGGGGTATCACTAATCACTTTCTCAAGTTCTTTTCATCTCAATTGTGCAGTCCTTTATGTATCTCAAGTCAAAAGAATTTCTTGATAAGGGTTTTCTTTCTCTTAAAAATAGATATGTTATCTCTTGTGGAGAGAATGTGTAGAGGAAGGGATCCAGGACCAATCCCTGAAGGCCCTCAGCCCTGAGCACGCCACAGTCTGTAGATAAGGCCCCAGAGTCATCAAAAAAGAATGAAGAGGGGT
This sequence comes from Pteropus medius, assembly GCF_902729225.1. Taxonomy (NCBI): domain Eukaryota; kingdom Metazoa; phylum Chordata; class Mammalia; order Chiroptera; family Pteropodidae; genus Pteropus; species Pteropus medius. The sequence goes on along the minus strand of NW_024344378.1, from coordinate 35,805,355 downwards.
GACCAGTGAGATCCTGAGTCAAGGTTAATGCAGAACAGAGTATGATGTCACACTGGAGTGAAAACTGGACTTAACATGGCAGATTGACCATGTAATTTATATCCAAATGATAAATTTTCTTTTTTTGAGGATAAAAGTGAGAGTTACTGAGAATTAATACTGGAACAGCTGGTGTAAACAGGGATGCCTAGGGAACCTTGACAAGGGTGGGTTATCTAAAACTGTGCTGTTCAATACAGTAGTAGCCACTGGCCACATGTGACTATTGGGAAGTAAAAAGGTTCTATAAGTAAAATACATACCAGACTTAGTACAAAAAAAGAATTCAAAATATATCATAAAATTTTTTTACATTGATTACACAGTTAAATGGTAATATTTTACATATACTGGGTTAAGCAAACACACTAATAAAATTTGAGAAAACAGCTGTGCTAAAATAAAATATTCTTAGTGAAATAACTTTCTTTACATTTCTTTTAACTGCTTATAGTTTCCATATTCTCTTTTAAACTCCCTATGCTCTTAAAACATTTGACAAAAGCCAAATAACTGCTTTTTTAATCATTCTTTTTATTAATGAATCCCTTATCTTAACCCTAATCCTGACCTTCAATACAGCCAAGTTGTACAGTCAGTTTTAATTATCCAGCATTAAGTAAAGGGCAAGGAAATAAAGATAGAAAAAGAGAGGCACAAAACTAATTTAAATAGGGCTACAGAAGGGAGACCATTTCCACCCCTAGTCCTGTACCTGGCACCAGCCTGCCTCTCAGCTCCATCCTCCTGTCAGTGATGGAGGAGCCAGCCCATAACTAATAGGGAATGTCCAGTCTACAACTGACAGTACATTTGGGAATGAAGGAATTGACTGTGTTTTCTAATTTACACTTGACCAACACCACACTGCTCTTTTCAAATCTGAGACTCTTGACAGCATGGCCAACTTGACTGATGGTAACAACTGACTTACTAAGTGTCTACTATGCTCCTTTAGATTGCCTTTCTTTAAGTAATCTTCAAATACTCCATGCTACGTGTTTCGGAATTCCAAATTTGTCAAAAACCCTCAACAAGGCATCCGGGGCATTTCTTGTAATTACTTTTATCAATTCTTGTCTGTTTACCTTTTTATACAGCCCACTGGAGTCATGCTGATTCTTAACCATATTTGTGTCAATTCAGCTACATCTTGTCAATTAGAAAATTAAATTCTGCTTTTAACTTGTAGTAGCTACCCACTAGGCAGACTTTCTTCTATTGTCCAAGATGCTAATTTGATCACATTCTACTTAACTCTTTTACATCCCTGTCTTTTCCTGATGAGGAAAGACATTTTCTGGATGTTTGTGTGTATTTAACTCATTCCTACATTCCTTCAACAAACATTTACTGAGCCACTACCAGGTATCAGACACTGTTAGGCTGTGCCTTGTTATTTCTTCCTAAATGTCTAACAGAATGCCTGTCACGTGGGCACTTAATAAGTGTTTATTGAATGAATAAATAATATCCCTGGCTTGAGGAGCCCAAATTCTACAAGAAGAGACAGATGTGTAAATATGTAATTACACTCTGGCGTGACAAATGCTAGAGTGAAATAATATACAAAATGCAGTGAAAGCAGAGAACTACCTGGTCTGCTTCACTGGGAAAAATAAGGAAGGCTTCACAGAGGTGGTGGCATGTGAGTAACAGCAAACACTTGAAGGCGTCGAGGCCAGAGCTTATACTTGAACATCATCACCCTCAACCAGAGAAACAAATTCCAAGCTAATTTAATCTAAAAGTATGATTAAAAGTCACGGCTCACTTGATTTGTTTTGTTTACGCTTGGGGCTGCCAACAGAAGCTGCAAATTCACTGTGACTCGCGGGTCCTATTCCATTTCGGTCTCTCCAGTTATCAGATTCGCTTCCATTCCCCAAGTGCTCACGACTGTTGGACCTCGAGAGCGACACTGATGAGCCCTGTAAACAAGAAAAGCCCGATAAGGAAATGTTTAATAAGGTGGGTTTACCAGGGTGGGGACAGAAAGGAATCCCTTAGACCACTGCCATTTACTTCTATTGCCAGCCACTGCAGTTACCCACAAATGCTGATTCTCGAGAAGTGGCTATGGTATCTGTATATAGTCTTTGTCCTCCAGCCACCAAGGACACTTCGTATGTAATACACACAGTGAAGTCCTTTTCTTTCGTTATGAGGGTGCCAGCTTTCATTCTCAGAGCCTCAGGTATGATGACTCACTCTGAGATTTAGAGCAGTGGGTGCTAAGATCCCTCCCTATTTGGGGGAACCACAAAACACATCTTCCATCTGGTACAGCAGAGATTCCCTTCATTATATCTCACAAGAAATGTGGAAGAGTTGCAGCTGACCTAATGCTTTGACAGGAATCAAGCTCCCAGGCTAAATGAGTCAGAGGGTGGAGAGAGATCTGGCATTTCTCCTGTGTTGTCCTCAAATAGGCTCTCTCCAACAAATTACAAATACTGGGAAAAGTCTACCTTTTTTAATGTCCCCCAATCAAAATTTTAGAAATAATGTATAACATCTCAAAGTTTATGCTGAACTTGCATTTATTCACTCCTTTATTCATTGATTTAATCCCCCTATTACAGGTACCCTACTTTGTACTGTATCTAGAGTACTAAAGTCGAGATTCTCTGATTTCCAAAGTTTCACGTTCACTGGGGAATTCCAAAAGGATCCTGCACTATTCACTTCAATAATCTCAACTCAGTCGCACTGCAGCAGAGCCACAGCTGACCATGTCCTCCTTTAACGCGTCCTCCTCCAAGGCATCATGGCACCACACTACCCAGGTTTTCCACCTACCTCAATGTAGCCTTGTAGGATCTCCCTCCCCCTTTCCTACCCAAATGTCCCATCACCTTGGGGCTTGACCCTACCATTCCTTCACTGCTCTCTCTATGCTTTCATATTAAGTAATCTCAACCTCTTTCAAGGCTTGAGACAACCATAACTCCCAAATTTTTACCTCCAGGTTTGATTTCTCTGTTCAAATTTGGTATAATAGAGCTGTCAACTTGACACCTCTATTTTACTGTCTCATAGGCATTTTAAACTTAGAGGGTTTGAAATCAAATTGTTACCCATCCCCACCAGCTATACCCAAACCTGGTCCTCTCCTGGAATTCCTACACCAATAAATGACTATCATTCACCCGGCTGTTCAAGCCAAACTTCTAACAGCCATCTCATTCCTCCCTCCCTCAGCACATGCGATCCATCAGCAATTCTATCAATGTCCTCTCTAAACATATCCCAAACCTACCTGCTTCTCTCCATCTCCAAAACTGTCACCAAAAGTCTCCTTAACCCATTTCCCATCTGCCCTGAGAACACTCACCAGCGGCACTTGGGGTGCAGCGTTTACCCCAAGAAAACTCATGAATTACAATCCTAACTTTACCCTCAAAGTTTGCCACAAAATATCTTGCTTTATTATTTTTGCATCGCTCTAGTGTATTGGTACTCTTTGAAAACAAATGATATCATCTACTTATAGCATTTGGTTTTTAGTCATGGTATTTCCATTCACAAAACACAGTAATTCTCGATCACTGAAAATGTCAAATCCTAGATGTTCCGCTTTGTGTTGTTCAGTGCTTTGAAATTTACCACATAAAAAAAATGATTAAATACTGGTCATCATATACATTTCTATTACATTAGGATTAGAGACAAGTTCTGTTTAGAAATAACTCCAAAAAGTTTTTGTATTTTATTTTCATATTGAAAATCAGTTAGATTGGCTTCAGCCTCAAAGAGCGTGTTTATGTAAAATTAAATTAATGCTGACAGCGAGCTGCACTTCTGTCTTCCTAACCGGGAAATGGGTTAATAGACATTTTGATTCTACTCTTGCCTCCCACCCCAAAAATCCATTTTTCGTAAAGCAACTAGGTTGATTTTTAAATGCACATTAGGACAAATCATGCCAGTGTATAAAATCTTCTAATACTTTTCTAGTACTTTACAGTGGGCTGAGGTGCTCCATAATTGAGCCTCTGCCTATTTCTCCAAGCTAATCTTCGATGCTCTACCACGCTATCCCTCCCCTCCCCACAAACTTACCAGCTAGTTCTGACTTCAGGATGGTCATGCCAGCTGTTCCCCTGGCCTGCTACTCTTTCTCTAGATCTCCACTAGGTTGGCCCTTTTTCGTCATCTAAGTCTTAGTTTGAATATTATCTACTCATTAAGACCTGCTATAACTGCTCAATCTAAAAAGCAGCCTCTGTTTCATATTTATCGGGACTTTTATTGCCTAACGCTTTCTTGTTTACTTGTTTTGTATCCCTTTCTACCCACCAAAAAGCTCTATCCATGAAAGCAAGAACCTGAATTCAAAGCATTGGATCTCTAGCACCTAGAATTGTATCTGGCACACAAAAGTTGGTTAATAAGTATTTGTGGAATTACTGAATCCCAGAGATACCTTCTCCGACATCTATGGGATGTCCTTTGCTGATTTTTGGAAAGGGGCATAGGAAAAGAAAGACTCCTAAGACCAAAAAGATGGCTTTTCAATTAAAACCATTTATAACATTATACTTCAACCAATAAATTCAATGCAGCAAGGGAAAAGAAAACATGCTCAAAACTGGTGATTACCAGAAGCATTAATGAGATCATTCTATATAGTATTTACATAAATGTGTGTGTGTATATATATATATATATATATATATATATATTAANCATCTAAACTCTTCTTGAGAATAAAAAAAACACTCATCTAAAATCTAAGCGTAATTCATTCAAATACTATGCCAGACCTGGCTAAACATGGTGATTTCTAAAAACGTTACATAATCTCGTGATATCTTCTAGCTTGTTATCTACTAATTAAAAATTAAAGTATCACAAATAGCAGCTCACTTCTACTCTTAGGTTTATACAACTTAATCAGACAATCTCGTTACTCTTAGTGCTAAGAAATTAAAAACCATCTTTGATTCCCACTGAAGGTTTTTATTTGTTCTAGAGAATGTGACTATTCTGCTTTTAAGAGATGAGTGGTAAAAATAAAAGGAAAATCCCAAACCTTTTGTAGTTCTGTTGATGTGACCGAGGTACTGTGGGCCAAAGCAGCCTTTTGATTGACCTTTGGTGTCCCAGTATGTCATCAAGTGAATAGGGTCATATTTTTGAGTCTTGGAGAAAACAGTCTCAAGCTGCCTGCTTCTTAACCAACAGAGCTCTTCAGAACAGGCTAATTTTTTAAAGCAGCCCCCAAACTGGAAATAATTGCTCAAGCCTAGCTTCTCAGTAATCTGAATAAGGAGCTCAAAGCATCAACTTCTTGCCTCAAGCAAGTTTCCTGCTCTAGGAAACTCCATGTGCCAGTGAGCAGCCTACACCCAGCAGGACCTATTGGCTAAACATGCTTCTCTTCATAGATCAGCGTTCTACTTATCCATCTGGGTTTGTTTTTCTTTGGAAAAGCGTATGGAAAAAGAGTGTTTCTAGCTACCCTCTGATTTTAAAATATTAGTGCTATAAGCAGAGGTGTGGTCAAATTTAATAAAATTTTTTAACTTCTCTTTTACCCAGGTCCTTCTCCACCCCATCTTGTATCTTGTTGCCATGTCCTAACCCAAAGAAGCAATCTTCACTTATTGCCAGCTTTTAATCCTTTTGGGCTACAGCAGAATAAAGGGGAAGGAATGCACCTGCAGACGGCAACTACTGCCAAACATCAGATCGTGCCATGTAAGGGGCCCTTCTGCCCTTTTCAATGGATTTAGATGCGTGAGGGAAGTTCAAGGCCTGTCCTACACACCAGGGAGAACCTAGAACACCATTCCCAAAGAAAGTGCAATTTTATCTTTTCTTAAAGGGGCTGTAGATAAAAGGTTCCAAGGTGAACACCCATGCACTGATCTAGCTGGTCACACCCTTCTCCCACCCCCTTGTCCCCAGAGAGCAGTGCTTCCAGAGGGTGCCCACATTAGAATCACACTAAGCTTTTGCTAAAAATGTTGATTCCTGGTCTCCACTCCCCACCTGATGAATGAGATGCTAGAGGAAGAACGGGCATTTTTATCAAGCTCTCCACGTGATTCTTATATTTATTAAGGCATGGCAACATGGCTCTAAATCATTTACATATCACCTTTGCTATGTAATCAAACGTACCCTCTTGGGTTCAACCATTGGGAAGAGGAGAGTAAGGAAATTTTGTAAAATGAATTCAAGTCCTTTCTCTGACACCTACTGCCATGACCGCAAATAAGAAAATCTCATATTTCAGCAGGCTCTTGGTTTTCCTCAGGGTAAAATTCTCCAGTGGAAATAACAGTAACCACTAAATATGAGAACTTACGATACACTATGCTGTGCACTGGATGCCCTCTCCCATGTCATCCTCAAAACAACTCAAACAAGGAAACAGGCTCAGAGGAGTGAAGTCACTCATCAAAGCTGTACATTTATCAGTGGTGACTGTCAGACCCCACAGCCTTTGCACTTGACCATTACATTATTAGAATGGTCATCATTTCAAACATACTGTTGGTCTTTGAGAGGAGAACTGAACTAGCATTTCTACAGTGAAACATTTCATCTCTGAAAGTACAGAAACGTAATCAACCACTTAACACTACACTCTGCCAAGGGCAATGGTGAGCGAAGTGGACGACCACGGGTGCATCAGTTGAAAGAATTAGCACGGCAGTTTTAAAGTCTCTGCCAACAAAAGGAGATGTTTAGTTTCTCTCAGAGCTATAATGGCAGAAAGAGGTGTGTACTTTCTACAGCCTCAAATTTCTTCCTTAACGGTTTCTACATTCTAGCTGCTTACAGTAACTCCAATCTTTAAATACAGCCTGCCAGATTGCTACTGTGGGTCTGACAATGAAATTCACAGGAGATTGTTCTTTTTTAGTATTTCAATAGTTATTTTCTTTTTCACTTAGAAAGCCAAAGAAAAAACTCTCATGTTTGCTTTTACCCTTCATCAACAGTCTGATTTTTACAAAGAAAGCAGGTGGAGAAAAGAAGATCGATCTACAAATGCCAGTTATTAGACTAACAATTATGAAACCCTTAACCGGTATTTGTTTTTCAATCTCCAGTGTTCTGGTTGAACACTGTGATTCTTGGATTAATCATTTTCATCCATGTTTGGGTTTGCGCAGTCTCCCTACTGGTATGTGTGCATGCATTGTGCTCTAACTCCACCCTCACTTGGCAAAAGGCTTATACCAAATCTGATACTCTCAAACTGAAAAGGCCTTGCTGAGTGAGTCACGGGTAGCCTGGCTGGGAAGTGTGGAATTCTGGATTCCTTCTCCACGTGGTGCAGATGCCAGCTTCCCAGTCTCACTCTGAGCAATGCAGCCAACATCTGGGAAACATAAAATCTTGGAGCTCTTGTTTGTGGTACTTCCTGCGTTTCCTGGCACATCTGAACACACTGAGTTTTTCACTCATATCTGAAAACTTGTTTTTGTTGAATATTTGCCTTTTTCCCTTATGGTGGGCTTGCTAGTGATACTCTTGGATAAAGGGTTTATTTATACATTTCATGGAATATTAAATCTGTCCTTTGCTTAATCTCAGCCCTGCTCCAGCATTTATAACTCTCCCCCTAACAAAAACACATTTATCGAAATGTATATCTCCATAACAGCTGATCAATAACTTTGACAGAAGGTACATAAAAGACCATAATATATTAGACTGCATCAATTTTATGGCAATATGTTTATAAGAATATAAATTAAAACAAATCCCCATTAATGATTTTCCTTATGTAAATAAAGAATGAGAAGGGAGAGATGATTGTTCTCTTTTGCTGAGAGAACACGCAGGAAGAATGGGTAGGACATGACTCTACAAACCTCAAAAGTAGTTGTCATTGTGGGCTTATAGGACACATGATTGGCCCTTCTCAGCTCCTTGATAGTTTCAGCTGGCATAGATTTAGAAAACCCGAGGCCACTCCAGGTATTTGTAGGTGTCCTGACCTCCGTCACCACTGGTTTCTTTAACATAGCTTTGGAAAACAGAATATATATAAAAAAAAAAATGCTTGATATTTTTAATGTTTCTTAAAAAATTATTGAGTGTTTCTTTGATATATGTAAAGGAAAAAATCACTGAATATTATTTCTTAACATAAAATGCCTTATAGTATCTTCATAAAACATTTTATACAAAGTAATGGTAAATTTTACAATGCTACATTATTTCTTAATTGAACTAATGCTAATATATTCAACAAAATAATTGGACCTCAACAAAATTTGTGCAACTCACACCCTAAACATTCTTAGTTTCTTGTTATGATGGTCCAATTTCACAATTCAATATGAATACTGAAAAACCTTTTATGCAGTCTACTGAAAAAAAATCAAAGTATAGATCATTAACATATCACTTACCTTTGGTTGCTAATAGCTTCTTTTGTTCATAGTCAAATGCCTGAAAATGAAACAGAGAGAAAATATCTTTATTGCCAGTCTATTCAAATGTCATGCCAATACTCCATGATTACAGAAGAAAGGTTTTAACTATAGCCCATGAATCTCCTTGGGACACATAGAAAGCTTTGCACCATAATATGCCATTAATTTGGTGAAGTCTGATAAATTTAAACATGTTTACAAAACTAATTAATTAGAAAAATAAATTACTGATTCTGACTTTGTCATGACAGTGATAGTTAGAAATTTTCCCTCAAAAGGAAAAAAAAGTTCCTATTTACTATGAATATGCAACATATCAGGACAAATAGATGCTAAAGTACAGTGAATAATCTAATAATAGTTATGCTTTCAAAATAATGCATTTCCAAAACGCTTTCAGGTTATCTACTGACCTCTTTGTTTCTAAAAATCTCTTCATTTAAGTAAAGCATGCCCTGAAGTGGTATAATGTCGAAACAACTTAAGAAATTATTTAGCCTAACTGGAATAGTCTGCTTTTGAAAGGAGATAAATGGCAAATGTCTAGCTTTAAGCCATAATAACAGTCAGCAATACAATAAAATTAAACCTAGTTACTTTTTATTGCACAGGACTAAGATGGCATTATTCATTCTTTCCACTCACATTGAATAAGTGACTTATGACACAGTCAGGTATACACAGAGGTAGACCTGTGTAGGTAGGTCATTTTGAGGAAAGTAGTCTAGATATAACTACATCTCAGATGCTAACCCAGTGTTCTCAACTCCCCAATTTAGAGACTAGCAAAGACTTGATTTAAGAATGCCTCGAAGGCCTACCAGGAGGGTCAAGAACAAATTGGCAAGAGCTCTTTTGCCCAGGAGGACTATACCCCTACATGTAGAGAAGGCACCCAGGTAATTTACGATCTGAAACAAGATACTTTGGAAATGTGTACAAATAATAATTAGGTCACGATACTACAAGTAAAGACGCTAACCCTGACAAACCATGATGTGTGTTTATAACACTAAGAACACGTCAGTAAATCCGAAGAGCCAACTTTTTAAAAATTACAGTTTGATGATGTTTTTGAAATCCTAGGTCTAAAATGGCATTCGAAATTAAAATCAACTTTTAATGATTAATGGCTAAGGGCAAGGTGTGGGGAGATCCTAAATTCACTTGTTCAATAAATATTTATTGAGTCCCTCTGGTTAAAGAGACTGTGCAGCACTTTGTGGAAGAATAAATTAATTAAAAATAATCTGTAGCCTCAAAGCCATGCAGTCTTAGCAGGGATGGATAAAAGAAATAACTACAAAAAAATACCTACTAGGAAGTGAGATAAGTGTGAAAAGAGAAGCTGAAGATATAGCACTCCACGAACAGTCAGGAGACAGAGAGAGTTTTTAGCAGAAGGAACCAAGGAGGTCTTCAGTCTTTCTCAGTCAATACTCAGTGACTATTATCATTGGTTTCTTAATGATTTTAGGAGTCAGCTCTTTATTAACAGCATAAATACATGTGTTTAAGTTGAAACTATATCACCAAGAACACTTATCTATCCTAAAATAAAGAAACGTGAAAATGGTTCACTGTAGGTATAAACCTGATGAAAAAGAGAACCACAAGATGGATTAAAACCATAAAGGGATCATAAAGTGGATGTGATAGTCCTTAGATGAGAAAATTTTAATTTATATTAACTGAAAATAAATTCACCAGAGAAAATGTAACAAATGTCATTTTTTTTTAACTTTGACACTTTATAAAAAGGCCATGGCTTTTGTAAAAAACGTTCATCCGAAAACTCATGGAAATGTTCAAATGCAAAAAAATCAAAAAACGGACAAGCAGGATTTAACTAGTTTTCATTGGAATTATAGGAATATAATTTAGTTCCACGAATTAATTCCTTTGACATATCTGTGACAGCTTTTTCATTTCTAGGATTTTGTGAAAAATTTTCTCTTCCTTTTTTTGGAGGTAGGGGGGATGGGGATAATAAGTCTTCTACTATGAAGTACGTAAGTCTACCCAGTAATTCTGATACTGAAAGCAAATGTTTATAGGACTCTAAAAGCACAAATCACAAAATCCTTATCCTTTATATTGTGATCCATATGAAATGAGATTTCTGAATTTCATGGTCAATAGTGTTTCGAGTAATTAGTCTAATAGTTTGAAAATGGATACAGAGACAATCCCTACTGAAGAAATTGTTTAAAATAATTATGAAAATCTGTGAATATAATCATCAATATTTAGCATCTGCTTTCAAAAACCTAGACTCATTTTTATAACTGTCTAAATGACAACAAATGTATCACCTCCATTTTATAGATGGTAGGATAGATATTATATCTATTTACCCAAGACTATGTCATGATGCAGTAATACTTAGAAATAACAGCTCTGACATTTATCTAATTTTTAAAACAGATGAATAATGTCATTTGATTAACATAGAGGGACAAAGGATGATTTATGTCACTTTTCATATTATATTTTAAAGTACTCTTCCCACTAAAGCAAAATCCTGCATTTCATTTTCACGTTTACAGCAAAACCAATTCCTAACTAGTGCATATATATTTAAATTTAATCTTGACTAGAGTGCAGAAACAAAACCGGATTTCTGCTCTACTGCTGAACGCTCACTGAATTCCCCACTCCCCAACCTTGCTTTTGGATGACATTCCCATTTTTTCATCATTACCTGCATGTTGACATATGACGGCCGCGAGGCCAGGCGGGCCCTTTCAGAGTTTTGCTGGGCGGCTGCAGCCCTCTCTGCGGCACGCTCACTCCCCGGAGCCTTCTTGTCAGCCAACGGGCTTTCTGTAGCACTCAGTTCAGGATCTGAGAGCAGCCTGTCAGTGCTGCTGTGAAACAGAGTTTGGAATTTAACACTTCACTATCATATACGAATGTGCTGCATGTTTCCTGTGTGCCATGTTTTCTCTTGTATGTTTACCACTGTCAACTATTTACCTGTATTATTTCATTTAATCCTCATAACACCACTATGAGGTAGGTAGTATTATCCCCATTTTACAGACAAGTACCTTGTCAGGGTTATAGTTCTGATAGATGATAGAGCTGGAATTTGAACCCGGGCGTCTAAGAGCTGGAGCTAAAACTCTTTCATGATATATATTCACACACATTGTATATAGTATATATAGCATATTGTATATGGTACATGTGGAATAGACATAGACAAGATTCCTGATTTGGATACATCAGGAAGATGGCAATGACCCATCCATACGCAGTCTAAACAAGACTGAGTCAATGAGAAGCCATGCAGATGATCCAATTCATGTGTGTGAAATATGACATTGCTAACAAATCTGCTATGATAAAGGTGGCAGATAAATAAGACATTTTCCAACACCTGTGTGGGAAGAGCATGAAAGTACTTCTTAAAATGAGGAACAATGATTTTAATTACAAGAATTGATAATGACTTACACGTACACTCAAGTTCAAATCCAACTGCATGTTAAGCTCAAGTAAAAGAGAAATAAGAAACGGTATTCATCAAAGAGCTGATTTGTTCATTCATTCATTCATCATCAACTACTCAGGTGTGCCAGGGGGAATCAGAGGAATAGAAAGAGAGGAGCAATAAACTGTGTGTGACAGAAGTTCACAGAGGCTTCACAGGAGACACTTGAACTGGAATTTAAAAGGCATCTGTAGCTTCACCAGTGTGAAGGGCCAGGAGAACAGCAATTTGGAAGGAACAGCATAAGCAAAGGAAAGGAAGCAAGCAATGCAGATCATAAGTGGTTTTAAAGCCAAAGTATGACAAGACCAGACTGTGTGTTCAAACTAATTACTGGAACAAAAGAAAGGACTAATAAGGAGATGAGAGATTGGAGGCAGGAAGACCATTCTGGAGGGTGCAGCTTAATTCAGATAACAGACAATGATAAATTCACAGCACAATGATAAAAGGAGTAGGTAAGTACTTCAAATGCTTCAACACAAAGAAAGCAAAATCATTTCTATAATTTATACTAAATAATGTTAATTTTGAGTACTAGTACCAAAAAAAAAAAAAAAAAAAAAAAAGCAGATTCAGACAAAATGGTAACAACGGCAATTAACTGACCAAAGAGTATATAAAAAGCAAATCAGATTTTGGTAAGATAAAGAGGAAATAAGAATACATATGCTGCATTTCCCTATAGACATTCTACACTGTAAGGATATATAGTTGACCCTTGAACAACACGAGTATGAACCACATGGGTCCACTTACATGCAGATTTTTTCAGTAAATTTTCAGTGAGCCTTCCATATCTCCGTGTTTTACATCCTGGGAGTCAACTAACCATAGATCAAAAACAGTATTTTTGATTCATGGGTGGGAATCCACAGAGGCAGAGCACCAACTGTATGCACTGCTCTATGTCATTTTATATAAGGGACCTGAGCACCTGTGGATTTTGGTATCTGCGAAAGGTGGGGTGGGGTGGCGTCTTGGAACCAATCCCCTGCGGGTACCGGGAAGGACTGGAGTCGAGTTTTCGGAAAGTAAAAATTATTTATACATGGATTTTTGACTGCACAAGGGAACTAATGAGAGAGTAGAGGGAACTGGGTGGATGGAGATGGGCGGGAACAAAGCCTTTCAGTGTAGAAGCTTTTCATCGTTTTTCTTTTTAAAAACATGTGAACAGACTGCCTATTTGAAAAAAAAAATAAGATAAGTAGAAAAAAAATAAGGAGAACACATTTCTAACCATCCTATGGTAAAGGGGTTATTTTTAATACAATATATCTATTTATGCTTACTGTGATTTATAATAAATGAAATCACGATGCTGTCAAGTATTCATTAACAAAGTTAGCAATTAACAACCTTGGAACAAGGGAGCCATCGTTTAAGTTAGAAATTCAAAGGCAAATGGAGAATTCACAGCAGGAAAATATCTAACAGCAACAATTAGAGTAAAAATTGCCTTGCTGATTACTGAAGAGCAGTGAGAATGTTAAAGTTTCAGAGCAATATAGATGGTTTAGAGGACCCACAGAAAAACTCAACCAACTGAAAGGGAGAGAGACAATAGAAAAGACATATGGGTTAAAATTACCCGATATTATTCCTTAATAAAATTTTTATCCACATAAACATCGCTAAAACTGAAATCACACAGCCAAAAAAAAAAGGAAAACCTGACATTCATAACTACATGGATGGAACTTCAGGGTATTATGCTAAGTGAGATAAGTCGGATGGAAAATACCATAATCATTTCACTCGTGTGGAATTAAAAAACAAAAACAAATGAACAAACAAAATCAAAAACAAAAACACACTCATAGAGGCAGACAACAGATCGATGGTTACTGGAGGGGAAGAGGGGTACAGGAGGGCAAAACAGGTAAAGGGGTCAACTGCACGGTGCATGGAGACTAGGCTTTTGGTTGTAACCACAATGTAATATATAAGGATGTTGAAGTACAATGTTGCACATCTGAAACTTATATAATGTTATAAACCAACATCATCGCAATAAATTTTTTTTTTTTTACAAAAAGAAAAGAATTATAAAGAGAAATGAAAACAAAAACTCATGGATAAAACCAAACTCACTTGAACCAAAGAGCACTGACTGCTGAACAAATCCAGTTTTGTTCCACTAACTTAAAACAAATCCAGCTTATTACACAATTTCTTTCAAAGGATCAAGGGCTTTTAAAGATGAAACTACATACTGTAAGTGGGAGTTTTTCGTGCCTTGCAGTAGTTCCACTGTCTGCCTCTTGGCACAGGAAACTTTGGAAGGACCTATCATCTGTTTCAAGTCACCAGCATTCCCAGAATGGGAAGGACTTCGAGGCATGCCTACTTCAACAAAAGCATCATTACAACCTGCAGAGAAGAGAGAAAAAAAATGAAAATCCAGGCATCACCTTATCATCAACAATCACCTGCAATGGAAACAAACCAGAATCCAACTCTAGGGAGACACAGACATTAACAGCTCTCAGCTGCAAAGACAATACCTTATTTAACAAATGAAGGGTGCTTCAAAAACTCAAGATGAAATCTGAAGACCCTTATATTTTTTAAAGATTGTCAGGAATGGAAAGGTTATAAAAAGAAATACTCTACTTATAAAATTTATATACATAGACACACACACACACACACACATATACACATATATATGTATGTATTTAGTAAATTGATGCTTTCCTGCTAAACAATTCACTTTAATTTAGGAAGAACCAATGAAATGGGAAAGCGATTCTGTGAAAAGTGCTTTTCAGTTTATCTTTCATCACGTTCTTCAGAGTTTCATTCAAGATGTTGTCTTTCTGCATACTTGAGGCAGGAGGAGTCATGACTGGTTAGCAAAATCAATTAGAAATCACTACACAGAGCTTCTACAACCACCTTTATCCAAGTCAGAGACCCAGGTAAAGTGCGGAAGGAAAGATACCTTCTACAGGGTTTGATTTGGGCGAGGCCTGCTCAGATCCACTCGATTGTCTGGATGGATCACTGTGATTTGCACTCAGCACTTTTTCTCCAAGAGATGAAGTGGATATTGCACCATATTTTATATTCGGAGACTGAAATAACAAAATGATGTACAGATATGGTCACAATTCTAAAATTCACTTCAGGAGCAAGTTTAAAAGTGTTACCAGTGGCTTATTTCTTATAGACAGTGTGGATCACATTATTCTATCTGAAGGACATTACCTGTGCATGTCCATTTAAAGAAGGAGAGATTTTTTTGCCTTCTGTCTGCATACTGTTGATATGGACATCGACGGGAGTCAAGCCAGGAGGGGGAGATGGAGCTGTGTGCCCATAGGCAGGCACTCCAGACAACAAAATGTTGGTTAATGTGGCTTGGGCAGTAGATGGAATCATAAGGTGTGGTATGGCAGAAAAACCTAGAACAACATTTCATGAAGACAGATATGAGACAGGAAAAAATTCAGAATCAACAAGCATTATTTTATTATTTTCAGTAACAACAACAAAAAAATCATTTTTGTTGCGGCAAATTCAAATATACCTCTCTGCAAATAAGTTTAACATTACTACACAAAAGAATGTTAAAATGGAACAATACTCCAGAGAATATTTAATCCAAGCTCCTCACTGGACAGATGAGGAAACTGGCTAGATTCAGCATGCACCTAGGACTACCAAGCAAATCTGTCCAACCAGAACCTACGTTTCCTAATTACCAGGTCAGTGATCTTCACGTGCCTTTGTCACTGCTCCCTGCACATCATGCTCTTCTTCCTGATCTGCTTGTCACATCTGAAGATTATATTTTCCTTTTATGAAAAACTCACTGCTTTGTTGTGCATCATTTTAACTAATTTACATATTAGAGAATTTCTCTTTGGCTGCAGTATGCTTTGAACTATAATTTTTTCCTAAGGAAATGGAACCATTAATAAATTTTATTTAAAAACTGATAATACCTAAGAAGACATGCCTTTGATTGTACTTAAATGATACTGACCTGTGGCACTTGAAGTATTAGCAAGTGGGGGTGCCCATAATGTGGGGCTGGGGGTGCCGGAACTTGGACTTTGCAAAGGACTGACTGAGCTATTAAGAGCATTCAGGAGTGAATTCGGGGTTGTCGAAGTGTTTAGAGATAAGGTGGTGGGGCCCAAAAGACCTGTAATAAAGAACGTAAGGTCAATATGCATAAATTCAAGATTTTAAAATAACAGATGGCACCAACACCGCTACTTGAAATACACATTGATATAATCTGATATTTTCTAAATATAAAATATGAGTGACAGATTACCTTTCAAATATTCAAGAGACATTGCATGATACGACTCCAACACAGGACCCAGCTTATCCACAAACAGACGCTGACCAGAAAATGGAAGCTAGGTGCCCAAACCAGGAAGCAGCCAGGGTCACTGAGCAATGCCAGCCACTTTGCTTTCATTTCAATAGCCAGGATGAACAAAATTCTGCTCAAGTGGAAACTCGTTTTTATTTCTCTCATAGCTCAGTTGTCATATGCTTTCAAACAAACTCTTCAAACCACTGACAATTAGCTGTGAATAAGGGAACATATTCCGGCAACAGAATGGCTCCAATCGGCCCATGTGCAGATGGGCCAAGCTACCTGGAACGGTTTTCGTACCGTCAAAACACATACGTGACTTCTTAGTGTTCTGTCTCAAAGCAGTTTTTTCTCAAGGGAAAATTTTTTTGTTTTGTTTTTCACTTGTTTTAAGGATTTAATGTTTGATTTAATTTAAGTAATGAAATTTCCCTTTGGGCATTTAAAATATGTTCTACAGTGTGAATTTGTCTACACGTTTCCAGGAATACTTAAAACATGAAGTATTATAGGGTAGGTATAGCCATGAAAACATTTTGCATCTCTGCTTGGTTTTTTCATCTCCAGTGCAGCAAGAACTCAGGTCCTCCTAAGTGTGTGACTGGCATTTCCAGATACATGGCTGTGATACTATGACTGTTCAGGTCTCCAGCGGAAGGGACGACTTTGAAAGACTATGGGCCAAGGAGAAAAAAATCTGCCTTTACTGTAATGGCGTCTGTGCAGGGCTCCTTGGAGTATTAATCACATTATTTAAACATGTTATATTTTTTAAAAGCAAGAATAGCTATTAGAAAAAAATTAAAGACTGCTGAGAGTATTTATTCTGTCTCAAATCAACACTGAATGGGGTGGAATGATTTGCTGGTGTTATTGCATTAACTTTTTCTATAAAGGCTACTGAAAAAATGTGCAAGTAGTGAACCTAACGTAATTTAATATGGTAACGAACTTCAGCCTGTAAGATGGGAATCCGTAAATGAGGCAATAAATATCTCATGACTATCATGTGGCTCACTCTACTTTCCTAAATACTAAAACACTGAGGTGATGATGTTCTTTCATCTCCCTGTTCTTTGCCTTGGATATAAATCCAGATCCATCTGCTCCCCTTGGGGGCCACAGGCTAGATTTCCTTTGTATCTTCGCGAGGCAGGCCTAACCACTGGGAGTGGGGGGTTCTGCTTGCTTTCACCTCCCCCTCTCCCCACCCCTGACACAGAACTGCAATTACTTTTTGAAACGCAAAATGGATAATCTTTATCTCTGGGGAATGATGGCAATATTGCAAACGCAAGAGAGAACAAACACATAAATTATAGTCAGCCTGCTGACTTCACTCTCAGTGGCATTCTTAATTTAGAAGAACAAACACAGCCACTGAAAATAAAACAGTCAGACCTTGATTATTTATGCCAAAATAAGAAGCATCGGGGAAACAGAAATCCACAGAATCTAACCAAAAAAACACAAAATGGATTGATTTGAGTTTTGTTGCTTTTCACCTGATCTTAGGGCCTAAAGAGGGGAAATCATAACCTTTAAAATGTAGCCCCAACCAGCAGAAAGAAAGAGAAGTGAATAAGCAATCCCCCAGTGACTGAGAAGTGCTATAATAATAAATTTTATACCTAGTCCAGTGAGTCCGAGGCCTGCTGAGGCTAAGATATCCAGGCTGGGACAAGCCAGGCCGGCAGGGCATGATGCTGGGGATGGACTGGTTGCTATGGTAACCCCACTGCTTTCAAGTCCGAGGAGACATTTCCTTGCTTCATACATATTTAAGGCATTTCGTTCAACACTTTTCACAATCACAGACTATGAAAACACATAATGGAAAAGAAAAAAGTGACATGCAGGTAGTCTACAATGAATTCAGGAGGTGGATGAGAAATGAATACGGTGATAAGAATCCCACTTAAGGAATATATTAATGCTGCTTTCAAATCAACTGCAAATTCTAACCACTTATTATGTTTCCTCCTTTAGGTAAAACCATAAAATGTTAGTTACCATTTATTGGGTGTGTCCTGTGTTCCAAGCACTGTGATGGAAGCTGCACATGTATTCCAACTCCCACCAAAACCTTATGAGGTAGAAATTATTATTTATATTCAGTGAGGATAAGAAACTTACCCAGGGTCACGGCACAGCTGTGGAGGGGCAGCGAGAGGGGTGGAACAAAGGTCTATCATATCACTACAGCCCGTTCCCGGTTACATTCTCTTGTCTTTATGTTAAAGCTTCCCCCCTTTATATCATTTTTACAAAACAAATCAAATTTGTCTCCATACAGTATATAGACTGCATAATAATAGTCACTTACGCTTGACATTTATGGTCTACCAGTTAACTAATAGACCAAGGTACCACTATTCCTCACTGATGACATATCTGTGGCAAAGCTTATAGTAAATTTCTAAACAATAAATCTTCTTTCTCTCAGTGGACTTGCCTAGAAAATTGGAAATGTGAACCCAAGAGGGAAAGCCTCCAATGAACAATAAAGAACGCTTGTGGCTGAGAAAGCAGGTGAAGCAGTACTAAGCATGGGGCCACCAGGCATAATAGGCCACAGAGGCCCTGGGATGATGAAGGCTTCAGAGTTCTCCCTTACGATATACTTTGCCCTGACTTCCGTTCATTTCTTACTGAACTCCAGGAATTCTTCTTGTGTCTTGTCCATCTTATATGCACAAGTCCTCAAAAGTCTATTCTGTCTTCATCTTTTCATCCTGGCATCTACAAGTGACTCTAGTCAACTCAAATTAGTCAAGCATGAAGCTTCACGATACACAAAATTAGTGTTCTGTTCTCTAACTTTAAGCTCATTATATTAAGTTTACCTAGAATAAATACTATCTTTTCCTTTAAAGTTATCTTTTGAAGAAGGCATGATTGTTTTTCTTAAGCTGGACACTGACTACCACGTTCTTTACATATATACAAAATTGTATGTAATATATGTTATACATATACCATTATGCATATATGATAAGATGTATAGTTCAGAAATTAAAAAACGGAAGGCACAACTGTGTGCTGTTTTATCTAGTATAATAAAATATACCTAAATGTTACCATTTAGTACATGTTATTATGCAACTTGCCTTTTTCCAACACCGTTTTTATCCTTTGATTTCTGGTACAAAGGTTTCTTCAGAGTATATAACTGGAAGCGGAATTACTGGAGGTATCAGTATTGTTAGTGTGATCAGATGGTCCCAAATTGCTCTTCAAAGTGGTTTTGCCAATTTAAACTATATTATTGTAGGGACATTCTTCTTTCCTCACATTCTCACTAGCACTTAATATCATCAGAGTTGTCCCATTAAGTTTTACTGTTTATGTAACTACTGAAATTTTGAACATCTTAGAGGAGCTGTTCCAGGAAGATTGAACTGGGTATAATTCATTAGTAAAGGTATTTATTATTAAAGAGAATGGGCACCTATTCATTAAATCTCCAGGGCTAGCACACTGGCTCAAAAATAGTAAGTAAAACTAAATATTTTTTGAATTGTATTGGATATGTACACATAACACATGTTTAGCCTTATCAACTCCCTGGTAGTTTACTAATACTTAAAGTTGCCAGATTGAAAATTAATGAAAAAGTGTTTTCTCTTTCCTTCTCATGTATTAATAGAAAAATAATGGTCACTAAAAATGGATTCCAAACCCAACACATTAAAGTAAATGATGATCAATAATGAATGTTCTTACAAATTTATTTTTGTATAAAATAACTAAATGTAATATATAATGATATGTATTACACAGGATATTTAGTTCTATGAAGATGCAAATACACACTTATATGCAAATAAAACAGAATGTGATATGATACATGGTTTCCTGGGTCTAGACTGAACCAACCTTGCTTGGCTGTTTCGGCTTTGGTTTAATACTAATGAAGACATCGAGCTGTTCCATCAACTGAGCAATGAATTGTGGATCAACTTCAATTTCTTCCTTCATATCAAACATCAACACAAGAGGAAGACAACCCTAGGAAATGTCACACAATAGAAAGTGTAGGAGGTAAAAAGTTACTCATTTAAACATCCAATAGTTTAACATGCCTACAAATAATGCAATATTTTACAGAACTAAAGAGTAAGCCAAAGTCTTAATGCTAAATTATTCACCTACACATAGCTCAGAGGGCTGGTGACAGAAACCATTTTTTGGATGACAAAATTATACATGTCTTAAATGTCTTTTTTTGGCCCTGAATTTTTACTCATTATCCACCTGGGAAAATTCCTCTATCCTCTGACTTCAGTTTTGTTACTGATGCCAGAAACTAGATTCTCAACTATTATCAAGGGTACTCATCTAGTGCCCTTGCTCCAAGACTGACAGTGGTGGCTTTTAATTGCCTCCTAAATGAAATCTAAACATGCATCAGCATTTAAAGATCTTCGCATCTTGGCCTGGCTTTGCTTGTACAATCACAGGTCTTTATGTCTGCCCCTTCCTCCAGGTTAGACCAGTCTCGTGAGTATCTTTTAAACAGATTTCGTACACTGGTATCTTAACTCATCAATAGGCTTCTTCACCAATCCGAGTCCTGCTTCTCTTCTGATGCAGCTCAAACCTTACCTCCTTTCTTGAGTAAATTGCTACTGTCGCCCCTTCTTTTAATTATTTCACTCTTTAGCACTGCAGAGTACTTGTTTTTTTTTCTCTGATGCTTTCTTCCTGGCCCCTAACCTACTGACTATAGGAACCACATCAGGTACATTTTCTGATGCAAAGGATACTCAGTGCTAGCCTACTGATGGATAGGTTTTGTACATAAGTATCATGAGAAGTTATCATGAAACGTATTAGAATTAAAATACAATTACTATGTTCTATTTCCTTTGTGGATAAAAGTAATTTTTTTAAGGACATGGCTTTAAAAAAAGAGGTGATGGTATTTAAAATATAGGTTAAAGCCTTTTCATTTATCTCTCCCTCTCTTTTTTTTAATATTGTGCAATAATATGTCTCTTTGCACACCTATAAACATAGTCTGATAAAGTGAACTTGGCTTAAAAAGTCATTCGGAACAAAATAAATTTCCTAAAATTAAGTACTATAATCCTTAATGATTATAACAAGTTCTCATCTGTCAGAGGAATGGAGTCAACAATATAAACTTGGATTTTCTAAAAAGTTCTCAAAAATGAATTCTGTAAGTTAATAATAGTAAAGGTCATACCTAAAGCTTACTGATTCAAATGTTGCTAAAGGTCAAGTTCTGAACAGAATGGTGTTTTTAATAAAAATATTTGTAATTCCACGTTATGTCGGTCCATTTTGTAACTATGTATCAGCCCTACACACTGGGTTTTTAAATGAAATAGGAAGGACGGAAATTTTGCAAACTATAAATTGGAAGCAGTACTGAATTATATAACTCTGCTATTTTTCTTCAATGCATGACACTCAAATTCATGGCTTAAAGAGCATTTTTTAAATTATATCAGAGATTTATAAAATGTTCAAATGTTTCACACTACAAAAACTTATGTCTTTGAGGGTAATATTTCAAAGGCACTTTTATTTTTCTGTTTAAACAGAAAGACTTTGTTGAATGAAAACTGCAAACTAATATATGTCATATGAAAATAATCACCTACCTCAAAACAGTCAGTTATTTCATCTGAACCTCTTCTACGTTTAGTCTAAGTTCAAAAACAATACTGCAAGGAAATTACCCATCTATATAATGAAATTAGGCCTGCGAGGCACTATCTACCTTACTCTTTTATTTCCTTTTACCTAGAAATTTCTTTATTTGACCAGGCTTTCAAAATGCTTTCATAAATATCACGTTAGTATGGTGTGTGCAATACACACTGTACCCAAAACAAATGAACAAACAAAAAGTAACATTAATTTCACTAAACATACCATGAGATATTGCCTTGCAAGGCAGACAGACTCAATGGTGCCCTGGAGGTAGACGGTGGATTTCTTTTGTGGATTACTGGGGTCAGGAAAGTGGATCTGAGCACCCGTTCTCTGCATGATATGTTTGATGTTGCTTCCATTTCGACCCATCATAAAGAGATGATGTTGAGCTGCGATATCTAGTTGTGTGCTCACAGGAATAGCAGATGCCAAGCTCCCGGCCAGATGTTCCAACAGCATGGCAGTTCCTTCCTAGGAGAAAAGGGTGGGAGACAAATAATCCTATAGAATAACCGTCCACATACAGGGGAGGATTCTAGTGCACTTCTAACAACTATGGAAAAACACAACACGTTCTATAAACCAGAATGTAATACAAGGGGATATTCTGGAAAACGAACTACTCTAAAATCCTTTAAAAATAAAACTTGAATGATCTGTACACTGAGGATGTTCGGCATTATCTGTCACTTACCTTCACAGCACTAGTGTTATTCTGAGACCCTCGTACTATCACAGTAGCACCATACATTCGGGAACGCTGTTTAAACGACACTGAAATGTTGTATGTTTGTGATATGTGCTGGATGGAGGGGGAATTAGGATCAGGAACTGGCTGAAGAATTCCAGCAATTGGTAGCTCAAACATCAGCACCAAAGGAAGCAGCTCCTAAAATGAAATTATGAAAACCCAAAGTAGAGAGTTAAATTATTATACATTTAGAAATATGTATATAATTCATTCATTTGTTTCTAAAGATGGAATTTCAGAACATAAATTGCTTTTATTTTAAAACATAAATCGCATGGGTAGACTATATTAAGTTTCTTAAACAACAGACGCTTTTTATGTAATCTAAGAGTTTGTAACTTTAACTATAATGGCATTTTCCTCAGGCCTCTTTTTGATTGTTTCAGAGTCATCAGAGAAACTGAGGTAAAATTCAGAAAGTCTCTAAAAAACATTTTTAATACATTAAAATTACTTTTGTCACTATTTCCTTCATACTGGACACATGATTTTTGTTATGAATTGGTAAATTATGATTTTTAATGCCTTATAATGAAAACGTTGCTGACAAAGATTTACGATATAAAAGTAATAAACAGTTACCCGAATTCTAACTCGGGCAGATTCTACTCCTGCTGGTTGTCCTGCTATAGATACCTGTAAAAATAAGAAAATACAAAGTTAGAGTTACTTTAATTGTACCCGCATTTGTTTTTCCAGTTATCTACATCCTTGCTGCTCAAAGTGTCCTCCAGGAAAAAATAGCATTGGTATTAACTGAGAGCTTGTTAAAAATAAAGGATCTCAGGCACCAGCTAAGACCTGCTTAATCAAAACTTGCATTTTAATGAGCTCCTTGGGTAATTTGTGTCAATTGATCTACATCACCCCGTGGTTATCTGAAACCTCACAGCCCTCATGTAGCCATCTTGCCTCCTTCATAATTTCATTTGTTCACGGAATTTTGTCCCTTGCAGACTAGATGAATATCAATATACAATGATACTGCTGCATTAGGTTCTCAAAATACTGAGCTACTTCTGAGCTAGCTGGTAAAAAATCATTGCTCTAACACCCACCTACAGCCCTCTCATGGGATCACCTGAACTCTCACAGAATCCATCGACTAATTCAGGGGTTCCCAGGCAGAGCCTCAGACTAGGACTGGCCTGTGGCCTGTTAGGAACCAGGCCGCACAGCAGGAGGTGAGCAGAAGGCAAGCAAGTGAAGCTTGCAGCCACTCCCCAGCACTATAGCATTGCCACCTCGGCTCCATCTCAGATCATCAGGCATTAGATTCTCACAGGAGCACTGGTCTCTGGTGCCAAAAAGGTTGGGGACCATTGAACTAAAGTATTACTCTTGGCATTAGGGTAAGGGTGTGGGGGCTCCAGGACCCTGCTCTTAGAGTACATGCCTATGCCATACTAGCTGTCAACTATTTTGACTACTGCCCTTGCTTTTTACCATGGCTTTCTATCTAGTTCCATGTGTGTGTCCCACTGTCACATTAGTCACTGTAGAGAAAAAGACTATACTTGATTCATCTTTGT
The DNA here is from genome assembly GCF_902729225.1 of Pteropus medius. Taxonomy (NCBI): domain Eukaryota; kingdom Metazoa; phylum Chordata; class Mammalia; order Chiroptera; family Pteropodidae; genus Pteropus; species Pteropus medius. Next base: position 35,781,096 of record NW_024344378.1, on the reverse strand, counting down.
GGCCAACATAGTTTCTTGTACTGTGATTAGCTTAGAAGAGAGAAAACTTGTAAATAACATAAATAACACTACTTGCTCTTCAAATACTGAAAATGCTTTCGTGAGGATAGGTGAGTTGATTTGTTTCCAAACAAAAGAACTAGGAAAATGTATATGAACTAAAGAGAGACATAATTCAGTCAATGTGGGGAAATTGGGGACTCATGAATTAACTCTCAGAAGGTGATGTGGTGTAGCCTGGAGGACCACCTGGGGGACACTGTGGACAGAATCCCAGCGATGGAGGGGTGCTTGGACCAGGCAAGCTTCCGGGCCCTTTCCTAATTCGCATGCTCTCTGAGCCTTCCTTAGAGACTTCATCTTATGTGGCCATCACTTCCTCCCCTCTCTTCTACCAACCACTCAGAGATCAAGGGCCCACCTGCAACTGATCTCTTCAAAAGAGCAGAGCACCTGTGATCTTCTTGCAGGGAGTAAGGTCATACAATCTACACTACGTCCAACTCCATGCTTACTTTTCTGCTCTCATCTTCCAAAAAAGATGTGCATACGGAAAATTAAGGCTGTAATCTGTCCCATAGAAGTTCATGTGAAAAGACACAGCACCTGGTTGCTTTTTTCTGCTTGGTTATTCCTGTTGGAATCTGGAAAGTGGATGTGGCAGCCTGTTTCTTCCATCACTTTTTTAATATTGTTGCCACCTTTGCCGATCACATGAGAATGTTCTGTATGTGAAACATCCATCTTCAAGGTAACCCGATTGCTCTGTGTAGAAATAACATATTATTTCTTGATGCATGAAAAGGGAAGGAACAATCCCTAAAACACTTTCCCTTCGAGTGAATAATATTAACAAAAAGTGAGCCAGTGGGAGATCATACACATTTCTTAATAAGTCTTAGTCTATAAATGTTTAATTTCTATATATTTCTCTTAGGTTATAAAAAAAGAAATATTTTAAGACAAATTTGTCAGAAGAAATAGAAAGATATACTCTTTCCTGAGATAATTTTTTGGAAAGTAGCCTTTAAACAAAATTAGCTACAATTACAAATAAATTACTTTTTTTTTCTTTAATAGACATTATTTCTGAAACATTTAATTCAAATAACTAAAAACAGATGAAAACACAATTACAAGATCAACTATATATATCTGCATGCTAGTAGCACTGTAGAACTAAGATGCTAGAAAACTAGAAATTAAAATAAATCTCAAAACTGAAAAAGAAGTATTTATAAGCATTTGCACAACTGCTATACTATTGTATGTCAAACTTTACAAAGTAGATTTATTATTCTTGCTGGCAGGAAGAAGATGGAGAAAGGGATCACAAAGCATAGATGTCTGAAAGTAAGATGGCTTAAGTAAACCAATACAGAGTATGAGATTAGTTATAGTAAAGCAAAATGTGAAATTCTAAGACATAATGGATAATTATGGTCATACTATTTTATAACTAGTGTTATAAAATTGTAAAGACTAACATGAAATCTTTTCTCATTTACAAGATTGATACTGAAATTCTTCAATTCTTAGAAAGTAAAATTAAAAAGACAAAAAGACAAGTTGTTAAAAATATCAATAGCTTTACATCTTCTGAATTCTTATATTTTAAACATATCCATTAAATACTTTGATTTTTAAACTTGTTCTTCTTTTAGTTTATCATTTGAAATACAGGAACAGAGTATTCTTTTTTGGAGAAAATTCTAAAATATTTAATAAATGTAAATAATTCTTAAAAATAAAAAAGAAAAAGAAAAGAAAAAAGGAAGAGAGCAGAAACCATTTCAATAAAATAACAAGTGGCAAAATAGTTGCTGAGAACCATACAGCCTGGATTTAAATCCCACCTCCCCACTGATAAGCTGTTAGATTCTGGGCAAATTCCCTAATATCTCTGTGCTGAGTTAGAGAGGAGGGTTAAACAAATTAATATTTGTAAAGTGCTTAGTTAGCAAAGTGCCTGACATACCATAAGTGATTTTAAAGTGTTTATTAAAGGAGATTTTCACAAAGGAGCATACATTTTTAAATATTTAGATTTCCCTATTATCTCTATATACATATACTTACAGAGAGAGAGAGAATGTACAAGTGAAAGTGTCAAACTTCATGCACACACACACACACACACACACACACACACACAGAGCTATAAAGAAAATCGTTTTGGTTCTCTGCTGGCATCATAAAGGCAAATATCTAATTGTTATAGTCTTTATTACTACTTACTTGCCCTAAACCTATCAGGGTCAATATCTATTTCTAAAGATGGGATATAAATACATATATATGTACATATATATATACACATACACACACACGTGTGTGTGTGTATTTACATGTTACTCAACTACCCAACATGAGAGCACCTATTCAGATTTTAAACAGAACTTTACATCCATTGTAGAATCACACGTGCTTATTTTAAAACCCACCATTACTTTCTCCTGGTTTTTCTTCTCCAAATGGTTCTTTCATAACAGCATGAAGTAGCCCTTGCAGAGACAAGGTTCTGACATCTGAGTGTCCTTAACATTCACTTACTTTTGTGTCTAAGACAGACATGATCATTTCCTTGGCTTCCTTAACATCTTCTTTCTTTCCAGAAACCTTAATGTGGGGATCTGTAAGAAATCAAAAACAAAGGCTCATGTAAAACCCTCAAACTCTGTTTTAAAACTTAAAATATAAGAGAGTCCATAATAAATTCAATATTTGAATCCTTCTAAGTGTGATATCATTGTAATAGACAGGAATTTTGAAAAATACCCAAATTGTGCATTATCTGTGACTTCTCTTTCTGAAAACTGCTTAAACCATTTAACTTTAAATTTAATTGCAATGTAAGTATATCATATGATTATTTATTTTTTTGACTATGTAAACTTTTTAATTTTTAAAAAGTAATGCCAACAAATGTATAGTTGTATTATTTTCCCCAATTGCTTGCAAAAAGAAAACATCTCTATACCACCAGATCTAGTTTTAAACCTCAGTTCAGACTTCATCAGCTCTCAGCCAGACCACTGCAATCACTTATTCGAATCCTGTCTTTCTCCCTGTGGATGGCCCTCTACAGTCTGACCTTTACATTATGGCTAACATGGTCTTTTTTAAAAAAATTATTTTTCAATTACACTTGATATACAGTATTATATTAGTTTTAGCTGTACAGCATGGTAATTAGACATTATATACCTCATAGAGTGATCACCCTGATAAGTACCCCAATAAATCTAGTACCCCAATAAGTGTAGCACCAATAGCTCACAATTTTTTTTGCCCACAACTTTTAAAACAAGTGAGGAGTCTATAAATTCAATTAACTGATCTCTTGCTACCTTCCAGGCCCTGTTCTAATGCTTTAAGTGCATTAACTCATCTACATGCAGCTTTCTTTGTGAGGCTGTTTTACAGAGGAAACTAAGACACAGAGCAGTTCAGTAACTCACCCCAGAAAACCACTCAGAAGCTTGTTCATTATAATCCAATATCTTCCAACTCTGGATCCACACTTTAAATTATGTGATTAACTTAATTGAGAAGATAACCTTACAGGTCAAGTTTAATAGAAAAAAAAAAACCCCTTAATTTTCATTCAAGACTATTTCATATTTATTCAGAATTAGTATTAAGTGACTAATACATGTTACGTCTATCGTTCATTACTGCCATGGAATTTTATGTAGAAAATAATTCCTACATTCAGCAAATACTTTCTGGACCTTTACTATGTACCAGGACACTATTCTAGGGGCTGCGGGACTTATCAGCGAAGAAAAAAGCCCCTGTCCACATGTGGCTTACTATCTTGTGTGGAGACAAAACAATAAATCAAATAAATAAATTATCCAGTATATTACAACATAACCGCTATGAAAGAAAAGAGAGAGGAAACAAGACCAAAGAATCAGGAGAACCAGCCATGGGAAGTGGGTCAGGGCATTAGGCCTTGTTGAGAAAGTGAGATTTGAGGAAAGGCTTAAAGGAGGTGAGGCAGTTGGCCAGGCTGGAGTCTTCCCGTGGAGCAGAGGTGGGGAGGTGCCTCTGCAGCTCTCTCTTTAGTCAGGTTTTCATGTCTCCCCAGCCACCTAGGTGTTCTATCACCTTACAGGTCAGCTTGACAGACAGCAAGACAAAAGTTCTATACCACTTGCTTTAGTGATACATCTGAATGACAAAGAGATAAGTTATCATCATCATCATTACCACCACAATCATTAAGAATGCCAATCTTATTGTCTTCTCTGCTAAGTCCTTCATATCCTGTACTTCACCTTGGCTTGGCGACAGACTCAGCAAATGTTTGCTGAGCATCTTTCACTATTAACAAGCAGTTCTGCCTGAGTCCTTGTAAACCATCAGTTCTCTAGGAGAAATCAGAGTCACCTGGTGGGGATTTTTATCAAATTACACATATTTCCTTCATATTGAGATTTACCCATTCTTATCCCAGTCTACATGAAATCAATGCCATGATGAATATGTCATATTCACTCATAAGGTACAAATGAACAAAAGAGGGAATGGAGGGAAGGAGGAGGGAGGGAGGGAGGGAGAGGGGAGGGAAAGTACAGGAAGGAGGAAACCATTTTCTAAAGCTACTTGCTCTTAGGACCAGAATGGAGCAATAGCTTCAGAGTTCAGGAGTGCATCTGGCTTCCTGGAGAAACATCCCAGCAGCTGTGCTTAATTTGAGTCAGTGCCATCACCTCCAGCCACCACCCGAACCCCAGACTATGTCTCCTGGTGACAGCTTTTGGCCTTAGCCACTTCTCCTTATCCTGTTCTATAATCCCTCCTCTGACACTTGCCCTGTCAATGAGACATTATAAAGATCAAAGACCTTAAGCTTAGTTGAAATTTTCTAAAATGTTTGAGTGTCAAAGCATTTTCTTCAATAATTCTGAACCCAATATAACTCCTCTAGGCAATACTTACATAAAGAGCTGTCGTACATTCAAATTTTGGTCTCAACTATCTTCAACTTTGTTTTGAGTTACTGCAGGCTGACTGCGATGTTAATCTCTACTGAAAATATGCACTACTGCAGGATTAGAACCTGGTGCTTCTCAAAATGTGCCTGCTCATCAGGCTGGTAGCACTTGCTAAATATAGGTTCCTGGGTCTCCAGGACAAAGCAACAAGCATTTTGTTGGTTTCCCAAGTGATTTTTACATCAAGTATGGGGCATAGTAGATCAAACCACATTTAAAAATGTAATTGCGGTCTCCTATGTCTGGGCCAAGTATATATAATATAAATGCTTCTTCAGGAAAAAGGTGCATTTTCTCACAAAATAAATTAAGTATTGAGTGGTATGATAATCTGAAAACCTATTACAGGTTGGATAATCACATTAAAATTCCTAGGCATCTGTAGAGGGACAGGAAACCTCAATTTAAGAAAGAACTTGATTTCCCACCATCTCTGCAATAACAGAACAATAAAGAAAACAGAAAGTAAAAGCCTCAATAGAAAAATACATTTCAATTCAAAGTCAAAGAGCTCCATCTAGTGACCCAAAATTTAAATTATAAATGGACACAAATAGACACATGCATACTCCATATAATCTTCAACACGTAACATCGAACTGTCTCTAGGACTCAAATCAGCACTTGTTTGAAAATGCTTCTTCAAATAATCAAGTCTCCTAAGTACAGAGAAAAACAAACAAGAAAAAATTCTGGTTTAGATTGCTAAATTGGCTAGAAGTATCGTATTTTTCATTCCCTCTTTTGCCCTTGCTTACAAGATATCAACGGAACGTGAGCTTTTAGTCCAGGCTGAACTTAATGTGCTCATTTCAAATCCTGAAATACTGTTCTCTGCTTTCTGAGTGTTACAGCTTGTCCATATGATATCACAAGGGACTAAGGTTACATTCAGACCCATTCTGGAAATACTTGATGGAGAAAAGTCAAAGTATTAACCACATGAATAAATGTGAAAATAAAGAAAATATCAGCTATGAAGATTGTCGAAAGACGGTAGAAAAATAAAGATCAGTGTAAGTCTCTGCATCCCCAAAATTAATTGCTTTGAAAGACGACCTCAATTTGGGCATGAAAGTTTTGAGACATTTGCTCTAAAAATAATATTCATTGCTTTATAATCAACCTTTATACTTCATGAATACAGGGATTATCTTAATTAGTTTTGTAATGTTCACACTGCCAAACGAGCAGCAGATAGATACTCAGTAAACTGCCATTGAGTGGACCGACGGCTCCCGTCTGGGGAAAGGGCTGAGAACAGAGGGAGAAGGGGGAAATTTCTGAGAAGAGTCAAAACCTCATCTCCCAGGTGATCATATGTCCTGCAGCTCCTAAAACAGTTTCGACTTCAAATATTCTGATCTTATTACTGTTATAAAAATACAGAGAACTGTCAAATATTCATCCAGATTTTCAGATTCCTGCCCCATTGATCTGCTCACATCTCTCTGGTGTCATCCTATGGAAGACAGGGAGGCCAGATGGTCATCTAACCTTCAAAAGTCTTAAGAAGCTGTATGAACATGGGTATGAAATGGGAATTTATATGTGTATACTGCATAAGAGCTAAATCTTTGAGCAAAAAGGTCTTTGTGACATCCATATATTCATAAGCACTTGATAAGGCAACAAATGTTTTTGTAAGAACACATGTTTAAAACCATATTTACAGTAAAAATAAATACATAAAAGAGTTGGGATGTTTATATAAACTTAAATGAAATTTATAGTTTTAAAAGGTTATCTCCTGGTACCCTGGTTTCTACTCTCTAGTTTTCCATCCTTGAAAACATCCCCATTCCTGGAGATAGTAGTGAATATTTTATTGCCTTTTCCTTCTCTCCTCAAGCTAAACCTCCTTCCCATTTCATTCCTAGCCCATAGCAAAATCTATAGAAAATATTAATGTCAGCCATTTCATTGTAGTTAAGCTACAGAAAGTATGTGCTATGACACATGATGAAACAAGCCACCAGTGTTTCACCAGCGATCTATTTATAGCTACTTTCTTGTCTCCCTGATAGAGTGCTGTTGAATGAAACATTCAACCCCCCAAAATTCAAAGTAATGCTTTCAATCTCAGTATGTTCTCTTGGAGAGAGAAAACAACAGAAAATTCCTTGTTTGACTAACCCCACTCCTCCCATCCACAATACCCCCTCAAATAAAAGACATCATATTAGAGTTGCACTTTTGTCTATGGGGAAAAGCTCCGTATCATGACCCGAAGTCAGGAAGGCTTTGGCACATTTTATGGATATAAACAAAATGTCAAACTGGCTTTAAATCCATAAGAAGAGACCAGCAGGCAGAATTTACTTTCTCCTGGCTTAGAGCTCTTTCCACTTTTATTTCAAATTCTTCCTAATGAGTCTTAGACTTTAAAACTGTCTAACCAAGAAGGACACAGCTGGGGCCGGGGCCAAGGCCAGGTCCATCAACACTGTTGGGAGTGGTCAGTGTTACAGGCCGAGAGGCATCTCCGACCTCGTCTGAAATTTCCTGTGACCATTGAGAATATACCCACAGTTGGCTAGTAGTTCCAAAGCAGAAATGAACAAATTTTTTATATAAGGAAAACTGTGGCTCTAGGGTAAGGATTCTGTCAAACAGCCAAAATACATCAAGTCTCAGAAAAAGGCCCAGACATCTCAAGGGCACTGGTTGACTTGGATCACACAGATATGCTAGGAAAAGCCTGCTGCAGACTGCATTAAGTTTTTATGACTTTCATTCTGCAATAGGCTATAGATTCCCTTCGTGTTGTAAGGAAAATATGTAGCTTCCACAGTCATGATAATAAGTTCTGAATCCCAATTAAGACATAAAGAAGCCATTACTGTGGAAAAGTCACTGCATCTCTGGACTACAGTTTCTTCAAAAAAAAAATGACTGTGTTTGGTTTATCATTGTTTTACTTTCTTATAAATCTAAATTTCTTTAATGTACAGCAGTACTATTAGCAGCACTAAGACTCTTAAGTAACACTAACATCATAAACACTATTTTCTAATTTTTTGGTGTCTCAATGATAAGTAGCTCAAGTATATCACAATCTAAAATGTGTCCAAGCTGCAGGCAGTAAACACAAACGTGTCTGAACAGCTTCTAAGCCGAGGAAAGTGAGCCTCTGGACCTTGGCAATAGACCCACAGCTGACTTTGGAGACGGCAGCTTCGGCTTTCCCTTCGTTCTACACACTCTAGGAATGTGCAACTTTGGATCAAAGTAGATGAAATCCAGCGTTCGCCTCCCTGGCATTTCCTGAATAATGTGCTTCCAAGACCAAAACAAATGCAGTGACAACCCCAGATGGAGATGGGATTTTACTTCAAACTCTATTTGAGCCGTGTCACAGTTCAAAAGTGATCCCATCTGCTTTTCTGATCGCTTTTCCTTTAGGTTGGCAAGTCACTTTGCTGACCAGCAAAAGTGAATTCCATTCACAGTCCACTGGCCACAACCCGTATTCTCCTGTGAAACAAAAGCATTCCCCTCTGACCTCTTGAGAAATAGGCTGTCGTTTATAAACAAAAACATTACACGGGTCAAATAACATACCATTTTTAAGTGAAGATATATACTTTATCAAGAGACAGAAAACCTGAACTGACTCATTAAACCTGACTGGAAATGATTTTACAAGAATAAAACAGTATGACAGGAAATCAATGCACTTTCAGCTTATTTTATAGCCAGTAATATAGAATCCAGATTCTTTCAAGGAATGCTGTTTGACAACAAGAATTCCAATAAACCGAGTTAGAATAAAAGGGCAACGAGTATACTTGGAGAGGCATTGGAATAGCCCAGGCTGTAAGTATTTAAGGCAACATATTGGTGACCAGCTGATATTGCAACTGGGTCCAAGAAAAAACAAGACCGCCTGTTGTAGGCATTCTCTAAACAAGCTATGTTGCTTTAGGAAAAGGCATAAAATCATCCTATTCACCTTATTTCAAAACAGAAATATTAATCTCCTTACTAGTTAACTAGAAGATAAGGGAAATGGACAATGAGAAGTGCAAAAACAACTGTATTTTAAATTTAAAAACCTAGTTTTCATAAGAAAAAATATTTCCATCGGTACCCACAATCAGTTTACACACCACGATGCCCCCAGATAAGTTCCTATCAAAATTCCATTTGGCAGAATGAAACTTAATACTCAACAGTATTCTTGACATGACAGTGGCATGCGTGATATAAGCAAATCAAAGACAGCAAGTATGGGACGTTTGTCAAGGTGTTTTTCAGTTCAGCTGTTTGGCAGTGATTGGAGATGAGATGCCCTCACCACTATGGTAACAGACACAGGCAAGTTCTTGCTGAATGAAAGAAAGGATGCATTCACATACCACCATGGAGGCTGTGGACACTTTACCAATTAGGTAGAAAAGAGCAATAAGCTTGAGAAAATTCAAAGCTCGCTAGAAGATACACAAGAGCTTTGGCTGATGGAAGGAATACCAGCATTTCCAACACAATCAGAAATGAAAAAGTTCAAAATACAATGATAATAAGCTCTTATAATTGTTCTCCACTGATGTTTCAACTTTTGAAGGAAGTGAGGCCTAAGATAGAAGAGAGGTAAATCGGACACATGCCTCTTCTCTGTTCAGATTTCTTATGTGCCTTATCAAAGCTGTTTATTTAATCAGAAACAGAGTTATAGGGACTCAGCAAAAACCTAGAAATAATCTCAAAGAACAGTGAAATGCAAACAAAGTAATAAGCAAACTCAAGGCACAACATATGAAATAATCAAGAACAGATGTATTTAAGGAGTGTGAGAATTGTAAAAGGGTAAACTACCTTATCTTATAAACTACCTTATCTTATGCAGTGTAAACTAAACTTCATGCATAACTGCAGAGTTTGCTGTTCAGGTAGGTAGAAGGAGGGCAGAAAAAATCCATAGCACAAAAGAAATGTAGCTTTGGAACACAGAAGGTAGGAAAAGAAAGTTAAAAACACAAAGTCTAACTCAGTTTCTTAAAGCCTTTTGACATCCAAGCTCCATATTCCAGAGATAAGGAAGAAGATTCTGGGAAGGGGGAGGAAAGGAAACTAAGTGCCAGAAGGAAACCTGGAATCATCTGAATGGTTTGTTTATAACAATTCTACACAAAGCATGGGCAGTACTGGGTTACTGTGAGGGAGAATGTTCACATACTCATGAGCTACAGACAGACAACTCTTGTGACAGTGAGAACAAACCCCAAGCCACAAGGCATGACAAAAGCAATAGTGCAAGGATCCAGAATGAAGAAAGAGCATGAACTGAACACAGGCCCTCTGGATGGAACTGGAGTCCCAAACCTATACACAATGGTCCGTTTGACAAAGAAGGGAGCATTGAAGTGGGGGTGAAGACATGTGCCAGGATAAAACATCTCCAGGAAACTATACTGAGATAGCAGCAAGTTATGCAAGAATTTCTAGGAGCCAGAAATGACTAATCTCCCTTCTCTCAAAGGAATACTGATGTTCACAGTGTACATGGCAGCTCCCAGTGGTATTGCCTGCAGTCTAAACCCAGAGCACTGTCATCTGTGGCCAGGGCAGACTGTTCCTTTTTACAACAGCTGGGACTATTTGTGAAACATCAGAACACACCAGTGTTGGTTGCCGTAACAGAAAAGCATGCGTTTAAGAGTTCGCTCACAGATGAGGAAAGTCCTGTAAATGAAGACCTGACCACATCATACCACATACATGATTTGTTTTATTTCCAGCCTACGAAGAGAAGAAATTTAAAAGACCAAAAATTCTGTCTTGTGACAATATTTGAGGCACAATTAAGGGTGTACATAAGAAACAGCAAATCTCTTAGGAAATCAGTTCTAAAAATAACAGCAGCTTGAGACTGGCATTAAAGTTCTCCTCCACCTTTGTTGTAAGATCTAGTGAGAAAGTTTTAAAGACTGCACTGAAAAGCAGTTAATTAAGGGTTCATGTAACTCTGGGTGTTAAAAATTGTTTCAAGCTTGTTCGTGATCTCAAGAAAGCTAATTTTCACACAAAAAAATTAAGTACCTAATATTAGGTAAATGAGCCTTAAAGAAAATTATTTGGAAAATGCCTGCCAATTATTTCTTCTTACTCCCAATTTCTACAGGGTATCTGAAAAGTTAATAGTTTTTTTTTTTTTTAATGGAACTACACATACTGGAAATAACAGTCATATCCCTGTCTCCAACTGTATATTATTTGTTTCATTCATACTTTTTTTTAGTAACTCTTTTAAGTAGGAACCAAAGGTCTTAATCTCTTACCCTTAAGTGTTTTATATCTTTTGGAAGAAAAATGTAATTTAAATTATCAAATAACTTGAAAATGTCTTTTATTTTTCTCAACAAAAATATCTAAAGTTACCATAAAGCCTAAAAATTTCTAAATTAGGATTCACCAAATATTTATCCAGAGGTTAATAGTCCTACTTAAATATCTTAAATACAAAAATTGAGAGTTCAGTATTTAAAACTGGCTTTTCTTCTGAGAGCAAGGAGGCAGGGGATTATCACACACAAAAAATAATAATAACACAGAAAATAAACATTATCTATGTGACCAATTAGTCCTAACCTTTCTAATAAGAAAATTGATCCTCTAAAAGTTGTTTCAATACAAAGAGCTCCTATAAATCAAGAAAAAAAAGTAATTGTCCCATAAGTAAATGGGAAAAAGACGTTGATAAATAATTCAATAGAGAAATGGTCAATAAATATATAAAGATGAATAAAGTTCAACCTTACTGATCATAATTTATAAAATTGGGAAAGATGTTTTTAAATTACATATAAGGCTAACAAGGATTAATCAGACAAACGTACTCTTGATGGAAATAAAAAATGCTGCAAAATGTCTGAAGAGCAATTTGGAAATACTGAGACACAATATCATAATTTCATTTTAAGGATAACATATGATCAGTCAAATAAAAAGGAAAATCAAATTCATAGTGATCACTTCTAAGTAACGGGGTCACAGATAATTTCTGTTTTATGCTTCGAGCTCTTTTGTATTTTCTACCATGAAAAGTATGCATTTATAATGAATAAAATACTCACCCCTTAAAAGATTATCTGTAAGTCAAATCTGAGATCAATTTGCACAAATCACATCCTTGTACTTTAAAACAATATGCATTTAAGTCAGAATGCCTTGTTTTCCAAGCACAATGTTTCAAGAATCCCCTTAAAAACTGAGACCTTTAAAAATGTTAACGATAATGCTTTCTCAACTAGAAAAGCTCCTTCTTTCTCATTTACAATTCTGTGACAGGCTTTTTGCCATGCAATTTCTGAACTTTAGCTCTATTTGTTGTGCCATCACTTTTAATATTTTATCAACGTACTCTGGCTCTGAACACAGACTTCCCAGTGAAACTGGAGCAAAAATACATAATGATGGGGGTTAGCTGCGGCTGAACGACACGGTTGGAACAGAGTCCAAATAGCTGGTGAGGGCCATATGTTTACGGCCACCACTAACCTCTCACGAAATTCTTTCAAACATTTATGGCCACATCTCTCTTTTTCTTCAGCAGCAGTTTCCAAAATAAATGGAAACAAGGGCGAGTCTGGTAGTGGGGGTACGGTGCTGTTTCTTGAAAGAATTCTCCAGTGCCCCCCACCAAGCAAGGAAGTTGATCCTCTATAATGCTTATACATAAGCATTACTTATGTGTAATTCTCAGTGTGAGTAAACCACCTATTAATGTAAGTAAATAATAACCTCAAATGCCAGTGAGTTCATAACAAATAGTTTTGCCAGGATGGCAGTAACTATTTCCTTATTAACCTCCTCAGCAGAGAAGTCTGAGCTGAAAATGGTGGATATCTTCTACTGGCTCCAGCCCTGGGGACGGTCTCTGTGTTTCGCTCTGCTCTGCTCGGTGCCCAGGGAGCTGAACCAGCATCTCTGGCGGCGGCTCCATGACTGCCAATTCCACTGAGCACCTTCTTGCCACAGCCCCCCTTTCACGGGGATCCCCTCGCTCCTTCAGCCTCTGGGTCATAATGGTTTCCAGCTATTGCCAGTTTTATGCCTCATCATCTGATAATAACTATTTGTTCGTCCCTTTACCATGTCCACTGTAAGTAGCTGCTTCGTTAGAGTTTCTTAAATATTTTGGAGTTGTGTTTCCTATCAGACTAAGACTGGTGTAATACCTTTTCCACCGATTCCTTTTCCTACCTTGATGAAAAAGTGTGCATGCCCGACCATGGAGGTGGTGAAGTGGAGAGCCCCATCAACATCTGTGCTGTCTCTTTTCTCCACAAAACAACCACCTTCTAGGGAGTGAGCTCCATGCCTTATATAGGTTAAGAATAATATTCCTTAGGTCTTCAGAGACACTTTTTTGAAAAGATTGATTTCTTCTTCTTCAACACAAATCATTTTCACAACTACAGTAGAGAATGGTAATGCAATTTTCTCTTTCCTTTCTTCTCTTTCCCCTCCCCTCATTTCTCCCACAGCCTCCCTCCTCTCTCTCTCTCCTCTCTCTCTCTCTCTCTCTCTCTCTCTCTCTCTCTCTCTCTCTCTCTCACACACACACACACACACACACACTGCCTTTGCCTGCACACTATGCAGATGCACTTTTATCATATGGTCATGTTTATTCTGGTACATTACTGGAAGTATCTTGGCACCTTCAGATGTTCCCTGATAAATATGTTGTAATGTTTATAGGACCTTTGAGAAATATGTGTGGATTCAGCAGAATTTTTAAATCTCTTCAATATTTTCTTGGCTTGCACACAAATTTTACCTCTACCGGCATTTGTTTGTATATTCCACTCCCCACCATGCATCTGTTCAGTGCCAACTTCAAATCTACAAAGGTGGGATTTCTGTAAACCACTGCATCATTCTAAAGTCAGTTTCTTACTGGGGTGGAGGGAGGTCTATGGATTATCTTTGTGGAACCTGTGAACCTACCCATGATTGCATTCAAAGACTGTGTACATATACGCTGGTACAATTTTCTGAATGGATCTACAGATTCTCAAAAAGGCTGAAAAGGTTAAGAAGTCTTCATCTAAGCAGTATGGAATTCTCTAAAGATATTGAGAGCATATTTTAAAATACTCCGAGGATTCAATGTTGTTTGGCATTACCTCAGGCTGATACTTATCTTCTATTCAGAAATTTTCAACCATTATTTTTTGAACATGACTTTAGCAATTATATTTAAACATGAATGCTAACATATAAGATGATGCCAAATTTCTGTGCATCATTACTTTCAGTTATTACGAGACATGGAAGAAAATAGTAACAGAAAGAATGGAAGGTCTGTGAGAGAAGTCACAACTGAATCCAGTTGTTTAACTTTCTTTTATTAAAAAAAAAAATTCTATATATTCTATAATCCTATACATCCTAGAACTTGTATCATTCTGCTACAGAAATAGATCTTTATTCAACATCTATGAAATCTTGCTTCAGAATAACTCCTAGAATTATATCAAAGAACTTCGGACCTGGAATGAAACAGGATTCCAGTCTTCCTGCCCCTTTCACCAAGGTTCACCAAGTGTCCCATTGAGCCAGGTACATCCTACAAAGGTCAGTCACAGAGAAAATAACAGCATAATCTAAGCTGTGTAAGTTACCACAGATTTAAAAAAATTCCCACTCTCAGGATGCTTTCTTCTATAGAACCTTCCTCCTAAACTGTCATTTAGACTGCCACATTTTTAGTGGTAGAAAATGTACCTCTCTACCAAAAAAAAGCAAAAGTTAACTGTTAAAAATTATCTCCTTAAAACTGTCTTTCTCCTTCTGATCATATAAACCTTCAATGATTCTCCAACGTTATAGAATTAAAAGTTCAAACTGTTTGCTGAGGTTTTCAGAGCCCTCATGATCAGGACTGTGTCCTATTGCCTATTTCCTTTTATATACCCCACACTACAGCCAAACCTAAACATTGACCATTGCACCAAAATGTCCCATGATTTCCTATCTCCATGCACCTCTGCCCAAAGCCACACAACACTGCACTGATCCTAATTTCAGCTCCATCTGCCCAATCTTCACCACCTTAAGGTCAAAGCAAATATCACGTTTCATCAGGTCCATCCAGCACAAAGTAAATCTCCACTGGCTTCTCCCTTCACTGTGCAGTCCTCTAATAGACCTACCACGTGCTACCCTATTATCCACATACACACCACTCTCCTGAAGTCTGTAGGCTCCGTGACCTGATGGGAGACACTGTGTCCAGTTTCTGTATCCTCCACCGAATATACTGTTAATGGACTCTTAGAATACAGGCATTGGAAAACTATCTAGATTTCACGAGTGACCAATATCTGCTTCTTGACATTTTTGATGCATTTATTCCCCCGTTCCTCCACACTAAAAAGCCTGCTCCTCCTGGCACACTCACGACAGCCCTTCAGACTTTGGCACAGCCACCAGCTATGCTCTTAATCATTTTGTCCTTGGACAATCAATCCTGCTTCCCTCGGTTGTTCCTTCTATGAAGTGACTTTAAGTGAAGCCACTTTAATTTTCTGCATCCTCAGTCTATGGCACAGGTTATAAAGTCAGTGTCCCATATACAAGGATAACTGTGAGGATTAACTAGTAAGCAGGATAACATAATGGGCTTAGCACAGTGTCTATGACATAGTAAATACTCCATAAGTATGAATTATTACTGCTGAATGGAGGATTGCCACAAGTCACCCTTCTAGCTCCTTTTTAGACATATTCTTATTTGTTCTAATTTCTGGTAGAGATGTGCTCCGATTAGCAGAGTCCAACAGGTCTTTGTAACCTCCTGACCCTCTGCGAAAGCTGCCTGTGATGGCGTTTATAACAAACAGCGCTGCAGACACATCGCGGCTGGTGCAGTGACTGTGAACAACCAGAACCCTAGAGCTTTCTCTCATCAATCGTGGAAAGCCCTGCATTTCCCCTCCCTGGACTGTCCTGTTCCGCCAAATGAAAACAATGTCTCTTCTTTTTTTTCCACAATTGTTTTAGTGTAAATTACATTAAAATGTTTCAAGTTAGCTTTATTATGTTAGCGCTTGTGCTTTTATTTTTATTTTATTTTATTTTTTTAATGGGAAACTCTTATTGGACTGTTAGTATCAGCCTCACAGAGAGATAGGATAAACAAGAATAAACTTACTCCCAGCTTCTTAGAAATTTTTTTTTGTTATCTGATATTTGATGTTTATTTTCCCTCACTTTTAAAGAGTATTAGGAATGCAAAACATATCAGCACAGTAACTCCTTAGTGAAGACGGGTTCTCCTGAAGCTTGTTAGAGGACAACATTTTAAGAGAGAAAAGCAAGAATAAAAATGGGATGTATTTGTTTTGCCATCACATCACTATTCCTCTCAAAAAGAAAAAAAAAAAAAGCAAACTAGCAGATTAGCTCATTCTGACCAAAACAGGAATTCGAAAACCTGAAAATCACTAAAGACTAATTTAGCATAAATCTGTAACATCTCTACAATCCTTATTTTCCACAGCAGAGCCTGTATGATACTTACCTACTAGGAAATATAGGAAAAAGTCTAAGACTTCCAAAACAAAAAATTAAACTAGGTCATAGCTGCTAAATATTATAAAAGATTACTCAAGAATTTGTGGAATTTTCATTTTGCAGTTAACAGTTAAAAACATAAGAATAGATTAGAAAGCTTTGAATAGACATATAATAAAAACAGGTAAACTTGAAACACTTTACAGTTTTGCTTTTCAACTTTTCATCTGTGGATACTAACCAGTACAACAGTCCTGAACTCACACCACTTTGAGACTTCCTACTTTACTGCCCTCTTCTAGGAATTTGGGCCCCAAATCTTAAATATTTTGGGATCCTCTCAGTTCATAACTGATAAATATAAACATGGTATAGTACATTGTATGATGAAGGTGAAACCTCACAATGAAAAGCTATCAATATTCACAAAAATTAGAAAAAATTCACAAAAATACTTTCCACAGAAAAATAATTATTAAATCCTTCACTTCGGAACTATTTATTATACATAGTTGTGCCAACAGCAGTTCAGAGAACACTAGTTTAAGAGATATAGTACTTACATTTGTAATGGCATAAAATCCTTCACTAATGAAATGTGGGCACAAAAGAGGGGTATAGTTTGAAAATTATGAGCTTTTTTTTTTTTTTGCTGAAAAGGCATTTTACTCACTCCTTCAGTTAATATCTGAGATAATCCAAATTTTATTATGACCTAGGTCACTAAATAAATAAAAATGTATATGCTAAAGAAATAAAGCATTTTCCTGCACCCACACCCAATTACTTTCCCTACTCCACTTCAAGGAAGACAATAAAACAAAAAAATATATACACATGGGGTCATTCTTCTACTATATTACTCCGTCAAGTTCCAGCTTTCCTGCCAGCCAGTGCCCCTACTATACCCAAGACTAGATCTGGCCTTAATCTGGTTCACAGATTGTTTCCTCTGGGAACATAATGCATGAAACACCTCTGCAACTACCAGACACTAAGCAGTAACATAATTAGAGAGCAGTACCACTGTCCTGCCGGAAGCTGCCAAGATTTTCAAACCAGCGGGAAGCAGCTTTTGGGGGGAAGCGGGGGAGGCGGGGATGGCAGTGTGTGTATGGGGCAGGGGCGACCAGGAACTGGACTGAACCAAAAGGGAATATTCCTGTGCTGCATCCAATAACACGATGCATACGTGAACGTTATGGTAGACTGGAAAGATTTCATACGCCCTGCGGACCAACTTTATTGTGCGCCTGGAAAAGAGAGGATCGCTGGAGTCACTGCAGCTCTCAGTGGGCCTACCCTTCTCTGTAACACCTGTAGGATTTGTTGACTAAATCTTAACAGGTCGTCTCTCTCTTAATAAAGTTCAGGAGGAGAAATGGAATTGGCATCGGCTTTTCTGACATGATTATTAATAAATTCAGAAGCATCGGAAGTATCCTTTTAGAGCAGGAGAGAAAGTCTTCCCCTTCTGGGTTCTTACCTTAGAATCTGAAATTTTAGTTGGAAAAAAGTTAGAGTTAGACTACTTCATTTGTGCTCTGGCCTATCCAGAACTGTCACTTCGGTAAGTTTTCATATCTTAGATATTAATGTGATTCTCCCGTCCTTGATAGAAAACATGTTTCAGGGTTCACATCGGGAGTTTATTATAATCTCATTGATACAAATGTCACTAATTCACAACATGAATGTTTTGAGCAAGGCTAGAACTTACCTTTACTTTTGACATGAAGAAAGTGCTTGATAAGTAAATACATGTAAGTAAAAATGTTCGAGCAAGAAAAATGCTATTCAAATGCCACCAGGTCCTTTAGAAGCCAAATTTACACATTTTAAATCACAAACTACCTATAAAATCATAACTAATCATTATACTGGTCTCCCCAGGAACAACAGGCCATAATTTGGGTATGTAATCCAAAGGAGGAAAAAAAATTTTCTTCTAATAACAGCTTTTGGATTCAAAATTTCCCCTGACACAGATATCACCGTGATTAGTACAAGGTGATAATGATGTACTGAAATGTTTGTTCTCACATTACCTATTGATTATTCCCAGGCAGCCTGATGAACTTGCCCAGGTTTATTCCATTTTCATCAACTCCATGTCCCTGAATTTCAGCCCACTGATTTTATATTTGTATCTCCATCAGGCAGGGATTAAAGAAAATTAAAAGCATAAAATTTAAAACCAACCACTTTTCCTGTTTTAGGAGGAAGAAAGTGGGAAACTCCTGACCTAAAACAAAAAAAAATGAAAATTACTGATCAATCTCAAGGCTCTGTGTTTCTCTTCCCTGAGTCTGGAGCAGGTTTTTATGCTCACTCAGACCTTTTTGCCCTTTGGCAATATCATCACATACACACGTGTCACCTTCTTCACTTTCTATATGCTTTTACTGCCGTAAGCATTTATTTCTTTCGCTTTTTCATCCACAATTGAATTTCAGGTCCCTTCCAATTTAACAGATTGCTCTGCCAATAAGGTGTCCGGAACAGGATACAGCATTCCAAGGACTGCAGAATTTTCTCCATGGTCATATAAACCAGATTTTTTTCCACTTCTGCTGCTCAGTCTACAGTCTCTGGGTGTGTAAGCTGAATTATTATAGATCCTTGATGAAACCGTGTTTCTGGCAATTTGCAGTCATTTCTAACTCTCTTTGTTTTGATCGTTTGTCTCATTAAACATTCAAAAGCCTAATGTAGGCATCGGGGTGTCATCAAAGCAGAACAGAGGAGTCCTGGTTCTGATGCTGTGAACTCGGCTCCTCCCTCATAAAATGGTTTTTATAGTGTTGCCCACTCCACAGTAAGTGCTTAGCAAACAATAGCATGTCACTGTACCTACACCTTTTGAGGACCCCAAAACAGCACTGAACAGCAATCTCATGACTTTGAGTCTTCACTTGGTATCCTTCTCAGCCTCATTTCCTGCCTTCTCTGCCCCTGCTCCCAAACCACCCCCTTTGGCATTCTTCTCTGTCATTTACCGGGATAATCCACCTACTCATACAGCTTTAACTCCTACCAACTGCTCTGACGCTTTCCAATTCTAGTTTCCCAGCTTTGGCCTCTCAATAGTTCCAGCCACCTAGTAAAAAACATTTGTCTTTACACTCATTAATTTCAACGTGGCAGATCCAAAATGCATTACTCTCTTCCATGCTTTTGGGAAAAATCAGGATCTCCCCATGTCAGGAAGGGAAATGCTTGTGCAAAAAAGCAATTCAAAGATCAGTGTGTGATCTTGTCTGGCTTTAACAGAAACACTGATCTGGCTCAGAACTACCCCAGGCCCCCACCCCGGACTTACCCAATATGAGTAATTCAACTTAAGTAGTTATCTGCCACGTGTTGTCCATTATGAGGAATCACTGTGCTTATTTTTTTCTTTGAATGATTCCAAATTTTATTGAGTTTACTTAAACTTGAAAATTTTCTTCCTCCATGTAAACCAGATTTAACTTGCCATTTGGGATGCTGTCTTAGGAAAAGCTCAGGGCTGTACTCCTATAGTTTTAAAATCACCTTTGAAGGTTGACCAACCTATGCTATCAGTTGCAGTGGCTGCTGCCTAAAAATTAAAAAAATAATAACAACATATTTTAGGCAATAATTTTTCCCAAAGTCTGCAATATATTTAAAGCAACTACCATATCTTTTCAGTGCTGATGCACTATTGGAACACCCTGTTATTTTTGTTCCTGGTAGAGATGGTCAAGATTGTCTAAGTTTGAGGATTTACAGAACTACATCTGGGTATTAAGAGCAAAATCATGTCATGTGAACAATTCCTCACAGAATGGCTTCCCCAGCTTTCCCTTATTCACAAAGGTAAAAGATCACGGGGCCTTGAAACAAGCAGACTCCACTTTACATTTGGAATCTATGAAATCCTCATAGACTTTCTATCCCTCTATGGGAATCTGCTGTAGCAATGAAAAACATGCTCAGTGTCCTTTGTTTAAAGAATAAATCACTCGAGTATTATGATGTATTTGTGTAGAACTAATCTGAAACGAGATTAATACTTTGTTTCTTAAGGCTTCCAAGGTACATGTGCAAGTTCGGCCAACGCCTATCAACTTCCATCTCACAATAAAAACTCATGTCGACTGCCATGTAAAGAAAAATCTGAAAAGTGAACGTACAGAAGCTTAATGTCATGTATATCACCTGGCATTGAAATGGCCCATCACAACCACCAACACACTCGCTTACCTAGATAGGCTGGACCTTACCTGCAGCAAAGCTGACTTAAGACCCCAGAGTCTGTAAAGAGCAATGCGGCCACTTTATAACCTAGTCCCCTTCCTTTTACCATACAGTATAGAAACAAAAGAAAACATGAAGTTGGTCGCATTTTTGGCCAGATACTACTATATAATATATCATGTAAAACCTTATGGA
This sequence comes from Pteropus medius, assembly GCF_902729225.1. Taxonomy (NCBI): domain Eukaryota; kingdom Metazoa; phylum Chordata; class Mammalia; order Chiroptera; family Pteropodidae; genus Pteropus; species Pteropus medius. Next base: position 35,760,145 of record NW_024344378.1, on the reverse strand, counting down.
TCTTGATTTTGGCAAGTCCACTGTATGCTTAGACATTTTTTGCTATATTCAGCGAACCTGGCAAATACATTCTCCAATATTTCATAGACATTCCCATCAAGCTTGGCTGCAAATCAGATCTCAATGTCTGACCATATTTTCTCATGCTGGTGGCACTTCTTACATCTTCTTGCTTTCTTCTCTGCAAGTTTCCATGATTTCTGTTTTTCTATGTTTGTCTATTATTCAGCTTTCACTTACTTGGCCTTCCATTTGATCAGCTCTAGGAGTCTCCTTGCCACAAATTTTGATTAGAGAAGGAACTGGCCCATACCAGGTTGGGCGTGCAGCATGCGCAGGCTCTTTTCAACATAAATCAACAACAAAGACATGTGGAGAAACCAGTGTCATGAGGGAAAGCAGTGCCAAGTTCAAATGAACACTTGAAAAGGTGTTTGCTTTCAAATCGACTCACACCTCTAAGCAAAGTTAACCTCTACAATTTGACTTTAGGCTCCCAGTTCTTTCCTGATAGAAATGTTTCATAAGAATTTTTTTTTTCCTACAAAAATCATTAAGGAAGTGGTCACTTTTATTTGTGACTGGCAGCAACTTCAAACCTATCAGAAATGAAAAGGATTACATAGGTGCTTACTCTAGACTCCTGGAAGATGACATACTCTCAAGAACCAAGGATTCCCGCACCAATGCTGGCTTTGCAGTCTCTCTCCAGAAGAGTAGCCCAAATCACCTCCTTGTTGTTTTTTTTTTTTTTCTTACACAGACTTAAGGAATTAGCAGCCTGAACTGTTAGTCATCCATTCTCAGCAACAGTCACCTACAGAAGCACAAATCTTCCCGCTATATTATAATATTTAAGCACACAAACACCTCCGCATTTTTCTAAGTCATTTTATGAATATAAATAAAGGGAGTCAGATGGAATTAATACATAAAGGAAATCACAATAAAAACTCTCTCAAACTCTGAATTGATGGGCATCTCTGCCAGTTCCTTTAAATAAAGATTGATTTAGGCCCCATGGGGCTTAAAGTCTTTCATTGACTCATTTCTTAGTGTTTCTCTCATTTACATTTTCAACCTTGTCACTAACCCCTCCCTTAAGGTTTGTTCACCTCCTCATTCAAATAGAAAAAAAATCAACTTTCTTCAGCCCCTTTCTTCTCCTACAGGCAGCAGAGTACAAAGTTATTGATCTCCATCTGTATCTCAGCATCATCTAGTTTCACAAACGTATCGTTCTGTTCACAAATTCTTAGTCTCTTGCCTTACAAAATCTTAAATCGTACCCTTAAAAATGAACTTTATACCTTTTGTAACAGTGAATGAAGGAATTAAAATAACCTTTGACCTTTCAGAAAATAACCAAAGAAACACATTATGTTACTTCTCAACTAGTTCCTCTAGTACCATTAAATATTCATTTATATCACTCATAAACAATGTAAGGAAACGATAAGCAAAAAAAATTACAGAATGTCTCTAACAGAAAACTATACATAATTTAGACCATATCCTTCCAGGTTCTCTGATTCTAGCCTTACAAAGACACTGGCCAAAACAAGTGTCATCCATAGATACATGGACAAATTCTGTCCTCTGGTGCTTCAAATGACTGCCCTTCCCCCGCCCATCACAGAAAGCCAACTTTGCGTCCATTCGTAAATTCATTTGACATTTCTTCATTCCACAGAAATCTGTGCTTCTCCTTTGAATAATTATAACATCTGCCTGATTCTCTCATTAGAAATGACATAAAATCTTTAACCTGTGTTCTTATATCTGTATGAGAGTCATAATTTTCCATTTTTTTCCTAAAGTTATCCTTTAACACTGAAACAATCCCCAAAGCCATTGCTAAGGACAATTTAAATCCCATTACAATAAATTTTGAAAAGCATTTTTTTTTGCTCACTGAAATTTCTCTGCACTGAATATTCATTTAAATAAACGGCTTAGAAAATCTATTCTATGTTGTTTGGTGGTGATGTATTTCTTGTGCTGAGATTTTACCTAAAATGTACATGTGAGCTTCTTTGTGGAAGAGAACCTAATATGTAAGTCCCATGGTTTAATAAGAAGCAAAACTATTAGGTACAGATACACTAAGGAGCTGGAAAATAGTGGAAACTGTCACTGGGGGAGTCACCAATTTGCTGCACGATGTGACTTAACTTCATACGCTTGATTGAATAAGGGTTCCCTGAGAAAACCATTCCCCTTCTCAGACCTGGCAGCAACCGGGCACTTTTAACACCCTTCATTCTTTCTACAATGTACAAATTCAGGGTGGACTTATTATTAAACTCCAAAGCAGAGCTAAGAACACGTTTGCTTAAAATGTGATTATGGAAAACAGCTAACATTATAACTCTCTCAAAAGTGAACAATCTTTCTCACTCCTTTGCCCTTAATATATTTCTACTTTTTGGCTTTATAAAACATAAGGTCAACACTGAGTTTCTGTCACACCACAGAAAAAGGGTAAACAGAAAGTATTAGCTTAACAAGAAAAGAGTGATGTAGGGGTTTTCACTCCTTCCTGACTTTGTAACTTAGTGAAGAATATTTTACAGCACTATACAAACATATACAGTAAGTACCCAGATAAATACCTAGCGCTGTTCATATCAAATAATCCTTTCCACGTGCCAGCAAAAAGGCTTAAAAATGCCCACTTCCCAGATGTTTAGGCTGATGTTCTTTCTCTAGAAAAGTTTATAAAGATTTTAGGTTTTATAGATTTTTAAAATTTCTACTGAAATATGTTTATGGTTCTCTAAATATTTTAATGACTAAGCTAATGTCCTTGGAATCTACATTGGGCTTTCAGCAAGTGGCCAGCTTTAAAAAAAAAAGGAAGAAAGAAAGAAAGAAAGAAAAATCTCATTGGAACGCTCAGTTACTTTAATTTCAGTTTTCTTTCTCTGATCATGCTTTTATTCCCAAGAGCAACAGAAATTTTTAATGACCAAGAAACAGAAGTTAATCCCATTTGGGTCATTGTCTTGGACCTGCATGCAGACGGTGAGAAGAAATAGCTGATAAAATATTTCTGATCTTAATAGCTCTGGGTAATGATCTAAACAGTCAAAATGGAATTACTAGTCTGAGAGTTTGGTTATTAGAATTAACCATATCTTTATGGATGGGGAACAAGAAAAATAATGGGTTCGGCTTTTGTCATAACCTCAATAGGAGAAAGGGGGAGAAAAGCTAGATGAACTATGAGACAGTAATTGCTCTGTTACTGAATATCATACTCAGGGTAGCAATATAACGCCACTACCAGGATCTACCATAAATATCACTTTTTATTCAGTAGAATATAATTATTAATTTTATAGAGGGGGAGGACATCAGAAATCATCCAGCAACCTTTAGACAACGTACAGTAAGGGCTCCTACATAATCTCACATCTAGAAATATATGTGACACATGCTCAAAACACATTTGGAGACCACGAACTTATGAACAGGTTATATCCTAGAAGTGTTTTTGTAAATTGGTTGTGTAAAATATACAATATATTTTCCCAGCCAAAATAATAAATATTTTTTTTATTAAATGATGGCTCTGGTCCTAGGTTTGCCTCCCAAGGGCCTAATAATCCACAGGATGACTAAAAATCTAGATCTATAATTCCTTATATATTAGAGAAAACACTGCAGATGCATGTCAGTATATTCTGTCTTCTACAGAATAGCTTTGGAAACCAAGCACCATTTTTAAGGTTGTTTCCTGTGTGTTGTTTCTGAGACTGGAAGGGCAGCTTCTCAGTGGTGTCAGCTTCCAAGAACTTCAAACCTTTTGCTGTGACAGCAAGAAGACAAGCCTTTGATGTGAAGGCCAGTTGCACACAGCTGATCTGAGTGGGTGGTTTTGGGCTTAAGGACAGACTACATAGATACTTATGGCATCTCTGGTTCCAATAAACTTTACCCAGCAGTAAATCTAAGCATACAAATGATCATTGACAGAAATCATTATCTTGGTCCTAGTAGTGACACCTCCTTTATTCTTTAACTCTGAATACCTGGGAATGACTGATCTGGCTGGGGTTCTAGCCCTTCTCATAGGGCTAGAAGTGCATGGAGTTAAGGTCTGTGCCCTCTGCCTTTCTCTATGGGCAAGACCTCTTGAAGTAACTGAAACCTTAGAGATCCTGAATATACATCTTTCGTAACATGCATTTATTGATGATCATAAGCTACACTCTGGCATGAACTCTCTGACACTTATTTTCACATCTTTAATGTATAATGTGGTACTAGTCACAGAGAGGCACCTTAATATTTATTGCTCTTTTGACTTTCCACATCTCAATTAGGGGTGCATTTTCCAAAAGAAACATAGACATGTGATAGTTGGGCAGACAAAGTGGTACCACACTTAACTGCATTATCAAATTCTCTTTCTACAGAAAATGTAGAACTCATTGAAATCTGTATTTCACAGTTGAGAAATGTCAACATCCTCATGAGCAACTATAAATCCACAGACCATAATGTACACATAATGTTAACATCCCAGGGCCACAGACTTGATTTCATTATTTTATACGTACCCCCTATATATTCTAAGGTGATGTATCTGGTTTTACATCCCTGAGTTTTGGATAGTGTAAGTTCAATATGCATAGTTTGGATAGCACTATACAAAGTCTAGAAAGTTATTTTTTTTGTTTGTGAGATGGATCCATTGTAAAAGGTATCTCAATGTTGCCAAAGTGTTAAATCAGAAATATCTGCTCAAATATAACTTTGTTTACTAAAAACTGCTTTTCCTCACAAAAGAATTAACTGTTAACTTAATGTGTCATTAATGTTACTGTGGAGAATATTCTGGCAAAAACACTAGTAGATGCTAAAGAGTCCTGAACACCAAGAACATCTGTGAGAAGGGGTGTGATCCTATGGAAACCTTTTGGAGCAGGACCAGCGTAAGAGGAAGCAAGCAAATGGTACCCTTGGGTGTCCTGCTAGAAAGAGAATAAGAAGTAAACAGTAAACTAGTCCTAAACATAGGAACAGTTTAAAATTTAAAAAATGTTAACAAAAACCTGTGAGAGGTAAAGGCCAGGCCAGTGACTCTAAACATTGCAATGTCCCCGCTTCCACCTGCACATACAAAATTTCAAAACAACAAGTTTAATTTCTTACAGGAATGCTTGTGGTTTCTCAATAAGGAGCAAGCCAGTCTACTTGGGAAAGCAAAAAGCAAAAAGCAAAAAGCAGCCTTTCCAATTGGTATTTAAGCGAGAAGAAGCTACTGGCTTCTAAGATTTGAAAGGGATTTGAAAGGGAATTGGAAAAAAAAGGTCTCCATCCTGATAATGTTGTAACAGGTCACATAAAAAAAGAATGTTTTTCAAAGGAAAAGATGCAAAATTTCAAGACACAAGTGAAAATGGAACAAGCAGAAGTGTGATGTTCGAAGGGTGAGAAGAAGCAAAGGTGTAAAGAAATGTGAGGGGAACAAATCTAGAGGAAAATTAAAAAAAAAAAAGGTGGGCAAAAACAGACACAGCTCACTCCTGAGCACTGAGGGGAAAGCGAAATTATCTCAAGGTGAAAACAGCGCAACTGAGAAGTGACTAATCACCAAGTGGTAGAAAATAAACACAGGCAGCATCTCTCGGTAGCTTGAGAGCAGGTGTGGCCCACGCAGACGCTTCCACTGCTAACCACGGAACCCAACCCAGACTCAACAGCCACTGCGAAGATCTTCCCAAAACCCAATACACATTCACCTTCCAGAATGTTATCCAGTACTCGCAACAAAAAGGAAAAAATATATATATTTATATAATCCAGGAATGTCGCTGAAAGACAACCTTTCAAACCTAAGGTGTTTTTTCATTTGTTCATTTGAATTGGGAGTTTTCAAGAACTCTGTGCAATTTTTCCTGAAGACCTCAGACGGAAAATCCCTAACACAGAGGAAGCTGTGCAGAGTTGTCAGAGCCCAAGAAATAATTCATCAAACACACTGCGATGTGAAACCCGACCAGGCATAAACCCAAATCACATCGATAGTCTCGGCTGTCCACCAGGGAACCAGCTTTCCTCGGCGTTTAATGTGACAGCCCCATTGCCTTGGGGACCCTGGTGTGTAGAAGCTGTAAGGCTGAGTAGAATTTGAGGATAAATGCTCTCATCTCCATCTTTCCCCAATATGACCAAAAGCAAAAAAAAAAAGTACAGCTGGAGATAGAAAGCAGGGGAGACACTTAAACGTGTACCTTGGCAGTTTGTTAAAATAAAAACAGGAATCAAACAAACCAAAGTTCATAAGGCTAAAATAAGGGTGTCTATTTAACTCCATGCATTTGTACTTGGTTTAAATAAAACAGTCACCAAGCCCAAGAAAACTCCAAGAAAACAAAAACCAAGAAAAATCTTGTGATCTGGACACAGTTGCTCTTCAAAAATTTCAGAGTCAGGGTTCTACTCACTTAACAGTTTTGGTTTACTAAGGAACTTTAAAAGAAACCAGATGTAATCTAAAACACAATGACTGCAGTACATACTGTAATTCATCTGGTATTGCAAGCAATAAACCTCAGGTCTGTGGGGGACCCACGTGCTATTTTGATCTGCTACAAGAAAAGCATTTTCACATTCAAAGTCCCTTTTCAGGCTTCCTTTTTTTCTCTTAAAGTTATTTAGAAGGTAAACAAAGCTCGAGCCTCTCTCTGCCTTTCTCTCTCTCTCTCTCTCTCTCTCTCTCTCTCTCTCTCTCAGATACACACACACACATGCACGCGTCTCTAAAGCCTGTACAGTACAGATGGCCACAGAAGAAAATTTCCCAGTCCCGCCTGAGGAGTCCCTGGGCTCCGGGGGAGGTGGGGGGGGACCACCCACTCCAGACGCAGATGAGACATTCTTTCTGCTCCCTGCAGTGTGGAACATCTACTGAGTGAAGGTTGCCAACCTGTGGTACGTGACAACAAGTTTATGATAGACTCCAAGAAACTTGGGATTTCTCTCCAAGAGGAAACACCCACTTTCAAACAACTGCAGGTCATATGTGTTTTTTGTTTGTTTGTTTGAACAACTTGTAGCCAAAGGTGTTTTAATCCTCTGACTGATTTTTGCAGAGCCTCACATTTTCAGCTTCAGGATTATACAGTTTGCTAGTGGAATTTACTAGGTTTATTCAGTCTTTTAAGAACTATTCGACCAAACCAAAAAAGCCACTTTCTACTTTGAAAAAAAGAAATAAATACTTCCTTTGAAAGTATTCATTCTAAATTCCCAATATACTTATTTTTAGTCAGATAAGGGATGTGAGGAGACAAGAGTAGAAAATAGCAGCACTGTACAGAGCTGTTTTATAGTTTTAGGTGACCACTCTGCTCCATTTTTTTACTGAAAAAAGCAAAACCAAACCAAACACTTCTGTAGTGGTCAGTATATTGTGATTTTCATATTGTTGTTTTTCAGTTGTTATTGTTGAATCTAGGCTTCTTATACACTATACCTCAAAACTGATTTTTAAACTGCTGATCAATGAAAGAGAAAATTAAGCCCCATCACATAGTGAGTATGTTGAAAAACCATCTACTGTCAATTTTAAGACAGGAGAGGCAAGAAAGATGAAAAAGGAAAAGAAAAAAATTAGGATTAAATACAATTGAAAACAGAAAGAACAAAGATAGAACAAGAAAAGAAAAGGGGGCCTTTGCCTACCACATGTTCAGACATATTACGAAGTCAAAGAGACAAAAAGAACAGAAATTCCAGAAAAATATGAGGGAAGAAGAGAGAGTGAAAAGCACCAACTTGTTTAACAAGAGATGGCATCACACATCAGTAGGAAAAAACAGATTATCTAGAAATCAGTTCTGATAAAACTGACTCCTTTCATGAAAATAAATTTGGATTTCTAGCTCCTGTCATATACAAAGCACATTCCAGATGGACCAAAAATCTACATGTGAAAGGTAAAATCAAATAGGAAAAAAATTAAGGTAACTCTGAGCCATTCGGGTTGGAGAAAGACCACCAGAGGCCGTTGAAATTTTCATCATCAGAGGAAGGAGTGACAGAACAAGATGCAGCCCTTCATCTCCCTACTTCTTCCTGACTGCTTGAGATGCAGCTACCATCTTGTGACTTCAGAAGACAAGAATAAAAACCAGCACATAACAGAGAGTGCGTAGGCACCTGGGTGGGTCCTTGGCCAGACACATCATCAGTCAATGGAACTAGCCTGGGCTGCTGACTTCCAGATCTCTTGCGATGTGAGGAAAAGTAACCTCTGCTTTGAGAGACTTGAGGTTTCTGTTCTTTGCAGCCATGAAAGTGCATGATCGCGTAAATGCTATACACCCAAGGTAACAAAAGAAAGCTCACTATGTTTTTGAAAATGTCTCCTAATATACAGAGTAGATATGCTCCTGAAAATAATCAAAACTAATTCTACAATCGATGGTGCCCTTAAAATATGCAATGCAGGATCTCAGCATCAGAGGAAGATTCAGGGGGAAGAGACATGAGAAAGACAGAAACCTAGCAGCCAAGTAGGATAATGGTGTTTGAGGAAAACTTTTCTTTCATCAGCTTTTGTTGAGGCCTGTTTCAACCGCTGTTAACCCAGTATGGGATGGCATTCAGGGCGGAAGCAGCCTCAGATGCGGGACAGTGAATCAGTGGAGGAAGGCCTGAATCTTGCCCCTGCATGAGAGAATCAAGTCCATCTACTAAGATCTTCTGCATCCAGATATTAAAACTCTACCCCCGGGGCACTTCCGATAGCACAAAATTGCATACCAACACACTGAAAATACCATCAACGCTGATAACAAAAACTTAGGTGTGTATTACATGTTTAAATCAACAACTCCCCAATAGCGCAAATGCCACATAGTGAGACCTCGAGTATGCTCTCTCAGGCTTCCTTATGTCATTGAGAAACGCCTTAGATTCAGAATTACAAAGTTATAAAAACTGGGTTTTGTTTTTGGTCTTTGCCATTTTCCCTCCTTACCTGAAGAGAGAGAAAAGAAAAACACACTCAACATCGAATTCTATGACTAAAAGTAAGCAAAATTGCAAATGTTCAATGGCTCATGCTAAATCATCACACAGTATACTGCAGAGAAGTATAACAGAAAGGGAGGCTTGTTTCCATTCTAACATCTTCTTTTTACTTAATTTTCTGGAAAAAATAAATGCATCCTATAGGCATGTTACACGTATGGTCTCAATTCCCAAATGAATTAGATCACCTAAAAACATTGAGCCTGTAGAATTTTGGTTCCAAACCTACATGGTAAATGGATAAATACTTCAGGCACTTTAAAAATAAAACAACTTTAATTGCTTCTTAGAAACAAAATTTGAAGTATTCATGGTTCAATAAAGGAAAATTAGACTATGCATTCTGACTAGTAATAAGCCCTAGTTATATTTTGGGCTGTATTAGTTCCTGGGCCTTTAATTATTCTTCTCTAGCTGCACCAATCTGCTTACTATAATAATAAAATATTTTGCATCTTAACTGATAAATATTACATTCCTCACTCACATACACACACACATAGAGAGTGCGTGCGAGTGAGCATGTGAGCAAGAGCAGGTGGAAGGGCAGGGGGAAGGAGAAAGAGAGAAGAGGAGGAGGAGGAAGAAAGGGAGGAAGGGAAGGGGAGGGGAGGGAAGGGAAAAGGGTAACGGAAAGGAAGAAATAGTTCCTATACATTATTTCATAAATACAAAATATAGCCCAGGTATTATTAATGAAAGCCTTAGTTAATAAGGAAATCTATGGTTGATATAGTTTTTTTGATATCTACATTTTTATTACAAATGCTAACCAGTAACATCTCAAAATTGATAGCACACGAGACCATCTGACACCAAAATCAGCACAGTAGAGATGTTAAGAAAAGGCTGTGGTATCTCCGCAACTGTACAATTTATGTTAGAATCACTTTACTAGCATGGAAGAAAAAAGGAAATTTCAGGTAAGTTACTGGAATGGGTGATTTAAAAAATTGACGGAGAAAAGGAAAACAATCTTAACCACTTGGAGCCAATGGCCCTTCCTGTTTTTCCTGAATCAAGAATAGTTTCTGGAAACTTGCAGCCACACTGCACTTCTGTTGCTATTGATTTGGGTGTGTACATCTTCCATTTCAAACCTCTTCAATCAGCCTTGTGATTAACAGTTTATTCTCTAGGGTTGTTCTTCTATTTCATAAGGTTTTAACACTTCTTTTCAGAAAGAGCGAGAAAAAAAATTGGAAGCAAAATACTTTTCCAAGGAAGAAGAAAAACATGAAATAGGAATCAGCTGTGTTCGGTGAGAACCCTTCATGTAAGAAAATATTTGTGGCTTCAAAAGAGTAAAGACTGATGCCAATTAAAAAGCAGGTGCCCGTCAGATTTCTAGAACTTAGGTATTTCTTATAACTTTTCACTTAAAAGTGGTAACAGTCTGATGGTAATGGTAGTTACGATCTAGCTGTTTACTTTCAAAACTCTTCTGCTCAATCCAGGTTATGGGCAGAAGCATAATACCCAGTATGTAGAATTTTTCACCTGTTGTATTTCATTGATTGTAAAGATGCACATTTCAACACCAATGAAGTAGTGATGTATTTTAGAATTGACAGCTATAGTAGCTCTTGGTCCTGTGGCAATCATGACATCATCCCTAGCACACAAAGATTCATATTTTCACATTTCTTCTGTCAAAACATATCTAAAAGAGTTCTTAAAGTTTAAAATAATTCCAAACGACAAGTATGCATTGTGTCATAGTTTAAATGGTAGCACTGTTTTCTTCCTTAGTGCTTTGTTTCTCAGATTCAGTGGCGTTGTAGAGTCAATGAAAAAGCATAAATATAATCCAGATAAGTAGTACTTGCCCACGACTGGCAATTTGAGTTGCCTAACCAACTGCAAAGCTTTCCCACTAGCCATCATGGCCCCACACAGCAGAATCTCTGCTACACTTTACAGGCTTATCTCTCGTGAGCTACTATTCTTACAGTTCTGGTGTTAGGAACAAACTGTTCATGATGCCCTGAACATTTGCTCCATCTGTTTGCCTTAAGTACTTCCTCATGCTCTCTCCTGCTAGGACTCACTATCCTCACCTTGTTCTAGGTTTTGAACCTTCATTCATCCTTCAAAGTCCATGTCAAATACCACTTTCTCTAAACAGCCTTTTCTAATCTCTTCATCTAGATTAGTTATTATCCCAGCCCTATGAAACACTCCAAATACTATGTCTGCAAGATCCATATTTTAAAATTATAAACTGAAGCCTAATGTTAGAATTCAGCTGGTATACCTAGGTTGCGTTGGTCCACATCATGTTCTATTTTTGTGAAGGGGAAGGGGAAAGAGGGAAAGAGGGAGGAGGAGGAAGAAGAGGAAAGGAAAAAAAACACCACCAACAAAAACAACTCACAAAAATCCAAACTTTCAAGTACGGAGTGCCCAGCTCCTTAGACATTTGAGTCTGCAATCCCTGCCTTATCCAACTAAGAGCCTGTAAGTCTCTCAATGGTAGAAATTTTATCTTACGCATCTCTGTAAAGCCACAGTACGTATTTTATAAACAGGGGTTAAAATGAATATTTACTTTTTAAAGAAACCCATTCTAATAACATTACAGCTTTGGGGTATGCTCTATAAAAGTCATATCTAAACAAAAATGTCTTGAATTAAATGGATAAGCTATTACATGTAATGAAAAATGTGGTGAACTTTTGCATTTTATGCAGATGTTTTGTATTTGCTTGTTTTTGCTGTACATTCGGTCTCAAGGGAGGAGACACACTGAGTATCAATGGAGATTTGGGGAAATTTCTATAAAAATAGCAACACTAGAATCTGCAGTAACAGAATACATATTATCAGTTTAGAGTTTTAGCAACCAGTGGAATTAATGCTTCTTAATTCTAAATGAAATTTAACAGAAAACCAACAGCATCTCTGTTGAATTGAAACAGAACATAAATACAATCCAGATAAATAGTACTTGTCCATGACTGGCACATTCTGTCCTTCTCTAAGTTTCAATCAATTAATCAGATCAGTATTGAGCACCTATTGCATACCGTAGGCATGGGATATGAAGAGGAGAATATCATGAACAATCATGGACCCCATCCTTGGAATTTAGTGTATATTAATTTAAAAAGTGTGTGTGTGTGTGTGTGTGTGTGTGTGTGTGTGTGTGTGTGTGTAGATATCCATCCATGTGATCAAAGCAAGTGTTTAAAAATTCTCATTTCTTTGGAAGCTCTTCCTCGGTACACTGCACTGAATATTAAGTAGTTACCTTGCGCAAACCATTATTTTATGGGATCTTCCCTGTCTATAAAGAGCTATGAAGAGCTTCAAAGAGCTATGAAGCTTTTTCAGGGAGTTTAAAAATAATGGAAGAAATGGAACGACCGCCACAATGATGTAGGGCAGTGGTCTCTAAGTGTGGTTCCCAGACCAGCCACGCTGCTGACCTTCCCTGGGAACTTGTTAGAAATGAAAATCCTCAGGCCCCACCCCAGACCCCCTGAATCAGAAACTCTAGGAGTGGGGGCAGCAATGTGTTTTAAGAAACTCTGCAGGTGATTCTGATGCATACTCAAGTTTGAGAAGCACTGATAGAGTACAGCCCTCAACATGTTGAAAAGAAGAACCTTTACAAGGCCATCCAGAAGAAAAGACTAAACAGGGACTAATACATAAGTTTCGTGTTGCCCAAATATTCTTCTACCATCCCAGAACACATGTGTTATTTGCCACTCTATAGCAACTTATAAATATAATTTTGAACAATGTGTAAAAGCTCAGAGAAAGAATTATTGGTTTGAGATATTTTCATTCTCCACCTCCTCGCTTTTGTAAAAAAATCTAAAGCTCACTGGAGATTAAGATATTTAAGAAAATTAATTTATTGCTAAAGACAAACATCATTAGTGTGCCCTGGGCTTGAATCTCAATATAATATCAAAATATAGCACATACAAGACTATTTATACTATATGTTCATTTCTTTAATCTGCCTGTTCCACTAGGCTATAATAAGCTCCATGAGGTCAGAAATTTCGTCTTATTTCACTTCTAGATCCCCAAGCGCTTAGAACATTTTCTGGCACATAGGAGGCACTCAAAAGTCACTCAGTTTGAGTCAATGAATAAATGAATTTAAACTTGACTTGTACTGTCACTCAAGCTTTGTGGTATCTTTTCTCTAACTATAAGTTATTAGAGACTCAGCTTAAATAATTTTTGAGCCTACGTCACCTAGTAGTGTGATATACGTTACCTGTCTAGTAGTTGACAATTTTTTTTCTGTAAAGGGCTAGATAATAAATATCTAGGCTTTGTAGGTCTTATAGTCTCTATTTCAACTACTCAACTCTGCCTCAATAGCAAGAAAGCAACTACAAACAATATGTAAATGATGGATATGGCTGTATTCCAATGAAACTTTTCTTACAAAAACAATAAGTGGGCCAGATTTGGCCCATGGATCATAGTTTACCAATCCCTGATCAAAGCGACAGAACTAACAACTATTATTAGTTAAAACTGTAAAATCTAGTTCAGCTGACAGATACAAACAAAAGGCTATAAGCAGTTTTCAAACACTTATTTTTAGAAAGAGCACACTAATATTTATGTTATTTAAATTCTATACCCCCTAAGAATATGAAAAAAAGTTCTTGAGACTTATTTCTTACATTAATTATTTGTATACTTTTTTGCTTATTTATTTTCTTTAAGTTGTTCAACACGAATTTCATTCCTGTATCTTTTTATTTATTTTTTAATCCAGATATATAATCAAGGTTGACATTAAGGAAGGATGGCCTTCTTCATTTCACTAACCTTATACAATTCGGGGGCAATGAAGATAGCAGTAGAAATGACTGTGATTTTATTAAATGCAAGTTTACCCTGGCATCTCAAGGCTGAAGTTAATCTTCTACACAGCATCCAAAAAAGGTTTAATAACAAACAAATATATCATTTTAAATTTCTCTTAAAAAACAAACAAACGACAACAAAAAACAATACTTCCTTTCCGATTTTATCCACAGGAAGACAGACCTGGCCCACCAACCACACTGTGTGGTCCCATGAACCTCGGCAGCTAACATGAGCAAGGATAAATCACTTGGTTCTGTTGTCAGGGAGAAAGTCCTTTGGAAATGGAGGGAAGAGAGAGAGCCAAGAGCTGAAAGTCACCCTTCTCAAGTACTATTCTGTTGCCAGAATCATGGCTATTGTTACTGGCATTCACTTTTCTGAGAGAGAATGAATTATTTCACTGCTGTTGGCTGACTTAAAATTTTTTCTTTAGTGAATTTTATGAACTGAGAAAAGATTTCCCCCTCACCCCCTTTTTATTAAATGTAATCATTGAGAGTGTTGGTAAACATACACTGAATAGAAAACAATGGCTTAATGTATTTATGGCCTGGTTTAGGAAAGGGAAAAAATGCCCCTCTCCAACCCACCCCTGCAAACTGATTCACACCAAGGAACAATGAACCAGACTGAGAAAGAAACACAGCCACAACCAATGGGCAGCCATGACATTTGTCCTCTTAATTTCTTCAGCTGTAAAAATGGGAATTCATCTATTCACTCATTCTTAATTCTTCCCACTGATCATACCTCGGCCAAAATTCAATTAAGGAAGAGGGTATATGTTTTTCTTGCTTCTGTCTTCTTTGGCAGAAGCAATGAGCAAGCAAATCTCTAGAGATGACTGTGTTGTCTGAAAGATTTGAACTGCTTTATTCTCACAATGCTGACAGGCTTCATAAAATATTTATGAAAACATTTGTAAACTATTAGACACCTCACAAATATAAATACATTTTATTTCACTATTTTGAGTCTGCTCACTCTAAATCATAATATTTGATGTAGTTAAGCCATATTTTATGGATATAAGCAACAAAAAAAAAGTTTTGGGAGGAAAACAACTTCTTCAGGATAAGTGGATTAAATGTTGTCCCTGTCTTTCTAGCTGCTGCTGTTAGCCAACCCTCAGAAGCACTACTCAAAGGGAAGGCCATTTGGACAGCTATAAAAATGACAAAGGAATTATCTCTAGTCTGTGTGGCTGCAAAAAATAGCATTAGCACAGAATTCTTCCCACTTTGCCCTTTCTTTGGCCCCACCCATCTGCCTGTGATAACATGTCTCCTCCAAAATGGAACAGAATTATGAGAAAACATAAACATCTACCCTATAACACTAAGATAGCATGAGGTAAAAAGGGGAAAAGGGAGAGAATGATCTCCATCCCACCCCAAAGATTTCCACATCCTGTCTCCCTGGATCCAGTGAATATGTTAGGTTACATGGCAAAGAATATGTAAGGCTGCAGAAGGAATTAAGGTTGCTAGTCAGCTGATCTTAAAATAGGGAGATCATTCTGGATCATCTAAGTGGGTTCAACATAACTACAAGGGTCCATAAAGTAGAAGAGGGAGGCAGAAGAGGAGAGTCAGAGGGAGATGTGACTACAGAAAAAGAGGCTTTGAGGATGGAGGAATGGGGACATGAGCCAAGGAATGTGGGTGGCCTCTGAAGCTGGAAAAGGCAAGAAAATGAATTCTCCCCTAAAGCCTCCAGAAAGTAACATAGTCCAGCCAACACCTTGATTTTAGCCCAGCGAGACCTGTGTTGGAATTCTGACCTACAGAACTGTAAGATAATAAATTTGTGTTAAGTTCATTTATTACAGCCTCAATAGAAAACTAACGCATTAGACATTTCTGATATGTTAATTCTTATGCAATGCTATGAAACTGGTACAATTATTATTTCCAACTCGCAGACGAAAACATTGTGAGAAGTTAATAACTCGCCCAAGATCACAGACCAACAAAGCCAGGATTCAAACTCAGGTAGTAGGGCTCCAGTGTCCATAATCTTAATCATAATCTTACTTTACACTAGGAAAGATAGAATGCTGTAGAGAACACCTTCTGGATAACCATATCATGTGGTTAAAATGTGAAGTTTTGTGATGGAAAGTCGTTTAAAGAATAGAGTCATCATGTGATCCAAGGAAAGGAAGGGAACTGTTATAATATTTAATCAAGAATATAGACGTTGCAAATGGGGTCAGAGCAGAAGACAAAAGAAAAACTAACTTAAGGCCAGACTGAATCTACAGAAATAGGTCAAATAAAGATACCCTTTTAAATTCTGTCAAGATTAGTCAATCTTCCTCATTTCTTCCAGACAACCAATCCCATCCTTTTGCTGTAACTAACTTCCTTTCCATGATTCAGTTCCTATAAAGTTACCTCTGTTCACCTGCAAGTACCGCCCACTCCCCAATGTCTTTGCCATGACTTCCTGCATTGGTCCTCCTTGAACTGTGGTCCAGAAGTCAGTACTGTAATGAACACCAGACAGAGGCATCTGGATTTGATAAAAAGGGGCTTTATCACAAATGGTCTCTTGCTCAAGACAAGGATAAAGATGTCAAATCATAAAAGGTCATCATGGAATTTAAGATTTTATGCTTTTCTCTCGGCAGTCCATTAAATAAAATAGAATATTTAATAATAAACAAGTATAAGAAGAATAATTATCACTTTTAAAAATTATGATCCTATTAGAATTCAAGTCATATTGATTAATGAATAAACAACATATTCTTTAAAAGGCACCTCATTCATTATATCTGGGTACCAGTTTAGTCCTTTACAAAGCTTTAAAAGGCACATATTATAATGGCCGCTGAACTAAAATGTTAAAACTATTTTTTTAATTACATCTTTTAACAAATGTATGGCTTCATCAGGTGTTAGCTCAAAAATAAAATTTTTCTTTGGTAGAAAAATTGAGGGAAGAGAATGTATGCCAGAACATTGAGAGAAGTTAATTATTACAAAATAAGCATTATTAAAATAGCAATCTTCTCAGTGCTTAAGATTAAAATTTTTCTATCATAAAACTATTTTTTTCCAAATGGCAATAAGAATATTTACTTGTTCTTAAGTGAATAAAACACCAATTTAAGAATATTACAGCATATCATCACTCAATTTTTAACAGCTCATTTATAATTGCAATTAAGTTATTAACCAAAAAAAATTTTTTGAAATATTTGTCTATGTAGCACTTTGAAAAAGCTAAATTCTCCTGCCTTAGTATATTAGGGTAGCATTAAAGACAAAAGACATTTTTGTGGCATGAATACTTCACAGCAAAGATAATACTCAATACCTGCACTGAATTTTGTTGTCATGGAGACCATCCTGGAGAAACCACTTAAATGCCAGAATTTCAAACTCCTTAAAACTCGGCCTTCAAGTCTGGCTTCACTTAGAGGAAATCAACAGCATAGTAATCACTTTTATTTCTTAAAAATGTATAACCCATCTACTTAAAAAAAAAAAAAGTTTTGACTTCACTCATTGAAAAGTCTTGAATTTCGTTTTCATGAAAAATTCTGTCACTAGAGCATACCAATCTGGGGGATCCTGCTGCCTAGCAGGTAGCCATGGAAACAGAAGTACACACTGTGAGCCTGCATTAAAGCTAACAAGATAAAACCGTAGCTGCGAAGTCTGGCATACGTTTTTATAGCTGCTGTCTCCATGCTTTATTTCTGTTTGTATATTAAAAGAAATTAGCTAACTTCATCTTTTCCTTTAAGCTTATCTGAAAATCACCATCAAAGTATCAGAAAATTTGCCCAGATGGTGAAATTAAATGGTATCAGAAAAAAAAAAGATTCAAAGTGAGAGGAAAGGAAGAGGTCCTGACTCCCATCAGCTGGAAGCTGATATGTGCCGTTTTATCAGCTCAAGTTTTGCTGGGCTTGTAGACTAAAACTGGACCCTGGAAGGGTGATAGCCAGACTAGCATTAAGAGACCTAGAGATTGTATTTTCCTAAGAAATCCGAAGTCACAAAGTCCTCCAGTTTGGCCCCAAGCCACCTTATTTTACACCTGTCTCCAATTACACTATTCTATGAATTCTGCATTCCAGCCAAACTGGCCTACTTGTCATTCCATAAATACTCTGGGTGCCCTTCTGACTTTCCCTCATCATACCCACCACCTGTATTCTTTTTGAACCCCCATTCTACAGGGAATAAATCATCTACAAAACCATGACCAACCCCCTCCTGGCAAAAGTGCCTTCAAAACTGATATAACTATTTTATTCATATTGCTTATTTGACATTTACTTTATGCTTCCCAGAGTACTCAGGTGTCTACAACACCTCTTTATAACGTTGACCATTTAAGGAGAGGGTACAGCTCTTGATCAAATAGTTCTCCAGTAACCTGGATGACAATAATGATAATGGGAGGAATGGCAAAAAATTATGGAATATTGATTTCGATAACTAATAATATTAAAGTGTAAGCCTTTAAGCAGATCGATCTGAAGCTGTATGAGAAACACTATTAGAATAGAAATTTTTAAAAAATCATACAGAAAATGATGGCAGAGGTGAACAACTCTTGAGAACACCACTCGGAAATAACAATCCACTCACACGGGCACTTAATGGTGTCAAGAAACCCTTAAAATACTCCATAAGCGCTAGAGAGTATAATTTTCTCTAAATTATTAGAAATATTTTCCCCTGAAAGTTTTCTCCAGACACCTTTCTGACAAAAATCACACACAAAAAGGAAATGTGATACTTGGGTAGGAAGGAATAACTGCATCTAGAAAAAACACAAACTACTTTTTGTAATGACTACTTTGGCAATTTTGAACGTCAACTTAAAAACTTTTATTTAAAGCCATAATAAAATTGATTATCCAAGCTTTAATGCCCATTTTATAACAGAAAAAGCTATGGTTCTGTCAAGTCCAAAAATATACCTTTCATTTTTTGGTATTCCAACTGCTTACCAGACATCTCTACCAAGTACCTCAAATGCAACAAGTCTAACGCTTAAATGATTATCCATTCCATTCACCCATATACAAAACAAACGCAAAACTGCTCCTTTGTTCATATTTCCTATTTCAGTTTAAAATGCCAATAACTGTAATCACTCAAACCAGAAGCCTTTTAGTCAGCCTTGACTTTGCTTCCTAGTCTCGAACCCTGCATGCAACAATTTCAACAGGGCAACAGTATCATGTAAAATAAATAGCATGAATTTCAATATAAATGGATTCTTATTAACTATAAAATCCTTGGATAAGATATTTAATCTTATTAAGTCTCAGTTTCCCAGTTTGTAAAATAAAAATATAAAACCTCTCTCAATATGAGTTCTATAAGAAATTTCTTTAAAATAAAACAAATAGGTTTTGAGATATACTTCTATTATTCTATATCGTTCTCTTGGAATTTATAAAAACCTATCAGATTAAAGGTTATGAGAAATAACATAATTAGAGCACAAACTATTTCATTTTGTTTATCTACTCTTTCCCAAACTTATTTGACTAAACTATTCCTCTGTAAGGAATGTATTAACATTTCTTCTAAAAAAAATCTTTGCAAAATACTAACCTATTTCATGGGCTGTTTTGAGGATAAAGCTAATGTTATATCATATACATCCCATACATATAAATTCAAATCCTTTCTCCTACTGAAAATCAATTTTATCACCTAAGTATCCCACTCCCAATTTATTCTGTTCCTTTTTCTGTCACCACAGTTCATCTTTCATTTGGATTATGGTCAACGCCTTCCAACAAGTCATCTATTTTCTTATCTTTCAGCTCATTCTCCATGCAGAAATTTTTCTAGAATACAAATGTGAGAGCACTGCCTTCCAGGTAAATAACAAATTCCTTAGGATACACACTCTTCTCAATTTGGCCCCAACTCCTCAGTTACTTTGGCACATCATGTCTTTCCATTTTCGGCCACTCTTGCACAGTCCTGGGAACAACCACACTATAATTTCTTATGGTCTTAGCAGCTAATTTCCCCCTGTGAATGAAATGTGTGTGCTTTCAGGGCTCTGCCTTTTCATATATCATTTCTCCTTGGTCTGTAAAAGCCACCCCACACTGGTCCCTTTCTCCATCTGGCAAACAATTCATTCTTCAAAGCCAACTCGAAAGTCACTTCTTCTATGAGGTCTTCCAGAATGAGTGTTAGTCACTCCTTCTGTGGACCCCCATGGCACTCTGTCGTCAACTGTGTCCTGGGGAGCTGTTAAAACGCAGGAACATGAGTGAAATAATATTTTTAAAAGTGAAATAATATAGAGATTTAGAAATTATTAATTCCTAAAGAGTTTTCCCCCCAAATCTCAGCCATTCTATACTTTCTCTTGAACACACACACACACACACACACACACACACACACACACATCCAGGAAATACTGGGAACAAAAAATCTTGACATAATCAAAAAAAATTCAGAAACTATCAGACTCATCCAAATGAATCAGACCTGATCTCATTCTGAAACACCTGATGGTGTCCTGACAACTTTTAAATGTCAAATGAGTTTGGGGAACAGCCAAAAATTTTAAGACTCTCATAATTTTCCAAAATATAATTTCTAAATTTTAACAGCTTTTTCTCTATACATGTGCAAAACTTTTAGAATTCAATGGGGGAAATAAACTTTCATTTTAAAAATTAACTTTGAAACTGGGAAATAAACACACATACTATTTCCAGGGACTGGTCACAATAATAGCTACCATTTGATGGGGGCTTAGTACCAGGACTTCTCAGGGCACTCCCTGCAGATTCCTGCACTTAAATCCTGCAGTTACCCGTTGAAGGAGTCATCATTATTCTTATTTTATAGATAAAGAAGTTGGGCAAAGAGGTTAAGTGAACCCAGCTAGATACCATCCAGTGAGGACTCAAATCCCAGCCCTCTGACTCCCTGGCCCATGCACACATTCTATAAGCCACAATACTGGACCAAAATTTAGGTCAACTGGACGACTTCTCTACAGAGCAAATACCCAAAGACTTGCTCGGACTGTCAATTTCAAAGGGGCAGCTTTCTTTAACCAGGGGTATTTAACATGAGCCATTTACCTAAGATTTATATGTTAATCTCCTGGGGAGCTAAAATAAGTTATAGAAAGTATTTTTATTTCCTCATAAAGGGAGAAACTAAAATTTCCTTAGAAAGAAACATATATACACAAATGGTATATATATACAAATTTAAATATATATATTTCTGTGTGTGTGTATATATGTATATACACAAAAGGAATATACATATACAAATTTGGATATGTGCGTATACACATGTTTAAATTTGACAAACTGCAATTCTATTCATGGAATATTGACTCTAAGAACAAAGGGGGTCTTTTAAGCTAAAATTTATCTATAATATCTGAAAAACAAACAAGGGGGGAATCTTGCAGTTCATGTAAGAATTGTTGGACATACTGGATTTGGAAATAAAGTATATAAAATACTCAACCAAGGTTTTGTAAATCCAGTCTATTATCTTCACTTTAATCAAATTAATGATTCTCATCCTGGGTGAACATAACAAATGATTTAGACTTACATCTCCTTCCAACCACTCGACTCCCTTCTCTTTGTCAAGTACTAGGAAACTGTGAACAAAGGGCACTGTACTTTAATGAGTGTTCTGGTAGCACAAGAATTTTATACCATAGCAAGGACCTTGAACTTAACTACTTTGTAAATACAAACTTATCTTCATACACAGTCTTTCTTTAATGAGAATGGAGATAACATGAAGATTTGTTTGCTTATTTATACTTTCTAAAAAGGCATCACTAAATCAGAGAGATATCCAATGGAAAGATGGCATTGTAGTGTTTCTCAAACTTATGAAAATTTAGTCAGTCATAAATTTTTACTGACCAAACTGAACAAAATTTTTATCTCTGTCGTGACTCACCTGAGTTATTTGGTACTTCATTTTTCTCAATAAGAAGCTCAAGAAAAAACAGCATGCTATATTTGATGAAGTACAGAATAAAGCAAGTAAGTATCAAATGTAATCACAGAATTCTACACATTATTTAAGCTTAAATAATTTTTTTATGAGAGAAGGGATATTTGATGAGCAAAATAAGTTTTAAAAAGTTTTAATACCCTGTCCCATGTTAGTAAGTCAAAATCAATTTGAGTGCCTGTTATATACCACATACTGTCCTTTAGGGATACAGTAGGATATGCCACCACCATACCTCATATGGGGCTTTCATAGGGAATAAAGACAGTAAACAAATAATTAGCAGTGTGATGGACACAACAAAGGAGGAGAAATATAGGGCGCTTTGGATGTGCCTGACAAAGAGTTTAGCCCAGTAAGAGCGTGCCTGTAGAAGAGACCAATGAGATAGATCTAAAGAGTGAACAGGAGTTAAGTAGACAAAGGAGGAGGGACATAGCAAACAAGAAGTTTCCAGATGAAATAAATAACAGACAAAAGGCCCAAAGTCTTCAGGGAGAAGTCCAGCATGGCTGGAGAAGTGCTCTGAGCCAACCAGATCTCCCAGCAGGGCGGAAGGACTCATTCTCCTACGATGCTGAGAGTGCTGCTGGCCAACAGCCTGCAACTGTTAGCCTCCTCTGAGGTTTTCTTCTGCTGGAGAAAACTACCCTACCTGCTCATATCTCCTTCCAGTGGCATATAGGGACCGCTCAACTCCAGGGTACAAAAGCCTGTCCCCTTGATCCAACTTGGACAGCTCTGAAGAGCCTCTCGACTCCAAAGCTTCCTTTAGGGGAAGGGGAGAACTTCTTGGGACTGCACTGCAGCTCAACTTCTCTATCCAATCCTGCTTTCTTCTCCACCCTTCCTTCCCACAGGTGTTTGTTGGCATTCTCCAACAAATGTCTTGCACATCAAACTCCGTCTCAGAATCTGTTTTCCAACTCTGGGATCTAGTGTTGAGTAAGGATGAGAAGCTAAAAGGTAGACAGAGGACAGCATTCAGGACCCTATCTGGAATTCAGCCTAATGGTTTACAATAAATGTGTAACAAGATCACTAATTAATACATCATCAAAGATGAGTTCAAAAAAAGGAAACATCGGTGGGGAAACACACCCACTTTGAAATATTCTCCCCAAGTCCTAAGGCCTGATGATCATTAGGGTGGACCTATCTAAAGCCTTTTATGGAAAGGAAATTATTTTGAAATCCTAATATAATAGGACTATACCTCAGTTTGTGTACTGGTGGTCATCCAACCATGGCTGTCATATAGGTATTATGATGCTCAAAGGCCTTAGGTTGAAAATACTATTGACCCAAGTAGTGGTCATTAAAAAAATCTTACATGGAACCATAGAACCTGGATAAAATATATCCCATTCCATATTTCATAGCAGCTTTTTTTCAGGTGAAAATACTATAACAGAAATAAAAGGAGAAAAGAAAAAAGAAACAAATCTTTTCAGTAAGTAACACTTTACAATTTTAATATCTCATAAAATGTACAAAGTCACACCAGAGAGAATTTTCTGAAAATTTCTCTCTGTTGCCATCATTTGTTATTTTTGTATATAACTTCTTTGGGGGCTCTATTGCTTGGTTTACAAGTTACCTAAAATGTGTTACAAATATGCCATAGTTCTGCCAAAGATAATTTATTCAATGTGACTTGTACAAATCCACTTTAAGTACAGTCTTATCTCTAGATTTATCCTATCGAGAAGCAGTAATTTTTATTTCCATTTGTTGAATAAAGCCACCTCCTTAAAAATCAAAACAAAACGGCTGTAGGATAGCATCCTAGAGCTGTTTTGTTTTGTAAACTGTATCATAAATCTGCTATCCTACAGCAAGAATACATACCCAACAGTGTGACTATCACAGCCCAGGTGAGAGGGAAAGCAGCTAAGGTGTGGATGAAGGGACTGGAGTGGCGGTGGAGGGTGGACAGATTGGCGCAATGCTGGTGACCACTGAGCATGCTGTTGGGACCTCCCTTTAAGAAAGAACTTGTAGTACAGTTGCAGGAGGGTGATTAGCAGACTGTCTCTAGCTAAAGCACCTTCAGAAGTCACCTCAGCTTCTAAGTCCATGCCACACCTTTTACGAGCAGCCGTCAGCCAATGACTGCGCACAATGGCATATTTGGATTTTATCACTTCTGTTCACATGGGATTGCTCTGACAATTTTTGCTCCACGGCTCCTATTGGAACAGCTGAGGCACTGTTAGATCTGCATGATAGTCTGAGGCTCCCCTGGACCAATCTTACCCCCATAAGACCAACCCCTTTCACAAGTGTCAGATCCGAATTGTGGCCTGCACTGGGCCTTTACCCTGCTGCATTCACAGATGTTCCTCCAACTGGCACAGTGATGCTTAACAGGCAGAATAAATGGTACTTCATACCTGATGAAATGTGGAGTGTAAGAAAGAAAGAAGGGTTAAAGATAACTCCTGGGATTCTGGCTTGAGCATGTGAAATGAGAACTCTGAAAAGGGAAACAAACTTAGGGAGGGAGTCTGAGTTCACTTTGGGTCAGGTTAAGAATAAAGCACGATGAGAAATCCATTTTCATCCAGCAACCTAATGGTACAAAGATCATAATTTGGGGCGCAGATTGGAATTTTGAACACTTCTTTCCAGCTCGACAATATCCACTGATAACCTTGAATATTTTATTTCACTGTGACACTCAGTGAGGTGGCTGATATGGAATGTGGATTTTAGATTCTAAAAGATACAAGTTTGAATACCAGCACCTATTAGTTGGAGCGTTTTCCAAAAGTGCCACAAGTGTTAGTTTTCCAGTTATCAGTGGGGGTGGTAATCCCTCCCTGGCAGAGTGGCTGTGATTGAGCACAGTGACTGAGACACACAGCAGGCACTTAAAAAATACTTACTTTGTATTCTTTTTCCTATCTCAGTTAAACATAAGTAATAGTAACCCCTTCATTAGATGGCTATAAATGCCATCTATGGAAGGGTTCAATGAAAAACATCCTAGGAGGCACCATGCCCTATAAAACTTGGCTGGCATCAAAAGGCTCTAACAGTGTGTGGCTGCCACAATTGAAGGTGCCTCCACTTACATGGCAGCTAATGCAGAAAGGGTGACTATTTCCAGTAACGCAAAGCAGGAAGAAAAACCCCTCTACTCCACACCCCGCCCCAAACACACACGACTATGGTATCTAAACAGGAGACTGCACGTTCCAAGTAGTACCTGCTGCAGTCAGAAATAAAGAAAACAACCAAGAAAAGAACATCATCTATCGCATCAGAGATAACTCATGTTTAGAAGAAACTGTTTCACAAATATTTTTTATAGTGCAAAAAAAGCAATTTACATCTGCTTAAGAGTGGATGTACTACACTGTCATATTATTTTTCATTGTCTACCTTTGTCAGCAAGGCCATTGTGATTTATTTCCTGGAGAACTAGAATTTATATGGCAACTAGCGAAGGAATGAAAATTCGTTCCATACGATCTGCTTGACTGACAGTTACAGAAACCAAATCTGCTTACAGATGTGGAAATACACATGGCTGATTGTTTTTGTGCTCATTCACTATATACCATGCAGTACCAAGCCTTCTCCAAATATTGATTTAATATTTAGACAAAGAAAACAATTCCTTGATGTGCCAAAGGTCAAGTAATGCCTGAAGCTGCTGCAGACAACTTGGCAGCAAATTCTCTTGAAAAAGTTTTTCCTATGAAAAATGGACCATTTGCCTCTTCACTGAGAATTTTAAAATTTATTTTTCTCAGCTAATATAAAGTTACCACAGATTTCCTGAAAATCCAAGCACATTTTGAAACCCCCAAATTATAATGACAAATATTTCCAATTCACTTCAGCAACAAGCTAAATGAAGAAAAATGTTCAGGATTCCCCAAATCATAATCGTTCCTCTTTGTCCAGTTCACATATACAGTAAGCAGAAGCAAAAACATTCATCGAGTCCATATGGACACTTGGAAATGTTACCAATTGTGTTTAAGACAAAAATAAATTCAACTAGATCAGCATTTCAGGAATTTATAGCCAAAGACCATAGTGAAAACATGCCAAAAATCTCATTCTAACCAAAAAATATTTTCAAACTTTTCCAGAATGAACATTTTTATCATAATGATCACAGACTCTGAAGAGTTTAATCAAACACTGGCACCTAAGTGGAAATGTGACCTAAAATCCTTGTCAAGCTAGCATGTAACAAAGAGGGGGTGTTCACTCCCCAACAGTTGCAGATGACCAGAGGTAGGGTGGCTAGTGAATAAACACAGCCCTGGCTACATGTTTAAAATCTTCCTCATTTTAGTCCAGATCCCTGCGCAGGTTTGTGAGGATTCTCAAAGGCTGTTCCCATAGACAGTGTTGCTTACACTGTCTAAGGCAAAGACTAATCCAAATTCTCTGAGAGGTAGCTACTACTTGTGTTCCCATTTTACAGATGAAGAATTTAGAACTTTACAATAAGCCCACTGTTTCATAGCTAGTAAATAGCTGAGACAGGAGTCCAATATACAAGGTTCTAGATCAAAATATCACGCTCCTATTACCCTATATTAGAGTAAAAGATCTTTATAGTAGAAAAGGACTTCCAAGAAAATCAAGGCCAGCCAGATGCACATTCACATTGCCAGGCTGACCGACCCAGCATCAACTGCAGTGGCCAATGGACCATTTGATTTATTTGGCTATAGCTGAATCTAGGAAAGTGGGTAAGCAGGTCACCAAGACAATAGCACCCATAGCTCCAGCAGCAGCAAGCCACAGAAACAAGCTAGATCCTCTGGCATCAGGGACTGAGAATGCCTAGGGTGCTGAGACTCTCCAGGTGAGTCTTGGGTCCCACCAACACCACCCCACGTAACATAAATCTCTACTGAAATTTATTTGGACTTTGTGCCTGGAGTTATTATTATAGTTTTAAGCTAGGATGTTTTCTGAGCATGAATCTAAGTATACCTGGGTAAGGAGACAGGTTATGGAAGAAGGGTAATTTGTTGTAGAATAGAATCATAAGAAACTGTACTGGTAGCCAAAGGTGTTAAGCTCAGGTATTCACACATCAATCCAAGTATCGATCAAACGTGCTCCTATTCATTCTGACACATATATACAAAATGTTTTGAACACCTACTATATGCTTGGCACTACCTCAAGGGCTGGTGATTATTTCACAAAGTCCTATTCTCCAGAATTCATAAAAATTAGAATTACAGGTGTTTACAAACTTATGTTATTTTTGCAACATCATGATTGTCTAGCTAACCTCCCTATACATTAACGAATTATTACTCGATTAAGAAGCTGTTAGTTGATATTATTCAGGTAGGCTGCTAAATAAATATAAATTCAGTTTCTAAAGTTTATAAATTAATACAAAAAATACATCAATTTCTAAAGATATTTCAATACAAAAAGGAATCCATTTTTAAAAGAATTTTGCTACAAATCCTTTTGCAGTTCTAAAGTATGAAACCCTTTTTAAACTATCTGGTCAGAGACTTTGGGACACATGCGTCGCGCTTTCTCAGAAAGAAGTAAATGTATAAAATATAGCCAAAATTAGCATTTTTAACCATGTATACATTATTTTGTTGCTCTCCCATGGAACATTCCATTTTCTCTCAGTAAAATTCAATTAGGTTTTATAACAAAAAGAGCAACACTAAATTCTACCACCTTTTAAAGGCAAACATTAACATTGGTGAGATAGTTATAGAGCTCTATAAGATAAGCATTTATGTCTGCTTTTTCATCAATGGCTTACATTTCTCAGTCAACTTCACATTTTCTCAGTCTCCCACACACACATACTCTTTTCTTCCTGGTCTTTAAACTCTGCCAAGTTTTAGGAGAAGAAAATTTCATTTTACATAACAGTCTGAAGAGTTGATTTTCCCTGGGGTAAACTTGCTCTTTTGTAGACAGATGAAAAGATATTTACCATCAGTTGAGTTATTCAACCTTAAGAAGCAACTGCAGAATATTCCATGGTAACTGATGTGTATCTTCAAGACAACCAAAAAAAAAAAAAAAAAAAATGGGAGGCCAATTCCATTTGCTCCAAAAGAAAATGAAACCAGTTAATTTCTTTCTACTGTATAAGTAATATACACAGGATGGATGGGAGATGCAAAGCCATCTCCTATTTGTGCATATGACATGTAATAAAAATATTATCTGCTAAAATCAGAAAGATTAAACTATTAAAGAGCTCAAAAATATACATGTGCTATTCAAGTATATAACATCAGGCCCAGGGTCCTATTTTAGAATCTCTAAGCATTGTGAAGAGGATGGACTACTAAGCTGAATGAACTGTAGGTGCAAATCCCAATCAGGGCATCTACAAGCTGTATAACCAGGGACGCCCTCTGAGCCTCTGTTCTTGCATTCGAGATGAGATGCTCATCTCACAGAATTGTTATCCATAAAAGTTAGATAAATTACAAAATGCATATAAGCCAATGCCTGATTTGGTAGGTGTTTACTATTATTATTATTATCATTATCATTATCATCATCACCATCACCATTATCACCATCATTGAAATGGGTTAAAAGATTAAACACATTGTGGATAATAATATAGTCTTATCTGGGTGAAAATAGACATGCTTATCATCTGATTTTATTTTTACTTTTAATTCTTCCCATTCAAAATTGCGAAGATTTCATTTTTAATGAGAAGGGAAGACTTGATCTAATTACTAAATTTTCATTCTAATTAAAATTGTATTGCACAAGGAAGAGATTCTAATCCCTTGTGGATATGAGAACAAAGTAAAAATTTTTTTTAATAATAAAATTTTATAAGTAATAACAGCATTAACAATCTACACTAGGGCTGGTCGTGACATTCCCCCAATTACAAAGGGCATTTTTAATGTACTGGGTGTGCAACCATGCCTCACAAAGTTGTCAAGAAACATCATCAATTAAAACAATAATAAAGTAAGTCTTCAAGAACTTATTTCCAACATTTAAAAAAAATTTCTTACTAACTTTACCCTAAAAACATGTTTCTGGGAATCCAAGAGCCTACAGGTTGTCTCCTCAGGCCATACCATGTTTACAGGATTGACTAGCAATCCAGGCTATCTAACAAGACTGAGTTGGCTGGAATCTTGGATTAGATGAGGGTCCACAGGTCTAAGTCTGAAAGATTCATATGGATTTACAAAGGCAAGACAAGCAAACCTACAAACAAGAACATATGCTGCTCAATTCCAGAAGTAGCTATTTCTGCCTTCTGACATGATGTCTTTATGGAACCCGGAGTGAAATATATTTCCACCTTGTTCCTGTCCCCTCTTAAATAACTTCGCAAGTTAGGACCTACAGTGGATGATGCATACTTCAAAGAAGCCCAAATGAGGAATAAACTCAAGATGAACGCAGAAAGATAATTTAATGTTTTAAAATGTTTGCTGAACTAATTTGGGCGGAGCCTGGAGTAGGAGACCACAGTAGAGTGGGGGCCACCAGGAAGCAAAAGGTCTCAGACAGAAAGAGCAAGCTAAACAAAATCTCTTGCTGCCTAAGTCTGCCACAAACGCACATCTCGTACAGTTGATGTGTGCAAGAGAAAAAATCCAAAAAAAAAAAAAAAGGCTGTTTCTTGCCATTAATGCATAATAAGGGGCAGACAACAGGAAATTAAGACATAGTTTAAACAAAATACAAATGACTGGATTAAAGTCTCCCAAACCCACTCCCACCAAACTGCTACAGAAGACTCTGGATTCTCACTGCAAATGGAGAGGGATCTGAGCAAACTGTATTTGTATTACAAAGGGAGGTAAGGTGCTTCGGCTTACACCTGCATCAGACAGGCAGCCAGAACAGGCAACAAGAGCCTCAGAGACTCATCTGCCTTGATCTCCCGAACTTCTCAGTAAGTGAGGCCAGACTCCATGATGAGGTACAAGAAGAATCAGAGACATGATGGTGCATGGTCTGACTCATCAGGACAGAGGCAGCCATGACTTTGACAGATAGTATTCTGGAGACCACTAGGTCTGTAAGCCAAAACCTACACATCCTGGAACTCACCAACAGACCCTGCCTCTACAGCACCCAATGCAGGGGATGCTGAGCATAAATGGCCACTCAGGCAGAGTCAAAGGCCGAAGATAAAAGGAATGGCTGGGAAAGTGGAGAATACTCCCTGTCGCTCCAGGGAATCCTGTGTGTAGCTCTGAGCTGGCAGTAGCCACAGTTTTCGATGTAGAACTGAAAGGTGACCTAGATGTTCAATGAGGTGGTGTCAAAGGAGCAGCCAGAGAAGGTCAGATTAATTCTAACTAGTACTTAAGTTATTCGCGTATTTGCAAAATCACACACACACACACACACACACATACAGTTCTTTATCCAATAATTCTATTGAATTTCTATAAGAAATATAACTTTCCCCCTTATAAAGAGCTATGAAATTATATAATGACCTCAGATTATGTAACTAGGAAGTTATGAAGTTCTTAGATTATGTAACATCTAAGAACCATGGATGCATTTATTTTCTTTCGACCTATGATGTAATTCTCACTGGAAAACATGCATAAGTTATGAGGTGTTTGCACATGTAACATTTTAAAACTGGCTAGCAAAAGCACTGATCGGATGTTACATAAGTCATTCTTCCATACATGAAAGTCAGTTACTAAAGGAGCATTAGCTTGGCTACTTAGCTTTAAAATCACATAGAATTTAGTAAACTAGAATCACACAGACACTGTTTCCATCTTACTTGATTTTAACTCATTAATAAGTTTCTTTTTGCTTTATTTAAGAATCCAATTTAATTTTGCTAAACAATCCTAAAGGTGCTGAGAATTACTAAATTGTGAAACTAATTATACATCAGTAACCCACAAACGCAACCATAAATTGGACCTCATCATATCTGAGACCATTCCACTCCCAAGACTTCCCCTAACTTGTCATTTCCTTCTGTTGCTACAACCTCCTACCAATGCAACTCTTGAACGCACTCAACCCTATAAGTTCTCTAGGTTATTATGACTCCAGGTTCCCTGCCCTCTCTCTGCCTTCCCTGCTTGGCTTCAATTTTCCCAGTACCATCACACCCTAAGGTCAACCATTTCACCACCCTCTCAACTCACACCCTATAATCCCCAGTCCTCTGGCTTTCTGCCATACTCATCTCAACACCCTCCATCATAAGTAAATCCCTGAGTTTTCCACTTCTGAGTGACCAAAGAACTAGAAAAAGGCATATAACTGCCCTAAGAAATTTGACTGCAAATTCATATGATGCAGCCTCAAGCTGGATACTAATTTGGTTTGGCAAGATGTTTATTCATCTCTATTACATTTTCCATAAACAGCTGTTCTGAACCTTCCCCAGTTTCTTCAAGTCTCCAAACCATCCCCCTGCAGTCCCAGGAGTTGACTTCATCTCCAAATAGATTAAGAAAGGTAAAGGGAATTTACACTCAATTTTCTCCCTTTTATCTTTATCATAATTTTTACTCTTCTCTCCTTCTCACCAGACTCAGGAAAATGTGTTCAAACCAGTTTAATAAACATTTACTGAGGACATACTACAAGCCAAGCAATATACTGGGCATGTGCTGGGCAGAATCGAGGACCTCGGTCACGAAATCCAGGTCCATACCTAGAAGAGTCTAATGAGGACTATAGCAACCAGAAAATGAAATAAGCTATTTCACTAAAATGAGCAGGGAAGGACTCACAAAGTGATGTGAACAGCCCAAGGATAATAACCCCAGTCCTAATTTATCTTAAATCTAGCCCTACAAGAGGTAGCTTCATCCTAAAATGTACTTTATTTTCTCTAGTGTCAATCTCTTGTCTACACTTTCTGAGCCCAGAAGTTTACTCAAGTGACTTTTCCTCAAATAGGAAAAGAAAAAAAATGAGACAGTAAAATAAAAATAAACTCATCTCACCTCAACCCACAGATGTGTCAAGTAACCACTCCATCTATCACCATTTTCTTTCAGAGACAGGCACCCTTAAATGCTAGTGGCTGCCTTTTTCCTTATCATTGTATTCTACATTAAGTTCTCTCAAATGTCACTAATATGGTCATTAATTAATTTTACTTTTCCTGTGTATGATGTTTTCTATAATGGAGATGAATATTTCTGATTAAAAAATACATGTTCCTAGAAAGAATTCAAGCAAGTTTTATTATTTTATTCCTTAATTCATATGATTGATGAAAACATAATAAAATGATAAATACATACAAACACCCCCAAATTTATTAAATGGTGAACAAACAATGCATGTTTTAAACTCATTTCAATGGAATTAAGAATCTCTAATAGATTTGAGGAGGAAAGAAATCAATAAACACTATTCCTGCCCTTCTAGAATAAGATTCAACATAGAAGACAGGGCTAAGGAAAGCCAGGGTTTCATTTCCTAAGAGAATGTAACAGACAGGACCACCCCTATTCAGGCAGCTTTTCAGTCAAGCATCAGTTCCAAATGCTGAAGAATGCAGCAGGTATGACTGTATATGGAAACTAGATGGATTCACTGCTTCCTTTAGTTATAAGCAATTTTCTTGCCATTTGTCTATAAAACTCTATCAAGTGCTGACTTTCAAAATATTTGGATGCTAATGTGATCATAAGGAAAAATAGAAAAAGGATGAAATTCGAATGCTTATTACCGTCAAGTAAATATTTCAGAATCCCCACGGAGCACACTTAACAACTATATCGTTAGTAACGGAAATATTTTTCCTAACTTGGCTCAAGTTACTAATCATGACTTTCAGTAGAGTACAAGCAGACAGAAATGATCCCATGGCTGGGTCCTTTCCCCTGTGATCGATCATCAGTGCTCCTAACCCGGCAAGAATCACATCACAGCTGCCAATGGCCTGGGGTTCCTAAACCACCTGGATGATACTCAGGTGCCGGAGTTCAGGGCTCCTGCCCTGTTCGCCCACTGACATTCCTTTTCCTGACCTGCTAAAATCACAGGTTTCCAGACTCTTTTTCTCTTCTTGCTTCTCCCCACAGTGTATATTTTTCTTTTTGTTGACAACATTCAAATGTGCCTGGAAACGGCTTCAAGTGCCTATGTTACACTTGGGATCATTTTAATACTTTTGCAGATGGTTTGGAGCATTTTTTTTTTCTCAAAATGAGCCATGAGCTCTAAATCTTTTTGCCATATTTCTTTACTGATATATAAAATACACTTGAGATGACTGCAGCCATTTTTTCACTAAACAACAGTCGTTAATTAATGACTTGGGAAGAAATCCAAGCCCGTTTTTCCACAGCATAATGATTATCC
Organism: Pteropus medius; assembly: GCF_902729225.1. NCBI lineage: Eukaryota > Metazoa > Chordata > Mammalia > Chiroptera > Pteropodidae > Pteropus > Pteropus medius. The sequence goes on along the minus strand of NW_024344378.1, from coordinate 35,726,927 downwards.
CAATCATCTGGGATACCCGTCTCAATTCTGGTTCCTCCACCAAAAAAAGACACAGAGACAAGGACACAGGTTAGGGTGCATTACTTGGGATCTTTTATTCAGGAGGTGATCCCAGAGAGCAGTTAGAGGGGAAGGAAAATATGACTGAGGAGAGAGGGGAGCCAACAAAAGGCGTGGTATGAAGCAGCCACTGCTCGGGCTCAACTCCCCTGGGGTATTCTGAGGAGATGGGAATAATGTGCCTTATAATCGTCCCACAGAGAGAAGGGAATATTGAACATTTGTTCTCTGACTCCAGTCATTCACTGGTTGAAGGCTGCCCCTGGAAGAGGTCACTCACCGGCACCACCGTCGGCACCTCTAGGCTGCTCTGCACTGGAGGAGTAAGCTCCCATGGTGCGGGATGGTGTCCCCTAGGAGAGCAGCTCCGCGACCCTGCACTTTGAGGTGGAAAGCTGTCAGTGGGCGTGGGAAATGGCCACCACAGGTAAACCCAGAGGTAGGCCAAGAGTTTAAAAACAGCATCTGCTATAGCAACCAACTACCCAATTCCTTGCTTTTGTCAAGCCACCACGTTCTGCTCATTCACCTTTCAAGAAATGTCTTTGATCCCTGTCATGAAATATAATTTGTGACACCCATCTTCCAGTCTTTAACCTCTTCTTACAACAATCATCAATTATCTCCTATGACTACCCTTACCCCAGGCTTCTGTCTACAGGATGGGTGAGATTCTCATAAGGTCACGACCTTCACTGATCTGCCCTATCTGGCTAACCCTATCAGCCACCAATTCTTCCAGCTCTCTCCCTTTCACCAGTCTCCTCTCTTTCTCCAGGACACAGTGGTCCTTTTCAGCTTTGGGACTTTCCCATACAGAATGCCTCACTCTAACTCACCTTTTTTGGGATCCACAGTAGAAACTACCAACCCCTAAGGAATATTTACGTTGGCTGTGACTTGTACTTTTCTTCTCTTCCTCTGAACTATTCTAGTCCTGACAGCAAACAATGCCATTTTTTAAAAAATTGTTTAAGACAGTGGGGTGAGAAACTCTATCCAAACTCTAAGTATCCACAGGGCAGAGACTGAGATCAATGCTCCTTTCTTAAGTTCCTCCAACTACAGTGCCTACTAGCCAAAGACCACCAGGAGAACATCTGTGGCCAATAAAATGAGCTTTCTTTAGCTTGCTATGGCAAGAGAGACAGTACAGCAAAGGAACTGGGACATCTTAAGAGGAAACTGAAGGAAGCTTGTAGAATTTGGGTTCATTCTGATTGACTCCAAGGAGGGCTTAAGAAAGTAAAGACCAAATTTGGATTGAAAGCTGTCAAGAAGTGGAGGAAAATCATTGAATGAGTATCTTAGCAAATTTAATCATAAGGCAGAAGATTATAGCAGAGTTGGAGTTATCATTGGTAAAACAGGAGCAATTGCTCATGCCAGCCATGAGAGGGATGTTTAATTACTTTCATGGTTGCAGAGTGTCCCTGTCTCAGTGTCGCTCCAGACATACTCAAGGAGTAGCCTTGTCTGATTATTATATTCTGTGAAAAGTATTTATGTTTTCTTAGGAACATTGCAGCCTAGCTGCCAGGGCCATTTTTCATGTTCTTCAGAGTTACTTAGAAGATACCAGAATGACTTAAATCATTGTTGAGTTAAGTTCAAATCTGTTGTAAACCTAAATGATAATGTAAACTTTAACTCATAATTTATAACTCCACCTTCCTGGCAGGCACGGTCTTCACAGAAGGGAATAAAACATTGGTCTCTGACACGGGTCCAGTAGCTCACAGTCCAAAAGGAAAGGCAAAGACTAGGCTGATATGACACAAGCATGAAAAGTGCCAAAATATAAGTGTATATAAGGTACTGAATTACCTCCATCTGCAAGGCTTTCCATGAAGACATGTCATCTGAGATTAATGTGGAAGGATGACTAGAAGTTGAACATTTGGAAACAGTAGGCTGGAAGTTGCCCTTCTGCCGCCGACACAGCTTATTAAAGGTGTGAAATGGCACAATGGGTTGGGGAACAGAGGATAAGTCAGTGTTGCTAAAACAAACTTTATCCAAAGCTGAAAATATTTTGCAATGACATTTAATGATTTTTCAAACCTATATAGATATATTACATTTTGCGGATGTGGAAAGTGAGTGTTATATAACTTGATTATGATGTAAAAATCTATTAGGCATTGACCTAAGGAGAAAAATCTACCCCAAGAGGATTAGACTAGACCCATTTGATGGTGGAAGTAAAGGAAATAGGTCACATTGTTTGATCTCAAATATGCATATTTTTAGTGGCTGAAAATCCTCTTTCTTTCCTTCTTCCTTTCCTGAATCCACACATACCTCCAAGCTAAGTGACATAAACCAGGACTTTTTGCTTCTGTGACAGATTTGAGAAAGCGTAGACCACACAAAGAAAAGCAAAGGGTCACCTTGAAATAGAGCAATGCAAAAAGTGGTTTTTGTTCTGTTAAGTAAACTGAGTGGTAAAGAGGAAGTAAATTATACCAAAGACTGAATACTCTTATCTATGGATCCCACCCTAGAAATGGAGACAGCTTAGAAATGGAATGCAAGTCCATCCAAAATAATGTATTTAAGTGTTCATCCCTTGAATATAAGGGATTAGAAAAAATTTCAGAAACATTTTCCAGTCAAATACAAAACCAAAGCCCAATACATGGAAACAAAGCCAAATAATTTACTGGGTCTTGGTTCTGTTACACAAAGAAAACGTAAAAATTTGATGACATGATATTGCAAGTATTTCTTACGCCTTGCCACACACATACACACACACATACACATACACATCCATACACATATGTGTTTATAAAATTTCCATGCTATTCATATTTAAGATCCAATCTTTAAACAGTTTACTTTGGAAATAGAATGCCCTAAAAGTTAATGTATATTTTCTACAGTTCTTCAAAAATTAATACACTTTTACTATTTAAGGTCAATTCATCTCTTCCTAGTTTAAAATAGAAATGATCCATATGTTATTGTGAATAAAGATTGATGGTGAGAAGTGAGCTGTTTCGATAATACAATTAGAAAAAAACATAAGCAATCTTAAACTTCTGAGTAGAAAATTTTAAATTTAAATCTATTTCATTAGGAAAAAATATGAACGACTCACTAGAGTAGGGAAAGGACATATATGAACAGACGAAAGACAAGGGCAGATGATTCACAGAGTAATACGAATAAATGTTTCATAGAGAGATGAAAAGTGTTCAATTTTCTATTATTTAGGGTGGTGCATGAGATGACATATGTTTCACGATTTAGACTGGCTGAAGTAGGGAAAGCACAGTGTTGGCAAAGATGTGGAAAGAACTGTCCCCTTTCCAGAAGCCCGTCCCTGCCTGCTAGGAGTTCTACAGTCATTTGAGAGGATAAGGTAGCAATCTTGAAAAATATTACAGTTGCTCACTACCTATCACCTAAGAATTCTACCTGATAGGATTTATGTAACAGCAAAGCTTGTGTAAGTAGACAAATTTGACATTCACTGCAGAAAAAGACAGAACACAGCCCCATGTCCATCAAAACAGATTTCTCAAAATATATCTATATCCCATATATGCACAATGGCATTTCACACCGCTACAAAAATAATAGTATTGATATTTATGTGCTTTTATGGAATATGTCTTCTCTTTTATCTAAGAGGAAAAATCCAATTGCAGAAATGTGTGTATATAGAATAAACCCATTTTTATAAAGTAATAATACATAACTATTTGCATAGACCAAATAGCCAAAAACATACATATGCTAGATTCTCATTTTCTTTTTATTTTAGGCAGGACTTATTTTGCTTTAAGAGTAATTTCTGGCAACGAGATGAAAAGAGAATATAACTCCTTATTCCTGAAATCTAGTATCTTTTGATAAAAAAATCTGTTAGTACCAAGGTTTGTATAAATATGTTATAATAAGCCACAAACCATGCTTTAATGGCACAAAAAGGACATGTGAAGAAATGAGGATGCCACTATGGTTTAAGTTATTTTCCTTAGCTAGTGAGAAATGCCACATGCTAGTCCAGTAACGTTTGCAACGGCAAAAACACTTCATGAGAATAATTTAGCTACTGACAGTCCTGACAGTTGTCACCGAATTCTGTCCAGCAATTCCATGACAGGGCAGAATAAAATCAGGTGAAAGCCACACATGATTTGAGAAACCATCAAAATTTGGTGCCCATCTCCAGGCCAAGATAGCATACAGTACCATCATGGTGTTCAAATATGGTCATAAACCTTAGAAACTGTCACAGTTATCACAACTACACATTCCAGAAAAGAAGGATAAAAGACACAGGTTTCGGGAACAGGAGAGGTGGCCAGTCAGGCCCCCAGCTCTGAAGCTACAGGCAAAGTTGCAGGCACGACTTAAAACGCTGGTTAAAACACTCATGAAGAATCAACAAGCAGCTGAAGTCATATAAACTATAATTCAAAACTGATTGCAAACTGGCTTTTAAAAAATGTAGACCTGCCATCCTACCATGTTTTCTCTTTCGCTGAAAGTCGGTCAGTTCACCTATGCTGTTACATATGTATGTTCTTCCTTCAGGAGTCACTAACACAGAAGAACTATCCTTTTTCTGACACTGCAAAAGGAAGCCGGTTACACGATATACCAGGCTTCATTAAATGTTCTAGCAAAATCCAGTGCCGTGCAGACTGTGGACTCCTAAAATTATACTGCTGCTCCAGCTCGGCATTTCTTACCTTCGCACTACTGACATTTTACGATGGATAATTACTGTCATGGGGGCTGTCCTGTGCATTATCCCTGATCTCCAACTACTCCAAGACCAGTAAGTAGCACCACTGCCCGGTTGTGACAACCAAGATCTCCAGATACAGCCAAATGCCTCCTGGGGGATAAAACTGGCCCAGGCTGAGGACCTCTGTTCCAGATAAAAGTATATAAATCCTAGTAAAATCACTAATGAGTGTCAAAAGAGGAGAGAAGGAAAAATACTGCATGAAGCACAAAGAATGATAAAAATAAATCTAGGTTGAAATTTAAAAAGATATCCAGCAAGCTTCTAAAATGTGGGTGAGGAGTTAGGACCGCCTTTCTTCTTGAAGATAGTTAAGAAACATATTCTGAAATTTCTTAACACATTGGTGAACCTAACTCCATCATTTCAAATTCTATGACCCTGAACAAGTTATGTCATCTTTCTGTATCAGTTACTGATGTGTATATAGGGATAATAATAATGGTCATTCAAGTGGGTTATTGTGTGGACTAGGAGATAACACAGGTAACACACCTAGCCCATGCCTATTATAAAGTAGGCAAATAAAAAGCATTTTTGTCTTTCTTCCTCTTAGGGTTTAACAGAGGAAAAAACTGCCGATGCGAGGGATCCTGAGATGGCACTTTCTTCACCACAGGCAGGGGACTTAAAAGCATCTACTCAGGAAACAGGAAGAGTAAAGGAGAAGGAGCTCTTCCAAGAAAAGAGACAGTGGTCACAGAGGCAGAAGGCTCAAGACCTGGCCCCACTCATCTTCTGGGGAATAACAGTGTGATTTACTATTTAATTCAACCATGTATCTACCTACCTACCTACCTACCTACCTACCTGTCTTCCTCCTTCCCTCTCTTCCTTCAATTTACAAAATTTTTCATTTAGTTCTTAAGACATTTCATGCTGCTGTTAAACTTGTACATTAAAGAGTTATTATTGATCATGTAACATTATCTTTGCATATAATACACTAAAATTCCCTGATTAAAGTGTTGTACCCAGTATCTATGTCTATTTTTTTAATATAGACTTTATTTTTTAGATCTATTAGATTCATAGCAAAATTAACTGAAAAGTAGTTTCCTTATGCCCCTCCCCCACAGGCACCACCTCCCTCACCATCATCAAAAAAAAAATTTTATGGGTTTTGACAAATGTATAATGACATTTATCTACTATTTTAGATCAAACAATATTTTTGGTGCCCTAAATATCTTCTGTGCTGTGCCTATTCATGCTTTCCTTCCCCACCAAACCCCTAGTAACCACTACACAATAATCCTTCTACTGTCTCCATAGTTTTGCCTTTTCCAAAATGTCATATCATTGGAATAACACAATATGTACAATTAGCTTCTTTTGCTTAGTAATATGCATTCAAGATTTTCATGGTTTGATAGATCATCTCTTTTTAATGCTGATTAATATTCTATTGTGTGGATGGACCACGGTTTACCCATTCACCTACTGAAGAACAACTTGGTGGCTTCCAGGTTTGGTGACTAAAAATACAGCTGCTATAAACATCTGTGTGTAGGTTTTTGTGTGGACATAAGTTTTCTACTCATTTAGGGAAATATCAAGGAGTGTGACTGCTGGATCATATGGTAAGAATATGTTTAGTTTCATAAGAAACTGCCAAACTGTCTTTCAAAGCAGCTGCACCATTTTGCACTTCTCATTCAGCAATGAATGAGTTCCTATTCCTCCACATCCTCACCACTATTTGGTGGTGTCAGTATTTCGGATTTCGGCCATCCTTATAGGTAGGTGTATAGTGGTATCTCGTCATTTTAAGCTGCATCTCCATAATAACATATGATGTTGAGCACCTTTTCATATGCTTATTTGCCATGTGTATATCTTCTTCGGTGAGGGTCTGTTCAGGTCTTTTACTCATTTTTGAATTGGGTTGTTCATTTCCTTATTGTGAGTTTTAAGAGTTATTTGCACATTTTGGGTAACAGTCCTCTATCAGATGTCTTATGCAAATATTTTCTCCCAATCTCTGACCAACTTTCCATTCTCTTAATGTTTTCATCTTTTTCACTTATCTTCTCGCCTCTCCATTACACTCTGAATTTGTTTCCTTACTAAGTTAATAAAAAATATCTTTTTAAAAACCACCAGATATTTTAGATTTGAGAAGACAACTGGAAAGCTAAGACCATCATCCTCTCTGGCTCTGGTACAGGAGAGAAACGATTGGAAAGAGCCTGTGGTAATTATGAGATGAGCAAGTAAACCAATCTTTGGGTCCTTCAGAAGGGAAGAAAGGGGAACCAGTTAAATATCAAGAAATGAACCCAAGCTCAGGTCCTTAATCATGATAATGTGTCACACAGCATGAATCATTTCACCTGTAAAATGCTGTGTGTACATGTGCGCGTGCATGAGCGTGCTATGCCTGTATGAGAGCATAGAAAGGATCTCAAATTTGCATATTTGACAGTACCTACAAGTAAGGTTATTCATGTAAAAGGGGATATACTGATAAATTGTACAAATAATTAGGATTTGAGGCTCTGAAAATAGATCTGAGTTCAAGTTTGGGGTCTGCTACTTATTAACTATAAATCCAAGGGCAAGTTATTCTACTTTCGTGTGCCTTAGCTTGTTCACCTGTAAAAGGAAAATACCACCACTTATCTCATAGGGTTTCTCTGCTCACCAAATAAGATTACATATGTAAATTATTTAGCATAGTACTTGGCTCCATTAGGTCTCAACAAATGGTGGTACCCAATATTGCTACTGCTATGTCAATTATGTAACCAAATACTAATTAAAATAACCACAACCAAAACAACTCCAGTTTGAAAGACAACCAGGAGGTTTCATCTTGTTAAGCCTCACTTAAAGTCTCCTAATAATGCCACCAGAGTTTCACTTATTTCAGGCGTCCCACAAATGACAATGATTGGTCATTTTCCTTAAGTTTCTTTCCAGTTTCTTTGCTGAGATTACTCCAACCACAACAGGAGTTTAAGCCACTTCAGCTTCGGCCACAGATGATGTCCCACATTAGTTCACATAAGAGGTCTACTGGAAAGACATCATTAGTTGATATTTTTCATAGCAGTGAATGCCACTCCTGTGTGAAGGCTGTGATCCTAAGTATTTTTCCTACACAAAACTCCATAGTGATATATATTCCCATCTATAGTAGTGGCTCTGCTACAACCATGACTGAGCTGAAGCAAGGATCAAACAATCTACAAACATTTACTGAGAGCCAACCACATACTGGTTATAGCGCTAAGGATATGGTGATGGAAAAAATGCACGTGCTCTCTTCCCTCAGGGGGATGACTACCTAGAATAGTGTTCTCTGACCTTTCTCTGACCTTTCATTACCCACTTTACATTATGACCTAGTAATCCATATGTGTACATACGTTTGTATATATATAAACAGTTGACAAAAATGACTGAAAATTTCATAAGACGACACTCTTACACTCTGGTGTTTTCTTTCCAATCCAATTACATATTTTACATGTGGGTTGTGACTCCCTAAATTGATTCTTGATACACTAATAGATGATAACCCACCATGGGAACACTGTGGAACCGCATACCATGCCCTGCCCTTCCCTGCCCAAAAGCCTTTGAGCAACACCATGTTAAAGGCCTTAACTAGTCTGACGTGAACACTTAACAAAAATATAAGTACCTTCAACAAAAAACTTTCCCCTGGAAAAAATTAAGTGAAGTCTACAATTTTTCTTATGCCAAGATTTTCTATGAGATATTTCTTATTCTGATTAAATGCAAAAATATTAAAACCTCATGCAATTTTTATGACTCTTATTTATTCTAGGAGAAAGAGAACGGCCAAACTTGGTGCCAAATTGCCTCCAAACCAAGATACATCAAGCAATCCAGTCAACGTCTTTCATTCCTGCTAGTCCTAGGGCATCCCAAATTGTCAAAGAAGAAACATTTGCAGAGAATAGTTTCTATCACTTAGTTAAACTCTGCAAGACAACTCCCTCCCAGAACAAAAGACAATAAAGCTTCATTAATGCTGATCTCATTTATTTGAAATTTGGCATAAAAACTTTAAATAATTTTCATCTACACTTACCTCTGCTAGTCTAAAAAGAAAAATATTGATGAGCAAATTAAGAGCAAAAAGAAGACTGTCCACCTTATTCAGAAGAACAAATTCATACAGCATCGTGGAGCACACAGCACAATCATACCAAATCGCTTTTGTCTATTTAAGGCAGGTCTTATTTTATTTGGACACAGTCAAACATGTTCAAAATGCTATTTGTACTTTAATGAAGCTGTTCTTATTTTACAATAGGCTATGATTCACAATAGCATATTCAAAATTTTAATGAGTGCCTGAAGTTATTCTAGAGTAGTAAGGTTTTCCTAAATTAAACACCTTAATTCTTAAATACTAGTCTCAGGCACAAACCTCAGATTTTTCTATGTAAAGCAGAATGTGCTAGTATTCTGATACCAGGAATTAGTTTTATTTACTTCCACTCAAAATAAATGTATGTTATACAGAAGAAATACTAAGTATTGTTTTACTTTTCTTAATCTTAACTCCCATTAAGTCAGTCCTAAAGTTGCCTATTTAAACATCCATTATATGGAATCATAAATTCTTAGTTCTTTCTGGCTCTAATGAGGAGTCAACTTCCAATAATTTCAAATACTCAGGATGTTTTTTTAATTCTATAGCCCCTGAGTTTATACCAAAAAACATGCACTTCTCCAAAATGCCCTGCTCACTAAGTGAAAATGTTGCTATTACAGATTTTTCACTATATTCTATACAGTTAAAGGTAATGGAAGAGGAGTGAAAGGGAAGGAGGGAAAAAAAAGAAAGGTGATAAAGATGATGAAGGAAGAAGAAGAGTAAAAGAGGGGACAAAAACCAGATTATTTGTTACCCAAAATTATATTCCACACAGGCACAGATCAATGAGCCTGTGATCACTCTAAACTTAGCCACATTGATTACGAAGATGACAGAAACTTAAAATTAATGAATTCATCTTTGAAAACCAAGATGGAGATCACCTAGAAGCGACTATTGAAGGACTTTGCCTGTTTTTCAATAGTAGTCATCGTCCATTGCATTCTGAAAACATGGTCTCTTAGTGACTAAATTATGATATCTCCACATCATATGGTGAGATTTTTTGTTTCCCAAACTCAGCTTAGCCATAAGAACAACCAAGGAACTTTAATATATGGCTTCCCAGTCCCATCCCAGACCTAAGGAATCAGAATCTCTAGAGAAAAATCGGAATTTTCTGATACAAATTCAGGTTGTTGGCTTTCCACCTTTCTGCCAGGAAGCATCCTACCAGCACTTCAGCCAAAGGAGCCATAACAATCACTCAAATAACTGCTCTTGTAAAGGACTGATGGCTTAAAAACTAAGGTTTGGACAGTACTATTGGAAGTTCACTTGAAAAGCACAGGACTATATTCCAATAAGGTAAAAAAGGTGGCAGACTGTGGTATCAGCAGCCACGAAAAATGTCTGTGTCTGCTCAAATATTCAACCAATAAGCACCATGAATCTAGAAATTGAAATACAACACAAACGCATGGCTGTAATGCCTCTCTCACACAGTCTGGAGATTATCTATACATTCCAAATCTTCACATCACCATAGGATGTAGAATTTAATAATCATGCAAAACATGGCATAAGACCCTAGATATATTTATATAATCTTTGGTCTCCTGTAATAATAATTACGTTTGGAATGAAGTCTTGAAGACCAACAACTTTCCTGTACAACATTCAAACATAGCCATGTCGGATGAAAGAGCAAATAATTATTTTCTAAAGTTCCTCTTGCCACTATCATTTTACTTTTACTAAATACAAATTACAGTCAAACAAACTTCATCTCTGAATTAAACCATTTTTCAAATAATATAGGAGCATACATATCAGAGGTGTTAGCCAAGAGTTGAATCAGCAGCTGTGTGTTTAAGTAATAAGAGCAGCTCAAGTAAATTCTGAACAGTAAATTCCTCTGAGAAACACTCTTGACTTTTCTCTCTTCCTAGAGCTCAAGCTCTCTCTTTTGGCACATTCTGCTCATCGCACAGGATTGTACACATTCATAGCACTTCATAAATAATAAAAAATAAAATGATGTCTGTAGACCTAAGCCTGGAGAGATCAATTCTTAGGCAAAATTCCAAAGGTTAACTTTAACCATGTGGCAATTGTGCTAAGTGTCCTCAAATGTAGTGCTAAAATATTATTTTCAAAGCAAAATGTACAATCAAAATGTGAAATATAGTTGGCCATTCTGGATGGGTTGTGTGTCAATGACCAAAAACTAATCTAAAGCATTAACCTAACCTACTCACATTCATATTATTGAAAATCTCCAAACCTGTCACCACATTTGGAATAAAAATTAATCAATTCTCAGTTTCTCATGATAGAGAGAGGAAAAAACTATAGCCTGGGTAATGCAAGAGAATAAGCCATCTAAAATTATCTGGAATTGTTTTAAGATTTATGTTTCTTTGGGGATTTTCTTTGGGCACTGATCGAATTATATTTTTATTAGGACAGTAATGAAGCTCATTTCATTTCTTTAAGGAAATATGCCTGACAATAGGGAAAGAGGATCCAGTTTATGTTCAAGTTCTAATTTATTCAAGTATTGTAGCAGGCCAGGGATTTTTAAATGGCTGCAAAAAAAAACCAAATAAGTAGATAATCCACTAAAGAGTTTCTTTTTCTGCATAATAAGTAAAAAACATATCAACACATTGAAGATTAATTGAAAATATATCCTATAGCACTTGGCAAATGCAAAGTTTATACAAAGTTATGGAATTACACTTGGAAATTCACCATGTCTTGTGAATGTTTAGCACATCAGCTTCTCATTTCTTGCCATCATGATCACAAACAAGAAAATAACAAGATTAGGGTTTCTGCAGGAATTCCAGTCCACTGAGATGTAGCTAACAACACTCATAAAATAATGTAAAATAATTTACATTCCATGTGATGAGGAACTAATGAAATCAGATTAAAAGAGGGCAATCTGATTTAAAATAAGAAAGGAAATTGACAAACCTTGCAGTGTTTAGCATCAGTTAGCAATAAAAGTGATAGCGAGAATGAGGCAGCAAATAAGAAACTAAACAACAATGAAAAAGCTAGACCACAATGGATAAAGCTCAGCTTATACAATCACTGCTTTTTGAATTGTTTGATGGTGTTTTCATTACCTCCTAATGACGACACGCCTCCTTTAATGAAGTATGCACAACAAAGTTTATTGAGACTAAGGTTTACTAAAGTGTACTGGCAGATCGTTTGAAAATACTACGTAATCTTGAAAGAAAACTTAGGGTGCCTGGACTTTCATTTCTGACCATGCATGCATCAAGTAGTCTCCTCCAGGATGAAGGAAAATAAAGGCCAGACAAGGGAAGTGCTCAGTCTAAAAAAATCTTGTGAGTTTTCCACTGTCTGAGAGAAGAGAAGCAGCGGTCAAGAAAGGAAAGGTTTGTTTCACATTGGAGGGGAAAAGATCAGCTATTAAATCTGTGTAATACATAAACAAGAAGACTAAGGTGTAAACATTGAGAGTTTATAAGTCAAAAATACATTATTACATGTGGAGAATTACCATGACTCATGGACATTGAATGAATGGGCACCCTTGAAATCATAAGTTACTACGGTATCTTCTTTAATAACATTTCCATTATAAGAAAATACTTTAAAATATTTTCCTGTTCTTGGATAAGAGGCATTATTTTTGATAATGATAAACCTCCAAAAATATTGTTACTTGACAAATATTTAGGGATAAACATGATAAAATAAAGGTTGATATTCTCCCTGGCAAGCTTGTAACAATCCCACAGTCTCCATTATCAAAATCACCAATTTCTCCATCTCTTACAATTTACCTTTCTTGGATTTGGCTCCAATCTTCAGCTTTGATGGCCAAGCAATCTGTGTATTTGTTTCCTCCATGATCTATAACAAAAATTAAGAGAAATATTGATTCAATTAAGAACTTATATTTACAGATAAGATTTTCTCAAAAAAATTATTTTCAAGCCCTATGTTGTTACAACAAAACGTCTCATTTTAAAACAATGCAAAAAAAAAAAGGGAAAAAAGAGATGCATTTTTACAAGCCTTTTATCTATAAGAAATATTCAAGTATATTTTGTTACTCCCAGTGTTCCTCTCCATGATGCACCAGAATTTTAACTTAGAGACAAGACCAAAAAGTACATGAACAAGTAATTAACCCAAGTCAATGCCAGAACTGTCAGAGATGCCTGTGCTGAATAAAATTCCCCAAGACAATCGCCAACGATTGCAACATACCAAACATAATCCTTGTAATACAAAACTACATGGGTTAGGCCACACTAAATGAAGATATTTGTTTTTGGGAAAAAAATAATAAATTGCTTTGAGCACATTTGTATTTCATTAAAACTGATGAAAAGCCTCTAAACATGACATCATAGCATAAGGCTGCATTCCCATTATCCTTCGCCTGGTCCAAAATGGCATTTTTGCCACAGTTCTTTCCCATTTACAGGCAGCCAACACTGGCCAGAAGGACTGGGGACCCAAGTGTGCTGAAGCACAAACACAAGCGAGGGAAGCGAGACTGCAGCACAAAGGAAGCAGACGGTAAATAAGAAAAGAATGAGTCGCAAAAATGTTCACTCTTTGTTCTTCTCCACTTTCATCCTGTGAATTAGACTGTTTGCTTTTGTTCCGCGAATACAGAATTCACCAAACTGATAGAGCAAACAACTAAAATTAAACAGGCAAAACCAGCAACTACTATATATTAACCACTTAAATTAGAGTAGGATAATATTTACTTTTTAATATGGATTTAGAATTAAACTAATGGTGAAGACAAACACATTAACAGTGCAATTAATGAAAATTACCTTTCCTCAGTATGTTCTGGGCATAAGGCAAAATGGTTAACATGTTAACATGTACCATACTTCATTTAATCCTCTTTATCACACCATAAAAGGGCTTTCAGCAGCTGTTTCAGACTGGCAGCCCACAGATGCACTTTGTCTATCCATCACAAGGTTTTTTTCAGAAAAACACGAGCCAACATTATTAAATCTGGGAATTTCCCACAGAAATTCAGATTTCTGGTTCTCTGTAAAACCTGGCAGATTTAGCACTTGGAGCCCGCGTTCCTACATGGCCACATTTGGTTCGCACTGAGGAACAGATGCCTTCTCTAGTCAGGCCCAGAAGGCTCTGAGCTGCCTTCACCCCCCCGTCCCGGCCCCACTGGGTCTCTGACACTGAGGTCGAGAACCACTTGCCATTATCACCATCATGTTTGTATGACTTCACTCGCCATTTATCATGGTGTTTGTACTACTGTAGAGAAATATTTCTCTATATCCATATCCCAATAAAAAATAAAAAACAAAGGGAGGTCACATCATCTTTACTATTTCAAGGTTCTGGCCTGGCTCTAACAGCAGGTGAGTTTATTACCCCAAGCCTGTAAGACCTGGCCGTGCCTCTTCTCCTCCTATCTTATGCTGTCCTTGTTAATGTGTTTTGTTGTCTACACCATTAAAGTGTTAACTCTAAACTATATTTTAAAATACAATAAATATTATCCTCCTCAACTTCCTCTGCTCCAGACGTGCTGGCCTCCCCAGAAACATGCCTGGCAAGCTCCCCATTCGGGGACTTTGCATTCACTCTCACTTCCTCAGCTGCCACCTTCCCCCAGTAACCCTCCCTCGCCCATTTTCACACCACCCCAAGATGGAAATTATTCTTCTCATCTTCTGCATTTCCTTTCTAAGCCTTATCACAATCTGAAATTCTCCTGTTTTCTGGTTTTACTTGTTTATAGTCTGTCTCTGAAAAATAAAATCCCTCTACCCTGCACACAGCAAGCAGAGGATATATATGGGTAAATGAATCTTCATAATCCTTATGAAGTAGATTTCTTTATTCATCACATGGCTAGGAAGCAGCAGAATGGAATAAAAATCCCAGACTGCTTGGAAACACCATACTTTTAACCACCACACGACACTGAACATAGGCCTCAATCTTTTTAAAACATGTATATACCAATTTGGAATTTGCTTTAGGACTGATGCTACATCTTACAAATATTCATCAAAAGCCTACTTAAGTGCCACATATACCAGGATCCACAGCTATGAATTCCTGGTGTCCACAAGCTTACAGTCAAGTCAGGGACACAGACAAAACAAAAAATGCAACTGCCTGACAATGTGCTGGGAGCTGGCACAGGATCAGCTCACTAGAGCAGCTCGCAGGTCCTATCTTAAAAGGTCGGGGTGAGGGGGTGGGTAGTTAGTAAAGGCTTCTCCAAAATATTATCTGCAGAATCACTGAAGTCCTGAAAGTCAAGTAAAAGTAAATTTATGAATGAGTTCATCAGTCCCCAAAGGAAGGCAGGAAGTCCCAATTAGGAGGGACTTTTCATTGGTCACCTTTAATCACCTATTAGTTCCAGCTACTATTCATACATATATCTTTGACATGACTAAAATTAGATTTGGAATTTTCCTCTAAGTTAGCTAAGACAGCTAAAGAGATAAAAAGAAAAAATAAGATCTTACTATAATACTATTGGTGGGGAAGCAGTAAGAAAATTATATACTTTTCATTTTCTGAATTAAATAATTTGACCATTTAACCCAATAATTTATGTCAGGTGCTATAATTATTATTCTATAATAGAGAAGCTTCCCTATCAACATATGGTTGGAAGATATAACTTTCTGAAATCAATCATTTACAGAACTTCCCAGAAATCATCCTGCATATTATCTTTTTATTAAACACCATTAGATGCTCTACAACATAAAATAATATGCCAGAGAAAATATCCTAATAGTAGGTAATAGCTATCAAGTCAAAATGCCTACTTCACAACTACACACACACTCCCCGAAAGCCTCACGCCAGTCCAATGTCTCTACGGTGCAGTGAAGTAGTGGGGCTTGGAAATACTCACTTTTAACCTACCCACATCAACACTGTCTGTGAGGGGAAGACAGGCTGTACCAAGCTTAGGATCCCTAATTTTAAGACCAGAGCTCGATCTTCTAAACCACATGATCTCCAAAGTTCTATGAGCCACAGTGAATGTCAGACCTTAAAGAACACAAATTACTAGTTATTGGAATTTGGCACCTGTAGCAGACCTGTCCTACGACTAGGAAAAAAAAAAAAAGCTCCAATGAACATCATTTGTGGCCAGCCAACACTAACCACGTAGGTCATTCACGAGGCTGCAGTCCCTATAAGCAAAATGGAGCTCCAACTGGATGCCTTCTCAGACATCCCTTTGTTCATCATTGTGTGTAATCTAGTCACTAAGGGCAGGTGGCTCTAGAGTCAAGTACCAGCTCTGCTGCTTCCTAGCTATCATTTTGAGGAAATAATTTTGATCAGCCTCATTTTTCCCCCCTGCACAATTAATTATAGTACCTACTCATAGAATTGTTGTGAGGCTTTGATAAGAAAACATGTGGGAAACCCCAAGTACAGAGTGTGGCACATAGTGAGGGCTCAGTAATATTAGCCTTTGTTGTGTTAATTACATATCGATTACTTTGAGTCAGGCATGGTTCTAGATATTAGGAATACCAACAGCAAACCAGGCAGTGCTTCTCTCCAGGAGCTCATGATCTAACAAGGGGGAAGACAATTTAACACACCATTATGTACTATGTGCCAGGTATAGGAGAGTGTGTAGAGGGGATCCTAACCCAGTTGTGGGTAGTCAAGGAAGGTTAGCTCGAGGAAACGCCTATTGATGCTAAAGGAAGAGAAAACACTGGCCAGCTGAGGAAAAGATAGAGAAAGTGTCCCAGACAGGAGTTCATGCAGAAAGGTCTATAAGGAGGTGGGCAGGAGTCCGACAGGGCCTGAGGGTGATACAGCACAGCTGAGGTGCTTCAAGGCTAACCTCGCCTATCCAGGACAGAGACTATGTCCTCCACCCTCCTACGGCTCTGCACATGAACATGCTCAATACAGAATTGAAGACATGACACAAACCAAAGCCATCCAGTACCTACGTTTGGCTGTCGCTTGCTACAAATAAGCCCTGAGAACCAGTGGAGTAACTACAAACAAGAAGGAGCCATACTTACTTTTGCCTTTGGGAAGTCAAAAGTCCCCCTATGAAGTTATCAGTGAAGCTTTACAAATCATCATCTACAGTGACTCCAAGTCAGTTCCTACAGTGAAGACACTACACACTATTAGCTGCTCTTCGCCTCAGCCAGTTATGGGAGTGGTAGAGTGTGAAGCAATCCCATGAGCAGGAGGAGGAGGAAGCATGGTTCACTGGGAGGGGAGGAGGGGAGCTGGCCCAGGAACTCCAGAACCAAAGCTGGACTGCTGGAGCAGGGGGCTGAAATGAAGCATGACTCCTGGTAGAACTGGAATAAAGGTGAGGGTCAGGGGTGCAGAGGCAGAAAACCAGGACACTAAGCAAGTTAGAGGTTCTGTATCCAGAAAGCCATGCTTAAAAAGATGTCCTGAATGGTCATCAAGACAAATAGGGAGGTAAATCAAAGTAGATAGAGGAACCGAAAAAGAAGAGGTCAGGAAGCTATGGCTGAAATCAAAGAAGCCACAAAACCTGAGAAGAAAATGCATCTTATGACTCCATCCCCCCAAAAAATACTAAAGTGAGTTTTTATTTTTTAATCTTATTATGGCCTCCATTTCCAAAAACCTTAACAAAACCTGTTAAAAGAACTACTAAATTTGAATCGTTTTCTATAAACATTAAATCACACCTTAAGTATTTTAAAGGCTTGTTCTAATGTTTTTAAAAAATTTTTTCAATTATAGTTGACATTCAATATTGTATTAGTTTCAGGTGTATAGTATAGTGATTAGACACTCATATAACTTATGAAATAATCCCTCTGATTACTCTAGTACCCACCTGGCACCATACATAGTTATTACAATATTATTGACTATATTCCCTGTGCTGTACTTTACATCCCTGTGACTGAAGATTGTAACCGTCAATTTGTATTTCTTAATCCCTTCACCTTTTTCACCCAGCCCCATGACCCCACTCCCATCTGGCAACCGTCAGTCTGTTCTCTGTATCTATGAGTAAAGACTTGTTTAAACTCATAATGGATGCTGTATATTAATAAAGAAGCTAATGAATGAATGTCAGAGATGAAGGTGTGATTCTCCAAGAGGCAAGAAAGAGCTAGAAAGCTTACAAGTGAGTTCCACATATTTTTTAAAAGATACCCAGACAACCCCCTCCCTCCACACACAAGTGCTTACTTTCTTTTTCAAAGAGGCAATGTATCTGAGTTAAACAAGAGCTTGGGTATGGACACGTGACAAAAAAGTCACTGAGCAGACAGGGTTGTGGATGCAACGAGTTCCTAGTGCATCTAAAGACTCCACACATTGAAAAAGAGACAAATGGCAAACTGTAACAGTCTTTTACCACCTTCACAAACTAGGTTTACTAGAAAATCCTGAAAATTAAAGTGACTTATTTGGGGACACTGAAGCAAGTTAATTTCATGGATCCTATAATGGATGAAAACACTTGACATCTTTTCAAGAAGATATCATACATTTTCCACAATCCAAATAACTCCTGAAAAAACACAAAGAGTCACTTCCCAGAAATCCATGATATGCCTTAATCCTTAAGCAAGTCAGGATGTCTTCCAAAATGCTCAGATTTCAATAAAGGAATAATTGGATTAAGTGGCTAACTCTGACCAACGCCTTTCAAAAAATAAGATTCTAATGAACCTCAGTTGTATGAAATAGGAACTGAAAATTGGGAAACATGCCTAAAATGACTAGTACTTCCTTGTGGCACTAAAACTATAAATACCATGTTGTCAGTTAAGCTAAGGAATGCCTAGGTATGCAAAGCCACAAAACCTCTGAGAAGAAAATGACTAGCTTCTGTCTCGGAGGGAAAAAAAATGCTATACTGAGTTTCAGCTAGCTTTTGTTTTTAAATTTAACTGTTGTCCTGGTTTCCACTTTCACAAAATCAAAGCTCAAAGAACAAATGTCTGATTTTGAATCATTTTCAAAAAACACTCAAAGGTACCTTAAACATTTTAAAGATTTGCTCTAACTCCTGATTCTGGGTGCTGTATGTTAATGTCATTTCAAATAGGTCAGTTTCAACTTCCGGACATTTTTGTTGTTAAAAGAATCTCTTAGGATTTTAAGAATTTGACCTCAAAAGCAAGAGAAGTTAAAGCTAAAATAAATGAATGGACTACATCAAACTAAAAAGCTTCTGCTCAGCAAAAGATATTGTCAACAAGGTAAAGAGACAAACATCCGAATAGGAAAATATATTTGCAAGGAACACCACTGATAAGGGCCTAATATCCAAAATATACAAAGAATTCATACAACTCAATAACAACAAAAAAAAACAATGATCCAATCAAAAATTGGGCAGAGGACCTGAACAGACACTTCTCCCTAGAGGACATACGAATGGCCAACAAATATATGAAAAGATGCTCAACATTGCTAGCTATCAGGGAAATACAAATCAAAACCACAATGAGATACTATCTCAGAAGAGCTATGATCAACAGGACAAGTAATAACAAATGTTGGAGAGGATGTGGAGAAAAAGGAACCCTCACACACTGCTGGTGGGACTGTAAATTGGTACAGCCACTATGGAAAACAGTATGGAGGTTCCTCAAAAAACTGAGAATTGACCTACCATATGATCCAGCAATCCCTCTACTGGGTATTTACCCCAAAGACTTGAAAACTCATATCCAAAAAGATATTTAAATACTGATGTTCATAGCAGCATTATTCACAGTGGCCAAGATATGGAAGCAACTGAAGTGTCCTATGATAGATGATTGGCTAAAGAAGCTATGGTACATATATACAATGGAATGTTACTCAGCCATAAAAACAGATTAAATGCTGCCATTTGCTACAACATGGATGGACCTTGAGAAAATCATGCTAAGCGAAATAAGCCAGACAGAAAAAGTTGAAAATCACATGATATCACTTATATGTGGGATATAAACCTAAAAACAACAAATGAACAGGGCAAACAAACAGAGACTCATAGACATGGACTATAGACTAGCGGTTACCAGTGGGGTGGGGGAGGAGGGCAGAGGGAGATGGGGTAAAGGGAGTTAAATATAGGGGGATAGGGGGAGGGTGAAGTGGGTTAAAAGGGATCAAATATATAGTAGCTAAAGGAAAATGAACTTTGAGTGGTAAACACACAATAGAATATACAAATGTCAAATGATAATGTACACCTGAAAATTATATAATTGTATTAACCGATGTTACCCCAATAAACTTAATTTTTAAAAAAAAATCTCTTCTTAATTCTACCAATTTCTGCTAGGTTTCTTTAGATGCTCTCTAATAATAGGCAAGAATCTTATATGTCATGAGGAAAGAGGAAACTTTAGAGTAGCCCATCTAAAAATATAACTATTTGAAAAATAACCATTTTAACTTTCTGTTGTAAAGACCTACTGTACTCACTACTTACAGGGGATTAATAATTGAAATGTAACTTAATTCTTATGCTAATCTCAGATCTGACGAATAGCAAATATTTATAGTAACAAAAGTATTTGGCCCAAAAATATTTTTAAATATATAAAGCAATTAAAATTAAGATTGTTGATATTAGAAAGAATATATATTTTTATAGTTCATTTTTAAAGGTTACTTTTTCATCATGAAAAATCTGATGAAGATAACATGCTACAGATATTTAACAGCTTTGGAACGTAAACAGTCATCCTAACTTTCTAATTCATATTTGCATTTCATAAACAGAGTAATGTGCCCAGATCAAAGAGTAATAATATTTTTTTCATATTAAAAAGGTACCTAATAAACATGAAATCCTATGTCCTTGTTTTGGTTTTAGTTTTTGTGAGAAGTAACAGAGGGAAAGGTGGGAAGGGTGGGCAATGTTTACATAAGCTTGAATTGGAATTTTTTAAAATTGGAAGACAGTTCTATCAGCTATTGAAAAAAAATCATCACAGATTTACATAGAATTATTTAAATAATTTTGCTTTCTTAAAATAACTTGACAAAATTAGAAAAATAAATAAATAAAATCTAATTAAATTCTATATGTAGTTCCATAATAAAAAATAATTTTCATTTATATTCTTTAATACTCAAGTCATAATAGATGTTTTCTACCTCCAACAAATTCCAGATTAGCATGCCATGTGGAAAGAGAACATATCTACTAATATTCACTATCCTACACATTTTGCAAGGTTGCACCAATTATGGATAATATCTTACAGATCAAGGAAACCTTTACCAAGCCAACAATATTCTACTAACATGCTTATTTCGCCAAATTCTTCAATCCAGACGTAAACTTAAAAATCCACAGGTAAGCAATTGGCATCTCAGATCAACCCAAGACATGTCTATTTATGCTGACTTCACTTGAAATATTTATTTGTGAACCAGGAAAAGAACATTGAACACTTTAACTTGACATTTATACTCTAGTCTAAACTATTGAAAATTCATTTAAAATGGCTACCAGCTGGGAGCCATCTGCAGTCTGTTTCTCCAAAAGACCAACTCATTTGTGCTCTGTTTTCCTTGTATCAATAGAGAAATAGGGTCTATCCTCACACAAGAAGCTGTTTAAAGTCACTTCATGTACTAATGGATTTGAGTCAATATCCTGCATTTCACCATAAAGGGAGCTAAGTGAGAAAAGGGCCAATTGAAAAACACGGGAAAGTAGAGATGGGGAAGTAGCAAACTCTTCGCATAAGAGGGTGTCTAAAAGCTAAGGATGTTTATGTTGCTGAGACATTAGAGGACTGTTATATTTCAAGTCCAAGAAACGCATTTCAATGATTCAGTTATTCATCATCTCCAAAATGATTCCTCACATTTGCTTAATATACTTTTCATGCACATTCCCCATGAGCTCTTCATAATAATTTTATAACTCAGATATGTGAAACCTGTTTTACAGATGAGGAAATCAGGACTCAAAAAGGTTAGCAGCAGGTAGATATGTGGTAAAGTCCTCCTAAGTCATATAAGTCCCTGGGGAGGGCAATTTCTGCCTCGCTTGGCTTGGAAGGCACCACAAACCTATGGGGAGGTCACTGTGGAAGCTCAACTGCCCAGAATCTGCCATGAACACTAAGGTACGTGAGCAGCAGAGTGCCTGCTCCTCAGCACCCTACTAGTAATTAATGACGAAGTGACCCAGAGACAGCCCCAGAACATTTCAAGCCATCCCCATTCCCACACACATATGGAGAATGTAAGAAGCATTTTGATGGTCACAAGGAGCTACACTGGCACTCAGCGCCCAGGGCTACAGACGCCGAACTTCCAACAAAGGGCAAGGCAAACCACTCGAGATGTCCACGCAGACAGTCCTGGCTCTGCAGTCCCGATAAGCACAAGTTTTGATTGCCACAGCTTAGTTACCACCACCAATCCACCAACAACACAAGTTTATATGCCAGTTACCAAAGTACATTAATTGTAAGTACCTGCATCTAATACAAATTCTGCTGCCAGCTCTTCAGTACACAAATCACTACATGTATTACAGATGCTCGTCTCGAGCTATGACCAATCGCATTGCTTCTGTCAAAGCCTGTCTATGATAACTCACTGTACATCTATAATCAGCTCACACAGACGGCAAAGCAAGAAGTTGTGCTCAGCTTCCTGTCTCCCAGGAAAAAAAACAAGTGACATTGTACAAAAATGGATAATTGAAAGTGGAAACCAGCCAACAGAGATAAAAATCCAATAAAGGAACAAAAAAAATGATACTGTTGGATGTGAAATTTGAAACAAATGTCAATGGGTATAGAGTTAATAGCTGACCGTGGGAATGCTGACACTACCACTGTTTGAGAGACTCTGGCTATGCAGTCAGAGGAAACTTAGTGAAGACAAACTTATTGATATAAATACAGCGGTTGAGACCAAAAGGATTAAGACGTCCCCAGAGGAATTGATACCGACAAAAAAACTTCACATTAAAGGAACTCTCAGAGGTATTTCACAACTTTGAAAGTACAAAGGATGAACTGTGGAATCTGATCCAGACTTATGATTACGACAATTCACCGATGCACAGAAAAGATGTTCCCTCCGTATTGTAAGTTACACAACCCAAAAAGTCAGTACTGTTCCAACTATTCTTGACAAGTTTTTAACAAAGAAATAAAATATGTTAATTCTCAGGACTTCTAACATTTAAATGCAGTGCACTAAATATTAGTTTTACTATTTTTTCATCTCCCTATATATTTATGATTGATAATGAGAAACTTTCAATGTTTTGACAAAAATTTTTAAAGGTTGCAGATCATTCTATTTTCCCTTGATTACTAAAAGCACTTTGCACAGTTTCAGCTTGCACAGTCATTTTTATGTTCCCACATTGCCAAGCAAGGTCAGGACTACCTTTTATGCCCTTTGAGAATCACTGATAAGGGGTTTCAAAATGCTCCACACTATAGGCAGGCTCAGTTAATTTATTTCAAAAAGTTCAGAGAATTGCTATTCATCAATCAAAACCAAGTTCAAATGTGCCCTCCACTGTGAAATCTCCTCCAACTCTCCCAAGGCAGTCACCTTTCTCTCTCCCCTCCCCATTCTCACTTTGCTGTGGCAAAATTATAGTGCTTATTTCTTTATTTTATCAGTCCCGCCCCACCTCCCCACCCACCTCCCCCCTCAATGAGCTGGGCTTCTAGTAGCCAACAACTGTATCTTCTTCATTTTTAAACATTAGAATCTAGAACTTGGGATCTCAATAAGCATGGTTAAAGTAACAGGGATGAAGGAGGTGATGTGACGGGAACAAAAGGGGCAACAATCACGTAAGACTTCCCAATTAAACGGCACTCGGTATATCAAAGAGTACAGCCACTCCATCTATAACGTTTCCTTTAACTCATTCAAAAAAATGGTATTTTTGAGGAGTCGCTTATCAGAATAAATGAACTGGGTGAATATTCATTAAATAAGAGTAAATTCTAAACTGACGCTATTAATTCTCCCAGGGTATATGTGCATTATAAAGGACACAGAAACTCTCCAACCAAAATGTCTGAAGTGGCAGGGTAAGAACAGTAAGTGGTTAGCTGGGCCAAGACTAGGCTATGGAAACTGGCAACCCTAAGACCTGACATTTCCGCTCCAGCCTGTTGCTCGCACGGGCTTGCAGGGAGGAATAGCTACCCATTACGAGAGGAGCCGGATTGCTGTGTTAAATCTCCTGATTTCTAAATGTTGGCACCTATTTCAATTATGTAAAAAACACTTTGTGGGCCAAAGAAAGCATGGACCACAATTTTTGACCTGTGATTCAAACCAAGGAGAATTTTCACGGGGTAGTGGGTAGGTTATTCAGGATGACCTATAATGTTAGTGAATAACTGTTTCTTGGTTCTCCTGGGACATAAGGATCTACGATTCTTAAAGCTATGGGATTCTTCAAAGTTTCACTCTATTATAATTATTATAATAATCTTCAGAAGGATTAACCAGATCTCTTATCTGATATTAAGGTTAGTTATAAAGAGATTTATTAAACTTGAATTATCAGAGGATAATGAGTATAACTTGAGTGTAATGGTGTAATAGTGTATAACTTGGAAAAAACTGTAATAGTATTGATATCTTTAACAAAATCAAGTTACTAAAACTTGATTGCAATTTTCTAGTGTCTGATTTTTCATAAGCCTAGTTATCCTACATGAATTCACATTACATGTTTTTTTCAGGTAAAAATGCATTTACCACCTAGCTCACCTTAATCTTCTTAAAGCAAACAATTCGACTTAGTATGCCCTAGTGGCACTGATGCTGGTGAGTAATGACAGATCAGAACAGCAGCAGATCTATAATAACATCCCTGAGTAATCGAAAAGATTTAAGATAAAAGTCTATGCTGGCCAAATGGGTAAGCAAGCAAGGAGTGATGATTAGGTTCAAGAAAAGTTTGCTCTGAAAAAATAAATAAAAGACGTGTATATTGGTCATGCTACTGCAACAACTCTAAATGTCAGTGGATGAACACAACAAAACTTATTTCTCTCTCATGTTAAACTGCCTGCATGAGTCAGCAAGGGGCTTGGCTCTACACAGTCATTCAGGACCCCATGCTCATAGAGGCCCTTCCATTTATAGCTGTCCATCTGGAATCCATGGCCTCCTCTGTCAAGAAGAGAAAGATTCCTGCATTGACCTTCTACTGCCTTGGCCTGGAAGAAAAACATCACCTCCCTCACAGCCCATTGGTCAAGGCTACACATATAGTTCGGCCACTTCAAAGGGGGCTGGGACATGCAGGCAGGTAACTCATATATTTGGTGGACATGACTGCCTCTGCCAGATAGTTCGTTAAAAGCTTCAACATGAGTTAGCTGAAGAACTTATTCCAAAGTAAAACTTCCCTTTGCTTCTTTCAGAATCCAGATTCACACATGTCACCTTTTAAACATATCTCCACTTTGATATCCCACCAGCTCACAGACATGTTTAAACTGAACACCATCTTCCCCACACAACTGGACATTATAAGTTGTCTACCTTCCCAGGATCTAGGAATCAACCAAATTATCTAAGAGTGATGCCACCCCAAGGACAGAAAATGGTTTAAAAATAGCCATGTTAAAACTCAACACAAGAAAAACAAACAACTTAATCCAAAAATGGGCAAAAGACTTGAACTGACATTTCTCCAATGAAGATATAAATATGACTAATTAGTACATGAAAGGATGCTCAACATCACTGAGCATTATGAAAATGCAAATCAAAAGTATAATGAGATACCACCTCACACCCTTTAAGTGGGTACTATCAAAAAAAAAATAATAACAAATGTTGGCAAAAGTGTGGATGAACTGAAAGCCTTTGTGCTGTGTTGTAAAATGATACAGTTGCTGTGGAAAACAGTATGGTGGTTCCTCGAAAAATTAAAAATAGAACTACCATATGATCTACCATTCAACTTCTGGGTATATACCCAAAAGAATGGAAATCGGGGTCTCAAGGAGACATTTGTACACCCATGGTTACAGCAGTACTACTCACAATAGCTAAAACGTGGAAGCAACCCAAGCGTCATTGGTAGATGAACGGATAAGCAAAATGTGGTCTGTACCTACAGTGGAATATTATTCAGCCTTACAATGAAGGAAATTCTAACATAACAAGGTTCAACATGGATGAACCTTGAGGACATAATGCTAAGTGAAACATACCAGTTACAAAGTACGAACACTGTATGATTCCAAAATCATAGGGACAGAAAGTAAAATGGTGGTTTCTAGGGGCTGTGGGAACAGACTCATAGATACAGGGAACAAACTGGTGATTGCCAGTTGGGAAGGGGGTTGGGAAGCTGGGTGAAAAAAGTAAAGGGATTAAGAAGTACAAATTGGCAGTTACAATTCCCAGTCACAGGGATGTAAAGTACAGTATAAGGAATATTGTTAGTAATCTTGTAATAACTATGTGTAGTGCCAGGTGGGTACTAGAGTAATCAAGGGAATCACTTCGTAAGTTATATGTCTAATCACTATGCTGTACTACTGAAATTAATATAAAATAACAGTGAATGTCAACTCTAATTGAAAAATAAAAGAAATAAATGGGCACATTACCTGCTTTTAATACAAATACACATTCCACAAAAGAAAAAAATAGACACAGAAAAATTATTCGTTTCAAAGAAACACACCTTCTGCCATTTTCTTAGAATTCACTGTCCCCTTCACTCATATTTCCTCTTGATCTATAGATGTGGGTACAAAAATTATTTTACTCCACCATTAGAAAACCAACAGTAAAACAACAAGGATGAATGGTAACTGAAGCTTGACCTCAGTGTCAAGAAAATAACGGCGAGTGGTAGAGGATGCAGCCAAAGGGAAGACACCTGTTCTGCCCAAGGCTGCTATCACTAGCTTCAACTAGCATGTACAGAAGGTGGCCTAAAGGAGCCAGGCCTTTCAAATTTTTTCAAGAAAAGCTACTAAACCAAATTGGTATGTAAAATCTCCTTAATGTTAAAACACTGGCAGTGAAATAAACTTCAAAATCACTATCCAGATGACTACAGTATGGCCTAAACAAAACATGCTTGCATGCCAAATACAGCCAACGACAATTTGTTTATTTTCTGTTTACTTGAGATTGATTAAGAGAAAAATAATAGGAATGTGGCAATACTCGAAAGAGTACAGGTCCTTCTACCAGAATCAGAAAATCCTATTCCCCAGACATTTTAGAACTAGCTGAGCTTTGATCTTAGGAAGCGCTAGATAGCCCAGCACCTGACTTTGGGTCTAGGTTATTTGGTGGGGAGCCTCAGACTAAAGGCTGCTGGAAAACTGAGGCCAATTAAGCCTAACATAAGGTTATATGTGAATCCTCTTGTGCATGGTAGGAGTTTAAAAGCCACTAAACTTTTCTGAATTTATGTTGGAAATTATTCTTTCCAAGAGGATGCCAGAAAAAGTATTACCCCACTGAATTTGGAATAGCATGATAGAAAATATCTACTGTACCCTAACTGTACTTTTCTGCAAAAGTAATTTTAAATCTCTCTGATATAGGAAAAAAGTGTGGCGTCCATAAAAAGCTATGAGTAATATTCAAAGAATTTATACATTTCAAAAATGAATTTGATTATGAAAATTTTCAAAGAAATTACTCTGGAGGCTTAAGTGCACTACTGATGTCACAAAGAAGAGTTGAAAAGACAAACATGCAGATGTACTAAGATCTCGTTAATCCGCGACAGTGCAGAATTAGATTTGGTAGTATTTCAGAATGTCTTCATGTGATTCTTAGAGTAAAAGTTTCAAAACAGTTTTTCCCTTGTGTATTTTTAGGTTATTAACATCTAAAAGAGAATCCAATTTAAAACCACTAAAGTTTCCAAACCCTGATTTCAAAGAATTAAGATTTCTCAATACATTCTCAATTCTTAACACCTATTCACATCTGATATAAGGATATATAACTATCTTGTATTATGAAATGTGAAACAGTCAATAAAGTTTACTTCTACCATATGGATTCATTTACAAAAGAAGAGTGGGAGATACTATGCTCAACCAGTGGGAAACAATGATGGACAAAAACATCTCTGGCCACTGTTCTCATGAGGCTGACAGTATAGTCAGGAAAGCAATCAACTGAAGAACTCTTACTCACATAATTACAAAGCATAAGAAGTTTTATGAAAGAAACTTACAAGTTCTAATGATATCATCTAACTGAGAGATGTCACATAGTCTATTAATCAAGAAAGGCTACCTTGAAAAGGTGAGCTGCATTATGAATCAGGTTACATCAAAGGGAGTAACATGAATCATGCCAGGGAGAGGAATCAGCATTCATTCACTTACAAATATTTACTGTACGCCAAATATGTGCCAGTCATTGAGTTAAACGTTAGGAATGTAAAATGGTCCCTGATCACGTCTATAATACACCTGGGAAAAATAAACAAACAAAAATTAAATCTACTGGGGGAAAGGAAGAAAAGATGGTAGAGAAGAAATAATATTTTTAAAGTGGGAAAAGGATTTAAAAAGAACAGGATGCTGAGTCAGAACAATAATCTACAGGGGCTGTTCTGTATATTAGGTGAAATGATCTCTCTGAGGAAGGGTCATTTAAGTCAAGATCTGAAGGATACCAAAAACAGTATGAAGAACACTGCAGGCAGAGAGTACAACACAGCACGAAGGCCTGAAATGAGGGAGCTCAGTGTTAAGGAAACTGAAATGCCAGAATGGCAGGAGAAAGTAAAAACAGGTGAGGTGGAGAGGGAAGTAAGGACCAAGTTGAAGAAAGCCTGGAGAGCCATGGCAAGGACTTTGGATCTTACTCTAAGAGAGCCAGGAAGGCAATGATGGGTTTTAAGCATTAGAGAAACATGACCTTATTTGAGTTTTAAAGATCACATTGAAGGGAGCAGAGAGATGAGTTAGGAGGGCATTGCAATTGTCAGGCAAGAGGGAATGGGAACATGCAGAAGGGTTTGGATGGTAGAGATGAGAAAAAGTTAATCAAATCAAGATATAGTGAGAGTAGAACTGATAAGACGACTGATTTGATTGGGAAAGTGTGAGGGGAAAGGAGTCATTAAGTTAACAACCAGGTTTCTGGTTTGGATAGCAGGATGGCTGGTATTGTCACTGAGACTGGAAGGAGGAGAAGAAATGAGCCTAAGAAAATAAAGAGTTAAGTTTTAGATAAGTTATATTTTTAAAGTCTATGAGCCACTGAAGTGGATTTCCATCCAAGTGGAAATATCAAGCTAAGGTTATAAAAATCTAGTAATCAGAGGGAAAAAATCTAATCAGAAATATAAATTTGGAATTATAGAGGTGATATTTAAGGTCATGGCAACTGAGGCTCTTGCTTAGGACCTGAAGAAGAGACTAAGATGTTCCCAATTTAGATGTAAAACTATGAGAATTCAGAGACAAAGTAGAATGGTAGTTGAAAGGGGTTGGGGGTAGAGGGACGTGGGTATTGTTTAATGGTTATGAAGTTTCACTTTGTGAAATCAATAAGTTCTGGACATGGATCGTACAACTACGTATATACTTAATGCCATTTAAAAATGGTTAAATCATAAAGTTTATGTTCTGTATCTGTTACTAAATTTTTTTTTAAAAAAAACTAAATCCTGAGAAATTCCAACATTTAGACATTGGGTAGAATAGGAGATGATGAAAAACTGAGAAAGAACAAGCTTCCAAAATGGTGGTACGTGATGATGAAGTCATAGAAGACAAATTAAAAACACAAGGCTGATCCCCATGTAGCGGAGTTCCTCAAGGGGAAAAAAAAAACCTGAAAGCTACTGAGAAATCAAATTAGATGAAGACTTTAAAGAATCTCTTGGATTTTTTGAAACATCGAGATCATGGGTAACCTTGACGACCATTTAAGTGGAAGGGTGAACACAGGAGTTAAAGTGAATGGAGGAGGGAAAGGGGTTTGAAGAAGTAGAATGCCATGAGTAGACAACTTTCAAGAAGTTTTGACTCTATCAAGAAGCAGAAAAACAAGATAGTGGCTAGAGGAAAATGTAAGGTCAAAGGAGGTAGAGGTATGACACCTGGAAATGGCCTACAACAAAGTCCACTTCCTTTCAATTAGACCTCCTAGTTTTTAGCTGGGCACATGGACACCTAAAATAAGTATTCCGCCTTCCTTGAAGATAGGTGTGGCCAGGTAACTAAGTTCTGCCCAGGGGAATGTTACATTCTAGGAAATCTCATCATCCACTGGTGAATGTCTTTTGTCCCTTCTTCCATCCTGCTCATTGGACTGTGTTGTCTAAAGTTTCAATCTGGATTATGTAGATAAGGGTCATAAGTTAGGAGTGGGAAATCATATAGGTTGAAGCAACATGGTTTACTGAGGCCTTTGGGAAGCACTGCCACTTCCAGATCTGCCCTGCCCTGCTACATAATTCTTCCATGAGAAATAATCTTCCAACTTAATTATTTTGTTTTGCTTTGATTTTTGTTACTGCAGACAATTCTAATCCCAACTAATGCCAGCAGTTTTAGTCTGTCCTTAATATGGAAGACGCTACAAATCAATTGTGTGGAAATGGAAATGACCCAATTAGAGACCAATCCAAAGCAAAGGGTTGGATAATGCCTCAAGTGAGAAGCATGAGGAACATGCAAACTCAGTGTCACTCGTGAAAACCAAGGAACACGGAGAAGTCAGATCATGCAGAGCCTTGCAAACAGCAAAGGGAAACAACTAGTAACATGATCTAATTTATATATTTTTTTAAAGATTAGTGGTTTGGAGAAAAGAATGGAGTAAGAACCAAGAAGAGTGGCAAGAAGACCAGACAGGAAGCTATTTTGGCAATCCAGATGAAAGATGGTGATGACTTCAAACAAGGCAGTGAATATGGCACTGTGGCAAAGTGAGGAAATGTGAGGAAGATGGTACTGGTGGGACTTCATATCTAATTATGTGTGAGAGACCAGGGACAGGGAGCAGCCAAGGAAGACACTCAACGTTATGACTTGGAAAAAGTATAAATGGAGGTGCCAGTCACTGAAATAGGGACTTGTTGAGAAGATTTACACTTAGGTGAGCCTGATTTTGAACATCCTAATTTTTAAGTTCCTGAGATAACCAAGCAGATACGCAGCAAGTGAAAGGCTTGTTCTCAGCAGCTTTATTCATAATAGCCCAAACCAGGCAACAGATGAATTGCTTTCATGCAATATAATACAACTCATTAATAAAAAGGAATGAACTACTGATAAATGCAACAACATGGATGAAACCCAAAAACATTATGCTGAGTGAAAGAAGCCTTATACCTTATATCAAAAAAGTACATACTGTATGTTTCCATTTATAAGATATGATGGAGTTTGGGGAGGGTAGGAAGAAACTTTCTCAAATGATAGTAACGGTCTATATCTTCAAGAGTTTGGGTTACACAGATGTATAAATATTCAAAACACCCTGAATGCTACATTTACTTTAACAGCAACAAAACACTACAAGACAAATATTGAATGCCAGTTATTGGTATGTACAGTGAAGGATTGAAGTTTGCTGATGTCTGCATGTAAATCTGAAATGCATCAAAAAATTACTATAAACAGGACAGACAGGTAGATCCACGTGTGACAAAGCAAGTATTAAAAAAGTAATTGTAGAATTTAAGCAGTAGGTATATGGTATTCCCTGCATAATTCTTTCAAATCTTCTGTATTTTCATAATAAAATGTTAGAAAATCCTTAAGTAACAAAACCACAGTTCTTTAAAAGCATTAACTAAAACTTTACAATTATAAACAAACACATTCTTCCCTGTTCCTTTCCTTCACATCTTCACTTTTACTGTGAATTCATGAATGTTGACTACTAAGGGATTTGTAACCGATTCAGTCACAAAGAAAACTAATATTTTAAATCATTGTCAAGAGCCCAGAATATGTACTTTGAAGAAAGATTTAAACTAAAATAGTTTAACACATTTTAAGCAATGTAATCATGATAATTCAGGAAAAAAAAAAAGATGAAAGTTTCAGCTAATACAGGAAAAATGATGGTCATTCTGAATTATGTAACATTTCAAGGGTACTGTTTTCTTATTTTCATACATTGGTAGCTCTTTAGGATCTACTTAATAGATAACTATCACTGGCAGACCAAATATCACATTATGTTACTCGTTATTGTATTTTTAAATATTTCCCTAGGAATACTGTTTATATCCTTAATTTCCCCTATTGGACATATTTTTTTACTTAAAGAAGTCCCCTGAGGATTTTCTGTGCAAAAAACAGAAACTATAAAAATATTGAAGGCTTAGTTAAATTTTACTAAAAATTCTCTTCAAAACAAAGTTAAATTGTCGTTTTTTTTTCCCCCTGTAAAGGAAATACTCCAGGAACCTGAACCCTATGGAGTCTGGCAGAACTCACAGGAGCTGAGGGGAGGTGAGGATACGTAGGAGAAAGGATGTCACTTTTGTGAGGCTGAGGGAACTGGCCAGGTCTGATCCAAAACTGCACCGGGGCTAAAATCAAGGTGATTGCCTAGGCTGTGAGGCTCAGATTTAGATAAGCATGACAGTCAGACAGGTTTCCAGAGGAAAGAAGCTCCAGACTGGGGTTTGTGGGTAGGTATCTGCCAAGGTGTTCCAGAGGAGGTGTCCATCGTGCGGCTGAACTGCACCCACAGGCCCACCAAGTGCTGCTTCTGAGTTTTGTGTTCCTGTTGGCCCTTATTGACACTGGGCATCCATTTAACTCTGCCTCTCTGTAACCTGGTCCCTTCCCCACCAACTCCACGGGCTCCTTCAGGCCAGACCCTTATCTCCCCTCTGGGATGCAGTGAGGCAGCATATCCTTGGGTTAGCATAGTGTAGAAGTGGAAAATGGAACCACTGAGGCATGGGTGAGGAAGGTGGCCAGGTACAGCAGGTAAGTGAAGATGGTCCCCAGCACGCTGTCCAAGACAGACACAGGAGGGGTGCCAGTGGCCAGGAATCGGTCATTTATCGTGAACATAAATATAATATAACCCAGCAGAAGTGTCATCTTGAATCAGGCATGATTCTCTTTCTGCTGGCAGATAACAGCTGAGGGCATTGCTGGCAACCAGGAAACCACTGGGCACCTGAAGGTTTATCCCACAGAGGCTGAGCCTCTGCCTGATGGCCACCTGTTTAGGTAAAAGAATCAAAGGTGAGCATGCAGTTTTGTTCGTCAAAGAGGTAACAGAAGATGGCTAGGTTACATATGCAGACCGCCCTCATTGGCTAATCATATCTGATGTGACCTTCGCCGTTGTCATAAGCCATGAGACTTATAGGTGCTGGGTCCACATTCATGAACTCCTTGATGAAGATATCTGGAAATCACAGCTTCTCAGCTGCCATGTGGAGCCTCCTGATGCCCCATATTCCTCTGGGTTCCACCTGATGAATGAATTGTACCAGGAACAATGCCATCCTGTGCTTTCACTTCCAGGACGACAGACAGGATTAAGATGCTGACACAAGTTGGGATGCTGTGGTTGATGACTGAACAGAAGCCTTTCTGTCAAACACTGCCAGACAACAGGATCTACCCCATGTTGGTCAAAGCCTGAAAGACTGATAGTGAAAATGTCTCCTCTTCCTTGAAGCTGCAGGTAGAGAATGAGGCACAGAAGGTATCCTTCCCCATGGAGCCAGGATCTTTCTGTCTTCCTCTCCTTGGCTCTTCTCAGGAAACTCGGCGATAAATGTTGATCTTAACAGACCATAGGCCACACCTCAAGTCTTAGCTCAAATTGTCTTTTTAATTAAAACTGATGGACTGTATTTTCAAAACTGACTACAAATTAAAATATTTAATATTCTCATTTATTCAAACAATACTTACAGAGAGTTCATTATGTGACAAACACTGCTACAGAAACTATATGAGTCTTAATTTAGTAGTACAAGAATTTTAATTACATATTCATATACATTGCTTGGGAAATTATATTTTATTACTCATTTTCAGCACATGAAGTTTTCAACAGAGGGCCTGGTGAATAGTCTAAGACAAGCAAGTTTCTTTCCTTACTGTGCTTGCTATCAGCTTGGACTTTTACTATATAAAACTTTTATAATTCTTTTAAACTCCAAGAGAAAGGTTTATTAATCCCTCAAGTAAACTATCTCTTCTTAGAGCCCCACTGTTACGGTAAAAGAAAAAGAAATAGCTAAGTGAGCCCAAGGTTGGTCCCAAGTCCTCAGATTCTAAAATCTTCTTTAGTCTGATCAGGAAAAATGTTGAACTAGGCATACTCACCACTTTTAGAGAGGGAAGAGAAATCTTGTTTCAGAAGTTGCTAGGTTGTAGTTGGCATACTATAACTGGCCCAAAGCAAAGTGCTTTCAAAAATTGTGGCAAACACCAGAAGTCGATGTCATCAATAAAACTGAGCTTTCCCATATAAAAGAACATCAAGTTATATATGCCCTCCGTTTAAACTGATGCAATCTTTGGAATGTATGTTCAGTAAAATGGCAAATGAAGTAGTATAAAGCTCAGATGTGACTACTGGAATCAGGCTGTCATGCCAAAATTTTGAGAATTTTTTCAACCAGGGTCAGACCTAAAGGTGAGATTCAGAATGCTATAAATTCATCTGGAAACACACTGAGTAGAAAGTGTACATTTTAAACTTCATTGACATTTTCTCTTTCTTTTATAAGGTCATTTGTTGAGGATCTCACAAAAGAAAGGAAAAGAAAAAGTCTTCAAAACTGCTTTTTGAATAAGGCAACAATGCATTGACCTACATCAAAGCATCTGAAGATGATGTAAAACTTCTTTTTTTTTTTTTCAAGTTAAATGATTCAGGGAATCTTCCAAAAGAAGTTTCATCTCCAGTCTGCATCCTATATATTTTGTTAAGTGGAAAACTATAAAATACTTAATTCTGTGTTTATTGCCTATTCTTTTATTATGTTCACAC
Organism: Pteropus medius; assembly: GCF_902729225.1. Taxonomy (NCBI): domain Eukaryota; kingdom Metazoa; phylum Chordata; class Mammalia; order Chiroptera; family Pteropodidae; genus Pteropus; species Pteropus medius. Next base: position 35,692,020 of record NW_024344378.1, on the reverse strand, counting down.
AAAAAAAGTAATTTACAGTAATCTGTAAGTTAATGGAAAAAAAAAAACATTGAGCACCTGGTATATATCGGCACTTAATAAACACATACACGTGATCTCTACTTCGTCTGTACAACTTTATAAAGCAGGCGTGATCCCCCTTTGACACTTGAAAAAGAATTTTAGCAAGATTAAAGAAATTTCTTAGCATCAGGTAGCTATGGGTCAGGAGCCTCCTTTAGTCCTTGCTTTGCCATTAACTAGCTATGTGTTCTTATAAATATAAGTCACCCCTCAAACACTCCATTCCCTCACTTGCAAAATAAAAAGGCTCAACTAAACATTTTAAATACATTTAAAGGTGAATTTGATATTTTGAGGACTTATTTCTTCTCCTCCACCTCTATCCTGTCTTCCTTTCCTTTATCCAATTTCAACTGTTTTTTACTCATTCCGCAAGAAAATAGGAAAAGAAGTTTCCACATACACAGTCCCTAAAAAAGAGTACTTAAAAGTTTTGTTTTGATACTTGATAAGACATCTGGTTTTAAAGGAAAAAAAAAATCTTGAATAAACAAGTTAAAACTACTTCCTACAATTAGGAGTATTAGAGAATTCCACTTTATGCTATTTATAATTTTTTCATGATTACAGTGAACAAATTAAAACTGACTTCATAAATTCCATCAAATGCCTTACATCTTCATTTTAAAAATCATTATTATATTCTCATAATAAAGAAGCATCATTAATAACTAATGAGAAACTGTAGATCTAGACTAAATTTAAATGTCATTCTAATATAAGTTAGCTTGTAAAGGACTAGAGGCTGAGAACAAGGAGCGAGTAGTTTCTCCTATATCCTGGTTATAATCTATAGTAATTAGTTAGGAAATAAAATTCTAGTTGGGTAGGTATTAATCTGTGCCTTTCTTGAAACTATGAAGCTGCAATGAATTGAGAGTTTTCCATGTGGCCTAAGTGTGAACTTCTCTTATCTAGTTCCTTATTGAAATATCAGAATAAGTCATCACTTCCAATATGGTTGTCAAAGGAATTTAAAAACTAAATAGACAAAACAGGTTAAATCGGAACAAATGGCTGAGATATTTTTAACATCTTATTTAAAATCCCTTGCAGGGGAAGACTTAAGGGAAAAACAAGTATATACTGAATAATTCTTCAGGTATTTTAAGAGGAAATGTTTGACATTAACATTTTCATGTTACTCTGTGACACGAATGTAATGTAAGGAACTTATGCCAGGTAAGAGGTTTTATGTAAACTGCTTTATTTATTTACTCCTATAAAAGATAGGCATCACTATCCCATTTAACAGATGAAGACTCAAAAACTAGATAATTTGCAAAAGGTCACACAGCTATTAAATGCTTGATAATGTATTCCCAACTCAAATATACTTGAATATATCCTTGAATGATAAGTTCAAGCTCTGTATACTCCCTCCTCCCACTTTTCTGAGACTTGGCCAGGGATTCAAAAACTAAAATGTCACTTTCAGCAACTGATTAGAATTCTAATTTTGGCTGAAGAAAAAAAAAAACATGATTATGATACAATATATTAACTGCTACACCAGAGGTATGAGATGATAGGATATAGAATTCACACTTCCAGCAACAGTGTAAACTGGATATTCAGATAAAGCCATTTAGGTAGAAAACAAAATGCTGAGTAGGATATAAAAATGTATTTTGGAAAGAGAGATCAAAAATAAAAGAAAATAAAGAACTAAGAGAAGGTTGGAGTCAGCATCTGCCATAGAAATGTCTATTATTACCTGATAATCTATAACCTGAATTTTTAACAAACCACATTCAGAGACTAGGAAATCAAGTTCACATCAGAAACGCTCATGTAAAGCCCCAGAGGTTGAAATAAAACTTCACCTTACTCAGTAGAGATGAGTGCCTGGCTTTGCCTGGATAGAACGCGAGGAAAGAAAAAGTCTCCCCTGAGAGTTGCTAAACACATGTTTATATTCATGCACTTTTGGTGATAGGATTCACAAATAAAACCTATTAGTTTAAAGTAATCCCAGCCTAAGCTGTGCTTTCAGGCCAATAAAGACACAAATACTATATGGAGCAAAGCAATTTAAATGTAGTTTTCAAAGAAGTCTCACAGATAAAATTCCAATAAACATGAACTCGCAATAAAAAAAAAAATCGTTAAATATATGAAAGAAAAAGCTATGAGTAGTGAGAGTCAAAAGAAACAATAAGCTACAGAAAAAGACCACCAAAAAATGCATATATTGTAATATGATATATAACATTTATGTTTAAACATATAAAAAAAGTTAGCAAAAGCATGTTGAGGGAACAAGTTATTATCAAAATCAATCATGCAAATTTCAAAAATAATAAATTATAAGCAGGGCAGGAACACTAAGAAAAGAGAAAACCCCCTTCTTCAGGCTCAGCCATACAGAGCCTACCTAAAACTGAGGCTCAGGTAGAAGGGAGAGTACCAACCCACCCTCTACCCACCATGAACTTTAAACCAAGTAACAAACAGCAGTAGTCTACTGCTGGGTAAGAGGCAACAGCACAGAGAGAGCCCTGGGGCCGAAGTATGCAGCACTGATTAAAAACTGAGGGTCAATCAGGAACACCAAGAAAACTCTCCTGTACTCCAGGCCTCATACTAAGCTCAAGATAGCAACAACAGTCTACCAATGGAGGCAATGGAGTCTCTGTTGTACACATAGTAACTATGGCAACAAGAAAATTCAAATCCAGCTCACCCATTGACAATACTGACATAATCACCTATATTTAGGGCCCGAAGGAAAAAGAGAAGTGACCATTTGTGGCATTAATATTATTTACCTCAGTCCCTATTGTTATTTAGCACCCAATACCTGACAATTAATTAAAAAATAACTAGACATAAAAGGAAATCAAAAAAGTCATTGCTAACAGATGACATAGTCAACACAACCAGATTCCAAGATGGCTCAGATATTGTAAATAGCGGACAGAACATTTAAAATAGTTATAAATATGATAAGGATGTAATTGAAAAAATGAGCAACATACACCTATGGGGAAGAGGACTTGCCAGTGACATGAAAACAATATAAAGAGTCAAATGAAAATACATGAAATACAGAACAAAGCCACAGACTGGGAAAAAATATTTACAAAACATACATCCAATAAAGGACCTATGTCTAGAACTCTTACTACTCAACAGACAATCCAATAAAAAATAGCAAAATCTTGAACAGACTTAACGAAGGAAGCCATATGAATGACCTACTAAGACATGAACTGCTTGACACTGATTATAAGAAAAATTGTAAATAAATCCACAATGAGAAACTAATACAAATCCACTAGAAAGGTGAACATTAAAAAGATGAAAACATCAAATGCTGGAAAGAATGTGAAACAAGTGCAACTCTCATACATTGCTGGAGGGAATCCAAAATTGTATAGCCACTTTCAAAAACAATTTGGCAGTTTCTGGTAAAGCGAAACACGCATATGCACTTATCCTATGAACCAGCAAATCCATTCTAAGGAACTTATCCAAGAGAAATTAAAATATGTACCCACAAAGACAGGTGGATTTCATAGCACCTCCATATTTAATAGTTAGAAAACATAAACAACTCAAATGTCCATCAACTGGTGAATGTACAACAGAAAAGGTAGTATATCTATATAACAGATTATTACTTAGAACCAAAACAATAAACTACTGATACACCCAACAACCTAGATGAATCTTGGAAGATTTATTCTAAGTAAGAGAAGACGCAAAAGACTAAATACAGTATGATTCTACTTAAATGACATTCTGTCAAAGGCAAAACTGTAGGGAGAGAAACATATCAGTGGTTGTCCAGGGCTACAAGTTAGGGAAAAGTAAACTATTCTTTTAAGTAAAACTTATTAATTGAATTTTCAAATCCAACTACAAGTAAAAATATCTTTGATTTATTTATTCAGCAAATAGTTACTGAATGCCTATGATATAGTAATCAAGCAATATTCTACACACTACAAAAAAAAGTTCCTTTTAGTTGTACGGTTTGAATTTTCAGAAAAGTAACTGATGAGAACAAATGCATAAAAACTCATTTAATACAAGTTTTCCAAATGTTGACTGAAAGTTATCAATCGGACCTCAATCCTTTTTCCATCTTCTCACCAGATTGTTACAAAATCCTTTATTTTCTCGTGATAGTTTATGAAACTGCAGTATAATCAACAAAACAGTTCTTTCTTAAGTTTCCACAGACGAGAACTCAAGAAAGCTGTAAAAGTAATCAGTGGTTATGTCACACCTCATTGTAATGCAAAGTAATCAATGACTGAATTTCTAATCAAAACACCTGATATTTTTGGTGAATTTTGGTGAGATTTTCAAGAACTTTCCCAACATCCAGAATGAAATGTGTTATTCATCTTAAAAACAAAAATGATTGCTATGGAGACTTAGCTGACTTCTGGTTTCACATTTCTAATGTGAGAAATAGAGGACAACACAATTCTTCCCATTTTTAGTTAAAAGTCTTTTATTTAACTTCCTTCTTTATTAGTGGAAAACATGAAAATCCTCTTTAAAGTTTTGTTTGGCCTTTTAAAAGGGAGTATCTCTATAAAAAATAAACTTTCTAGAATCCAAAGAAAATAAAGGAATATCCTTTTGTTGAAGAAGCTCTTTCCCACAGCATAATTCATGTAGATAATGTGAGGAAAAAAATTATAAATGTTGTGCTTTAACACCCTCCTAATATTTTTATAAGCCATTATTGGGGTGTTTATAACCTTCTAGTAGAATATATCCATGAGCTGTATTGATGGTATTTTGCCCTGACCCCACTCTCCAGTAATAGAGGAACTACTAAATAATTGCATAGTCACTGAAGTTTTCTTCAGGTACACTACATCACAGGTGTCACTAAATATACATGCACAAAGATGACAAAGCTGCATGGCCACATGTGTCTCACAAAGGACCTCACTGAAAAGAAAACCCAGTGAACAGAAATTTAGAACAAAAGGAAACAAAGCATTTTATCTCTCATTTTTAATTTTTGAGAATTCCAAAATATGGAAGCTCTCAAAAAGTATTCTCTATTTTTGCATTTTTTTTCTCAAACTACACACTAATTTCTATACTTCTGCTTTCTTGATTTCATCTTTTAAAGCTATATCAAATCTTAAAGTCATGGAATTTGATCTTTAGTCACATGAGTATAATACTATAAAGCTTCATATTTTTAAATCCAAATTACATCAGATTTAAAATCAGTATAAATTCAATAATACTTAATCCAATTTTTTTAAGTAAGTGAAATTGTACTCAAGGTACTCTATTACCCTCCCACTGACTTCAGATATTTTCCACTATGTAAGAGATTATAGAGATTATCTAAGGTAAACTTGTGCCATATAACCCTTGTAGAATGAACCTGTGCCAACAAATGAGCAAAACCTGAACACAGCATAGGTCACTTACACCTTGATTTTAATTCTTTAAACCTAAACATTGTTGATAATAGCAACCAACTTAACAATCTTCAGAAAATAAAAAACAGATGAAAAGTCTTAAATCATCATGAATCACACAGCAATGGAATTTAGCTAAGATTCTTCTTATAATCGGGTTTGGGGCTTCAATTTTTATAATCTAGGCCAGTGACTCTCAACTACTTCTCCTTCCAGGAGGGTGGCGGATTAGGCTGGGGGATGCCAGACCTCCTTAAAATGCCATTTCTCAACTCCAGGGTATAGGCTCTGTGGCAAAATGGATAGTGCACTGGACTTCTAACCAAGCCTGCTGTCATCAGTCTAAACTCCAGGGAGAAGCGACTTGGGACTGTCTTGATAGCGATGCTTCTGAATTTAGTGAAGAAGCAGACAGAGGCATGAGAGATTTCAGAGACTAAAAGAAAAATGCAAGCCCAGTATGTAAGAACTTAAAGTCACAAATTTGAAAAAAATCCCCACACGCTTCAAAACCTGACGACGGCAGGCTTCTATCATCATTCCAGATCATGCCATTTGGAAACCATGTCCTACTGCCACCAAGGAAATTAAAAACAATAAAATCCAGCTATCAATACCCCAGTACAGTCTCAAAATTTATAAGAATTTACCTCTATTCCACCTATGGGAGAAATGAACAAATTACAAAAAGAGAAGCGGACAACAAAGATATATTTTTCTTAAATAGCAACTACTTCATGAGGAAGGAGTATGTGGTTTGAAATGTTTAATAAGGCACAACATGTGAAACACGTTCGTTGCAGTGGTTTTCAACCCTGGCAGCACAATTAAATCACGGGTGGAGGGACCTTCTCTCTTACCCTTCCCTTCTCTCTCCTCTGAGCAAGTGGGGCCATAACAAAAAGGGGGTACCATGCAGAGGCATCAGCAGCAATATGCCTAGTAGCCAAGGGAAGGGGTCACAGGGGAGCACAAAGGTGTTGGAAGAAAGAGGATTCCTGAATAGTTGGAATATTGGTTACACTAAACAAAGTCAATGGATTAATTGGGCATAAAATTAATATGCTGAGGAAAATGAAAAGCAGCTTTCTCAATTTTTGAGACAAGGGAAGGCTAGAAAGAATACTGAGGTATTAAGTTAGAATTTGAACTATCAGAATAAACTCATTTTTCTAAAGGTATACAGACACAGGTAGATATAGAAATAGTAGTCACAGATATACATGTGTGTACGTATTTATAAACATCTACATTTTCTAGTTCTGTCTGCTGAGAGGGCCTAGAAGCAATGACACCACTGAGACCCAGACCATGGCTCTAGTTACCATCTTCCACACACACAAAAAAAAACAAGAGTCAGGGCTGGGACAGGGAAAGAACAAGATAAGCCCAGAACATCTTGTTATGCCAGAAAGTAAGACAATGCTCAAGGAATGATGGTAACAGGTCAAAAGAACACAGGAGTCAACTTAAAAGGGCACAATGAGACAAATCTGGGACAATTTGAGAATCAAAATAATAATGAGATTATCAGATTACAATCCACTGAATAAAATGAGAATTCATAAATACATACTGAATAAATGAATAAATAAACTGATAAATAAGAGAGAAGAAAAGCTCTTTCTTATAGAAGGTTAATAAATGTAAATAGGATAATGAAAATAATCACCATTTGGCAATTATCACAGTGGTACTCTAAAAAGGAAGCAGGGTATTGCCCTAATCTGAGAACACTGCCTCACAAAATACTAGTTAAATACAAAGTGGGTAATGGTGACTTCATAGTGGAGAAAGTCGGCTTCCACCAACTTGGCCAGGTGGTCACAGTTAACGTCACCAGTGGTGGAATGGATTGACACAATATGTTTCCCAATGTGATAGACTTTAAACAGCATGGCGTCATTCCTGCCAAGAATGCATGGCCTGCGTCTGGTCATGAGCAAACACTGGATGGTCCCAGTTGAGAAATGTCCCTTGTAATGAAAGGCCCATCAAGGACATGAGAAACAGAGAAGACTGAGCAATAGCTTTCATACTGAGGAGTACTAATGGACATGACAACTAAATTCAGCACATGTTCTGGGATACGATCCTAGACCAGAAAGGAAAAGACAGAAATTTTTGAGATGCCTGGTAAAATTTGAATGGGGGGGTGTGAATTGTATAGTGGTTTTGTATAATATTTATTTCCTGATTTCTAACAGACAATCTTAACATGACTTCCTCTCATCCATCACTTTCCCTTGTCTTATCCTCCCAGAATGGAGATGCTGACATCCAAGGATGGTGCAAGACAGGAGACAGAGAGCCAGTCTAACAGCCGGGGGTTGAGGTGGAAGGCAGTGAAGGTGAAGCATGGTGGTGAAGGGGGAAGGAGGCCACAGAGTGGTAGTTATAAATATATTTGTATGTAGCACAGTGTCCTTCTTTGGGGGAGGAATATACTGCAGTACGTAGAAGTGATAGAGCATCATGTCATAAAAAGACTACATAGATTAATAGAAGGGGGAGGAAAATTCAGTAAAATATTAACAATTGGGAATATGGGTGATAAGAGTACAAGAGTTCTTTGCAACTTTTTTGGCAGTCCAAAACTATTTTAAAATAAAAATTATTAATAAAGAATCACTGAAGAATTTGCTAAAAATTCCAGCATCGAGGCTGCTCTTTGACCAATTAAATCTCTGTGGGGCAGGAATCAGGGACCAGTATTTAATGCTCCTAGAAGAATCCACAGACTGCATTCTACAATACAGTAATTGCTCAATAAATGATTGTTCCTGCTGCTATTATATTCAGCATAACCTATGTATATGCAAAACATTGTCTTTGTATTGACATTATTTTAAGACAATCCTGAATAACTGTGACCTCTCTTGAGCTGCAAAGATCCACCACAAGTGATGAAACTGATATGTTAACAGAGACAACACTAAAACAATTGTAAGTAAAATATTAATAATGATGGGAAAGCAAGTCTTTAATCTCTCAAATGCTTATTAGTATCACAAAACAATTACTGAATTGATCTCAGCTAAGGATATAAATTATTAGAAAGATTATTTGCCTATAGAATCTTCAGAAATTATAAATAAAATATCAATTTAAATAGATAAGGATAAAGGGGGTCAAATATACAGAAGCAGATTTGACTTTGGGTGGTGAATACACAATGCAATATACAGATGATGTATTATTGATCTGTCCATTTGAAACCTATATGATTTTATTAACCAATGTCACCCCAATACATTTAATAGAAATAAAAAGCAAAAAAAGCAGATGTAACTGACAGCTCCTTATCTTGTGCCAAATTGGGTTTTTAACTGGCTCTTTAAAACAAATTTTGTTTACTAAAAAAAGGTATGCAAAACAAGCTAGACCTATTAAAATTCTCTATTCAGAAAAATTCTCCTCTTTGTTATGCATCTTCTAGTTTTTCTCCCTCCTTCTCTAGTTTTGCAAATGGCTGAAAATTCATTTCTTGTAACAATAAATTGTTACAACTTAAAGGTTTCCCAATGGAGGATGGGTTGAATAACTTATGCAGCATCAGTGCAATGCATTAACATGTAATATGCAGCAGGAAAAAAAAATGAGGGTGATCCTTAAATATTCAATTAGAATTAGTTCCCAAATATATTGTTAAAGTTAATGACAAAGCAAGTTGCAAAACTGGAAATGTTAATTACATGCTAGGAAAGCAAAAGAAGCGGAAGACCTTTTAACTTTCTATGTACACTTTTGTATATTTTGAAATCTGAATCCTGTAAACACATTAACTAAGCAAAATTTAAATTAACATATACACAAAACAATCTTACATTCAAGAAATCTTCCTACACCAAAGTAACCTCAGTGATTCCAGACTACTCCTTCTCTTCTCCAAAATCACTGTGTACACTATGCAGGTGTTCATTCAACGATACTAAGCTCCTCTGTGACGTAAAAACTACCACAGGGCACGTTCCTTTGGAACATTAAAAAAAAAAAAATGCAAAAAACAGCAATCCCTGCCTTTATCTGGATACAGCACAACCATTAGAATACAATGCACTGCTGCACGCAGACCAAAACTTCAATGATGAATCTATGGTGCACAGCACAGCATCTGAAGAATCACTCTTAGCTCTCAATGATCAGGGAGGACTTCACAAAGAAGATGGCATTTGAGTTGGCCTTTCAAGAATAATGCATCGACAGGCAAAAGCTGGGATAGGAGAGCATTCAGATGGAGGGAATGGCATGACTAAGTTGCATTTGGAGAGCAGCCCATTTGGCAACAACACATGGTTAGTACAGAAGAGGCTGAGATAGAAGAGGCTGGAAAGTGGGCCAGTGTAGAAGGTGGAAAGGCGTAAATTACCAGGTCTGGGTGAGTGCCTGGCTTATAACTGATGTTCAATAAATGTTTAACATTGTAAATCATGATGGAGACATTGTCAAGATTATAAAGTGTCTGTATGCCCAGATGCAGTTATCATCATCTGGGCTATACTGAAGCTTGGAAGTAGTCTTGGCAGTGCGTGGAGAGGTCGTTTAATTTTTTTAGCTGGTTGTAAAAACATGAAGAAACTGATAGAGTTGTATTCTCAGATCAAGGAACTTAAGGAATAAAATTCTGGAAGACCAAACTTAGAACCTCTATGATTTAAACAATGATGTTTTTCTAAGGTCAAAATCTGTACAGGCTAAACAGGTGCCTGCTGGAGCAAAGCAAAGCAATGCCTCCTGGTAGAGGTCTTGATTCCAACAGACCTGTGGGTTGAACAGATGGCAAATGAAGGCTAGATTTCAGTGGTTTTCCATGCTGGACTATTTTGAGAGCAAACTTTGAAGAAACGCTGAACTACGATTTCACAGAAATGAAGCCACTCTTCAGAAGAGAGATTTGATGCCTACGAAAAGGGCTTTAAATTTCTGCTACTGCCTTTTGTGTGCACAGTCTTAGTGTGGGTGTGATTTATCGAGCATTTGTCCCACCAGTGGGGCTCAGTTTCAAAAAGAACTGAAAACAAACCAGACCCATGATGATGCAATATCCCTGGAATTTTGGAGACAACTCCATGAATCCCAAAACTATTTATGGCTACTTGGCCGAACTCAGGGCAGTGTTTGTGTCTGCCCATCTCAGTGAAAATGCATTCTCTCTTGTGAAATACACATTCCTCTTGACTAAATATATTCCACATTTTAGAGAATAGCCTTTTAAATACAATATTTGCATTCATCCTATTAAACATAATCAATGATTAAGATAATAATTATGCACTACTGTGTGATAAATCTTATTCATCTGTTTTCTGTCTGTCTCTTGCATTAGTAGTTAAAATCTTTATTGGCATAGCCACGATATTCTAGTGTATGCAACAGGCTATCAAGGAAATTTGTTCAGCCTCCATGTGTATAAATTTCAAATTATGAAGCTTTCTACTAATAGCAAACACTCATTTAAAGAAAGGAAGAAATGAACTAACACTTACTAAGCTCCAACTATGTGCTAGGCACAATGCTTGTTTTCTGCTACCACGCATATAAAATATGTTCAAGAGTTCTGTAATAAAAAATAAATAAGTAAAAACAAACTACATCCTGCCAGACAGTATCAGTATTAAACATTCTCCCAAAAATCATGAAACAAAAATGTTTAACAAGATAGCAACTATGGTCCCTTCCAACTTAAAGATGTTATGTCTCTATAACGTTTAAAAAAAAATCATTGCAAGTTTAGACATTTGATAATTGACTATTTTAAATGGATAATGCAATAAAATTCCAAGACAAAACCATAAACACTAACTGAATATCTACAATGGGCCTATTAAAACTCACCAAGAATATGGCTATGAGCAAATAACTACTGTAATCACACAAGTCTACACATGTGTGCACACACAATTTCTTTGATTTGCTTTACTACAAATTACTATCATACATTCTGGTTATGAGAAAAACACCAAGATATTGAGTCTGGGGCCCCAGTTACTGTGTCAGGAGACAGCAATGAGAGTCTGTTGATTAATATGTTAATTTAGCTACCATTAAAGGCATAAAACTCAGAACTCCCAAATTTCTATTTACACAAGTAGTGATGGTAAATTCTCTTTTCCAGGTTCTATTTTAACTGCATTTGAGCAATCACAGAACTTCAGAGTTGGCAGAATTATGTTCATGTAGTCTAGTTCCTTCATTTTACAGGTGACATGATCAATTTAAAACAGGGAAAATGACTTCTCAAAGTAACGCCGTTAATTAATAGGTGTCTTGCTTCTGAGTATCAACACCTCCCATTCCATCTTTTTCTTCTGCACTGTTAAGTATGAATTTTAAATAGGCTTCTATCCTGTTCCATTACTGAATTTAATGGAACCTTCTGGGTGGGTTTCTTAAAATTTAATATCAGCTAACTATCGAGTATCTAACATGACCTTTCAACCATCTTAATCTTGTTATGTCAAGAAGTATTCACTTTAACCTTAGTCATGTCCAACTCAGAACAAGATTTTAAAGTTTGTTAAAAAAAAAAATAAAGGCTGTGATCCGTTCTTCCACTATAAATTTGGAGCCATAATTTATTTTCAACCGCAACTACTATTAAGGCAGTAGATAAAAGAGGCTAAAGCTTTAAAAACACATTTCATTGACTTGGCAACAGCATAGATGCATGAGGGCTGGATGTATCTTAAAAAACAGGTATAAAACAAAAGCATCAAATGAAGAATAGAAAGAATCCCAGAAGAAAAATTAGGATAAGAGAATAATAAAGCCAAGGGGAGGCCTGGAACATACCCCAGGGCTTGAATGGTCACTCTCCTGGGCTGCAAATTTGATCCCTGTCACCCTCAAAGGGAGAAACCACTTTTGTACAGGATTCACAATGTCCATAAACTGAAAAGTAAGCCAGTTTTTCAGGGTGGAAGCACAGAGGTTGCTACTAGTAAGATAGAAGATATGCCAGCCATTTCCCCAGTGGTTCCTCATAGAGTCCAGTCTGTGATGAGATGGATGTCCTCCACAATACTGGCGTTTGCTGGGTCCTCTCTGCTCACAGTCTCTCAGTACAGGCCGATGACTTAGTGCCAGATAAAGGAAAGACAGACAACTCATCTCACTAGGCCGTGGAAGTACGTGGAAGGAAGGCCAAAATCTGTCTTAGAAAAGAGTCTGGCTTCCTTCCAATTCCCAGACAAATGAGCAATTAAGGTCAAAAAACATAGAGCCTGGTCAGAATCATTTTAGCCTGGAAAGAGTTCAAGACAGGCATTCCTCATTGCCTACAAAAGTAATTTATAAGTTGGGGGTGGGGTGAAGAGGGAGCCCAGTCATTTTTTTGGTCTCCAAAAAGCATAATTCAACAAACTCTAACGCCACTATCATTTGTATTTCCGTAAATTTTCAAGGACTAACTGGCAGTTGGTTTCATCTCTTCCTGCTGAGACATCTTTTCATCTTGATGTATTTTTAACAGAAGGCGCTCCAGGTTGACTCTAAAAGCTTATTAAAAGGATATAACAAGGCTGAGTTTTATTGAAATTATAAACCAAAGAGGAATGAATGAATAATAACATGCTTTAAGTAATAAATGAGTCTGAATTAGCAGAATAAGTCATTTCAATGAAAAATGTTCTGGGTAGTTAATACAAAATAGCTTGAGGTCTGACATCAGATCCCCAACAGCTCCAATTCAGAAGTGAATTAAGAGTATGGCCTATGTTCTATAGACGACATAGGCAGGACCCCTGGAGGACAGGGTCATCCTAGCTGAATTCCAAGCTTCTCACATAGTCCAAACAGTTGGAGGCTGATATAACTAGCTCACAAAGGAATCACTCTTCCGGGGGTAGGGAGTAGTAACACGAACCCCGTCATCACTACTCTCAGCTGTCCTCTCTGGAATTCCTCTTCCCCATCTCTTATCATGAAGGTAAGAGACCAAAAATTTCTGGTCACTTCCAGTGTAAGAAACTCAGTCCAGTGCACTGAACACCCCACTCTCATAGGCAATTCAAAGTTAATCCCATTCTCCATGACCAGCTAGATTTACAGCTCAGGAAATGCCAGGTGGCATGGGAGAAGAGAGAGAAGAGGAGGGACAGGGAGAAGGCACACTGAGAATGGGTGCTGTTCCCTCCTCCTTTCACACCTCTTCTGAGCTCCAGACCACCCACTTAGTAGGTGGAAACCAGCATATTTTAAATAAACAGAAAACAAAAAAGATCAGGTTGTAGTACATGGAAGTGTTATTTTGTTAAACTTTTTTTCACTTATTAATTTTAATGTAGGTATGTACTAGGTCAGAGTGTAAAATGCATTTATTTCTCACTGCTGGTTACAGTAAAAAAAAAAAAAACCAAAAAACTCCAAGTCACTTCTTTGGATCTCGGGCGGTGGGACAGTACAGCAGGGCAGCAGTGGCACAGTCTCAGGGGCCAGACCACCTGGATCCAAATCCCAGGCACCAAATCTCTCTGGGCCTTAGTTTCCTACATATGGAAAGTGAGGACAATAATAGAATCATGGGGTTGTTGGGAGAATTCAACGAGCTAACACATGGAAAGTGCAGAATACGCCAGTGGAGATTAGCTAGTCAGGGGAAGAAGGGACAGAAGAAAAAGCAGATCCCTACACCCCACTTCTTATCGAGGCACTGCAGCAATCCTCTCCAGCGCCTCTCTGACAAACACTAAAGGCTGCTGACAGCCTCTGCAGGGAAGGTCGGCAGCTGGGGCTCTCTCATTGAAAGTCTATGAGTCTGAGTGGCATCTATGAAGGTTCTCACTGCACTCTTCCTTGACGTGAGAAAACTAGCTTCCTCTCTGTCTCCTTGCTCCCTGACACCAGCGGAATATCTAATGGTCCCCTAGATGCTGGGCTCTGCTCACCCGCAGTCAGGCCCGGTAGATACCTTCATTGGTATCTACTTGCCCCACACTAAACCATGGGAGAGTTTCTCCCTAATTCTCTTCTCAGATATCACATAGGCACTGGAGCACAGCGGCAAGTCTGTTGCTTAAGCATTGCCACTGGGCAATGAAACACTAGTCTCCTCTTGCAGGTGTGCCCAATCTTGATAAGCAATTTCCTTGGAGAGTCCCTATCCCCAAGAGACCATCTTCTAGCCTGTTATAGGGATCACTCCCTTTCCCACCAGCCCGACATCCCCAGCGACTCTCCACCTCTTTCTTCCTAATTCATTCTTACTAAGGAGGGGATTTACAAGGAATCTTGTGGTTTGTAGTGCTGGCTGTTGATATTAGAGCAGCTTCTGCCATTTCTTAGTAAGTGAAAGAGAAGTGTGTGGACTCTCATGCTGGAAGTTCTTCTGAAGCTCTTCTTCAGAATGCCAGAGCCACATGGCCCTCCACTGAGTCCTACTTGCCAATTATGTGGTAAGGAAAGGTCCTAGTCAAATCCTGTGTAGCTGAACTACTAAGAAAAAAAATCAGGAAGTAAAGAGAAAAGCAAAGTCATCAGACGTCATCATGATTAGGAGGAGAGACAGGAGGAGCAATTAGTGTTATACTCAGAGAATTGAGAGGATTTCCAACAATGTAGAAGCAATCTGTATCTCAGTGCTCTGGCAGTTGAAAATATAGGATGGTGTGTGTATGTGAGAGAGAGAAGGCAGGGGGAGGGAGGGACACTAAACATGGCATGGCATTGTTTTCGTCACACCATAGCCTAGGAAATCATACGACATCTCTATATTAATAAGCTAAGTCATGGCAGAGTGGCTAGCACACAAGAGTGTTGTGCATGCCATAGAATAAAGCTGTGCATGATACATGTCTTTTATGGCTTGTATTCAATGGCTTGTATTCAAAGGCTTCTCTGGCAAAAGGCAGAAGTAAACTGCCTTGAAAATTACAATGGATGAGCACAAGAAAATGTTGAAAGATCAGTATAATGTCAGAGCACTGATTCCATGTGCACTGTGACGCAAAAAGAGCACAGCTCAGAGAGGACAGTTGTGGGAATATATTTAAATACTGTGAGTATCTAAAATTGCCAAGTACCTAAGGCTCCTAAGGTAGATGACATCAGTCATGCTCTATTGTAGAAGAGGGTCTCTCAGTCACAAGTGATTACACTGCCCTTAGAGATGGCCTAACGGCTTGCTAAAAAGCAAAGTAGCTGTTTTTTGTGTTTTTTTTTTAATGCAGTTGATTGTGTCATGTTTATTTCTATAAATCTTTCTAAAGTAAAATAGAGCATGAAAACATTAGATCAAATTTAAGAAAGAACTCACCATGTCTTAAAGCTGGGGGAAAATATGATTTCTGGAAAATACACTGCTGAATGCAACACATCCTCTGAACAGTTTACAACACTTAGGGCATCCATCAATCGTGACAATGCTTGTCAACCTTTCTCCGTAATCCTAGTCAAAGCTAAACACCAAAGGAAGAGAAAACTTTAGCCTCGTGCTTGCAGAGCTGTGCTTTTCTCCCATGATTACACGCATACACGCTTTTTCGGGCGATGGGGGGAGTGCTCCTCAAATCCCTTAAGCACACATTCTTGTAATGGTGAAGAATAGTCTTTTATACCCTATCAACAAGACAGAATAGTTGTGAGTAGCCAAAGAAGGTTTTGTAACTTGGAAAAGTCTTATGTTTTCAAAGTGCTGACAAGCCAAAAGAGAGATTATTGTGAAGATGATGGTTTTCAGGAGTGTGGAAAATCACCTTGGGGGAAAAAATCACTCCTTCGGTCTTTGCTATAACAACCATTATGATTCATTCCTCTGGAGTCAAGATAACTAGTATTGTATGGTTTTAAAATACTTCCTAAACTCATGAATTATCTTTAAGTTCTTTCAAGTTTCTAAATTAAGCAAAAGGCCAAGGATTTCTGATTCTCTAAATCAGCAAAGAGATTTTGACATTCATTCTATTTCCTAAAACAATATAATTTCAATACTTTATAAACTAAATTTCTTACAGCAGAAACTTGACATCCTCTTTTCAATGGTTATTATAGGTAAGTATTCAATGTTCAATACTACTTTACTAATTAAATAAAACATTTTCGTGTTTTAATTGGAAAATTATTAAGTGATTCCATGATCATCAGATATTGTAAATTTATATTTATTAAAAAGAGAAGTTGATAGCTAGGGGAAAAAAACAATAAAAATTAATTTACATAGTACATGACAATTAAATAAAATACACATATAAGCATATATTCACACATATATATACACATACATAAGATGATCAGAGAGATGCTTCCAAAATGTGACCAGTGTCTTTGTGGAGGAATCTGGTTGTTCTTAGTTTCTGCTCTGCATTTTTCTATCTTCTTTTTTAAATGAGTACGTACCATTTTTAGGAAAGAAAGAAGGAAAGGAGGAAGGGAAAAGACTAACTTTTCTGTTGTATTTTTAAAAAACTCCCTAAAACAAATAGTGGTGAGTAGTTTTTAAAAAATTAAATTCAGGAGCAGGCAAGAGAGACCATATCATATATCTCCCAAATGAAAGCACTATCTGTTGCATTTTTCAAAGACAATCTCCCATAGCCCAAAATGAGGCTGTTACTTCCATTATTTCTACTGTGAGTTTCCTAAGAGGTTTTGTGCAGGAGGCACACAGACACCAAATGTTTCAGACACATAAGGCTAAATAAAAAGGTTATTAGCATAAGGAAACCCATCTTTACATTAATTACCATAGCCTCATTTCTATGTAATGATATCCAAACAGATCGTGCAGACAGCCTGCAAGATGCTAGGTCTTTTTTGAAGGGTACGTGGTAGTCAGACCTCACTAGGAAAAGTGATAAAGCTAATTCTGTTAGTGTATTAGGAAACTTTCAGTCCAAATAATAGGTTATTCGCTCCTATTACAGATCAATATAAATTTCACATTTCACATTTTTATTATTATCCCAACTTTGCATGTTTACTCCATTTGGGAAAGCTGAAAGGAAAGTTATACTTATTAGTATCTTGCCTCCAACATGACTGACACATTTAAACTTTTAGCCTTCATAACTGGTCTGTTTCCCATCTAAGAGTACATGGCACAGTACTGTCCTTAGGAACAGCTGGCCTGGAGAGGTAGTGCAAAACAAAAGATAAGTAAATAAACAGACCTATAGTTAAACACTTATTTTTAAAATCTTTGCACATCTAAGTACTAGTCCAGAAAAACATGTATTTCTTCAGTTTCACAGGCATCGCTCCAAATTCATCTAGAAAAGTTAAGGACTGAGTGTGTGAAAATTCTGTTCATTTGTCAGAAGAAAGAGAAAGGTACAAAAAGCCAGCATATACTCCGTAGGAAAATCCAATAATTAGAAAGGAGAGCACCAAAAAAAAAAAAAAAAAAGGCAACTGCTCCTAGTGAGATGGAGGTGTTTTCTTTACATACTTTCTATTCACCTTTGTGAATATGAGCTGGCCCACAATCCTGGACAGCATGCCTTTACTTAAAAGTCAGTCAACTGGCCTCCTGTGGAAAAAAAATTTAACTTCACGAGTGCCTCAGAATGCCAGTGGGATTGCTGGCAAAATTCTGTATTCCAAGTTCAAATAGTAATAGAGTTTACTACATTTTGAGCCAGGATCACAAAATTTAAATTGAGAAACCAGCCAGGGTGGATGCTGGGGTAATGTCTTTTGTGTTTGTTGAAGTCTGCCTAGCAACTACTGGCAATTTCTAAAAGCACGTTCACTCTGGAAAAAGAAATGCCTGCCAGAATGCCAATATGGTTCTAATTGCATACCTTTTCCCTCTTTAAAACATATCATCAGCTTCCCTACCTTGACCTAGAAGGTACAACGAATTGTGTTTGGGGGGCCTGGGGAGGCGCCTTTTCTGTCCATATTTATTTAAACACAGACTAAATCTTTTAGAAAGTGGACATAAAACTATTCCATGAACTTTACCATTATTAAAAATTGACATTTACAAGCGATCTTGCCTCTGGCTTAAAATATATACAGGCCTATTAAAGATACTTTTCAATATATACTAAACTGTCAGAATGATGGAAGAGATCATTTATACATCATTTTTAACTTAAATTTTGAGATAATCTATATATTGTTTTCAACTTAAATTTGTAATCAAGAGGACATGGTAGAAATATCAGATTTCAAATAGAAGGCTTTCTTTTCTTTTTATAAGATTTCCCCTCCTGGCATTAGCCAAATAGAATTCAATTATATTTTCAAAGCTTAAGAATATTTAAAAGTCAAAGCAAGAAAATACTTGTTCTTATCTAGTTTTTCCAATCACTGTGATGTGGCCCTGGATGCATAATGCTAAGGAGTCTTAAAGGGAGCCAGCTGTGGAATGCCGCAAAGCACGTAGGCAACACATATGGGCTAAACAGAAAACAGAGGTGTCCCAGGCACAGGGGCGGCCAGGGGTCTATTTCTGTGCTGCACAAGCAAATGTGAGACAAGGTTACTCCCTAGGCTGTTTTTGAGATTTGGCTCAAAAGAGCTAAATTGTCCTCCTTGCTTGACAACTCCTTGGTCTCAGGTAGTGAAATTGGTACAAGAAACACAGACGATGGCAGGTGGATGTGGCCAAGTCATTCAAATTCTCTGAGCCATTAAGAATAAAGATTAGCGATAGATAAATGGATAGATAGAAAGAGAGACAGACAGAGAATAAAGCCACAGGGTTTCCGCAAGGATTAAGAGATCTCTTCCACAGCACCTGTCTTAGTATAATACCTGACGCATTATAGGTACATGTGTTGTAAGTGGTGCTATTGTTTGAATAAGTAGTAATACAAATAAATTAAATAATAAAGGCTAAATAATTACCTTACGTAACTCAGCTGGGAGAAATAATATCCATGGAGGATTGTCTGATACTTGTATAGGTCATCCTAGATATTCTAAATTTATAACTTTTGCAGAATTAACTCATATCAGCACATAAGAAGCAACTATACTTTTTCTGCACTGAGACATATGTAACAAGAACAACGATACTGCAGCCAGGGAAGTTGGTGTCGATAACATATTCTACTGAACACATACTGCGGTGTCTCCTCTAGCACTCTCGAGGTTCCTGTATCTATGAAGCCTGTGATCTTCCTGAGCCACTGACTCAGGTTTCACCTTATGGACCTTGTGATTCTTCTAACTAGCCAGGTTTCCTTTTTGGCTTTGGCCATGGCAGGGGAGCTCAGAATCTGATCTGTGTATTACATACAGACCTTACTGGTCCTCGGGTCGTATTATTTTCCAAGTCTTATTTTCCATCATTTTTAACACCGATTTCCTCTTGCATTTGTTTTTCAGTCTGTGTTACTAAATGTAGATTATTAAGGCACTTCAACTCTTTTTGAAGCAAGGGATAACATGATGAATCTTAAAGCCTGACCATTCTGCCATTTCAGGATTCACACTAAAAATACAAGAATTCTGTGTTTTACCTAGTCCAGCCAAGCTCTGGTTTAATGGTAACTAGGTTTCTCTGATGAACAAATAGTGATGAGTGACTAGAAAGAAAACTGTTTCAGGAAATATCTTAGAAGTTTGACAAAATTAGCCACACGGGAAGAAGATAGCAAAGAGCTGTGTAATCAAAGGAGGGTGACTGAAATCACTGAATACAACAAAATGCTCTTGGACACACATAGTACATGAGAATATGACCCTTGCCTCGAAGGTTCACGTCCCAGTCTCAGAGTGGCACTATCACAAAGCCTTCAGAAGACTGACCAACGACAGAGATTTCAATTCACCAGTTTTCAAGCTGAGAAATTCAACAATGTTTTCCTTTAAGTAATGATCAGTTGAGAAAGCCAGAACACACAAAATTTCATTCAGTGATGTCCTAGAGAAGAGAGACCTGGCCTATTACAAGACCCATTAGTAAATATCACCTCATAGGCATCAAGGCAGAAACATAATACAGAGGAATGGTCCAAATTTTCAAAAGCATAATGTTTTTGCTGATACAGCCAAAATGATGGGTTGTGCAGTCAACCACACTTTCCTCCAAGACCACTGGCTGCATAGAGAATGACAGGCTGGATCAGTGAAACAGAAATGATGACTGCATGGCCCACGCACGAGGGCAAGGTTTTGCAAATGTTCTCGAGTCATGAGGAACTCATTCCAGAAAGAATTCCACAAGGTTCCAGGAATAATGTCTGCCTAGAATCCATCTCTCTGACCTCCTTCCCTGCCCTAACGAAGTTGCTATTCTCCACCCTGGAACTTAACACTCACAGATTTACTAAGCGCTTCAGGGAAGGCAGGCTGAGTGCTACATGCAACAGTAGGCCCCCGTTGCCTACTAGCACCCTTCTTTCACAATGTGGGAATAAAAAGCCACAGTGAGCAGCTGCTGTCCATTCTCACTCACTCCTAAGTACAAAGCCTATCGCACCCCTTGCAAAATGCAGAGGCCTCCCTCATGCGTCTTGCTAGGCATTCAGCACCTACCAACTACTTAATAATTCTAAATACCAGCTTTGAGTGACTAGTTACTGTTCACTTAAATGTGCAAAGCCAGCCTCTGAGAGCCCTGGCTATTCCAGCTTCACTGTAAATTTGCAGCAAAATTTACAATTGCAAATTTTGTCTTTCTAGTAAAATATTTTGTATCTGTTTCAATTTTAAAAATTTTTCTCTCTAAGCATGTGGCCATCTTAATGTCAAAATACCAATTCAAGTGGTTCGCTATTTCATAGCAAGAATCTCTTAAGTAGCACAATAATGTGAATGTACTTAATGACACTGAACTGTACACTTAAATATGGTTAAAATGGTAAATTTTCCATTATGTGTTTTGCCACAACACACACACACACACACACACACACACACACACACACAACACACACACACACACACACAACAAAGAATCCCTTAACTGAGGTTCTCTGTATAAGCACATTATTAACCATGTGGCTAACTCATTCTTCACTACACAGTGTAGAAGCTATTGGTTTCCCTACAATACATATAAATGACAAGCCTCTCTGTATTACTAAAACTTAAAATCACAAATGATTAGTCTCTTTAAAACTCATCAATACTTGACTAGCCCAGCGCATAAAGTCATCATGACAACATTTCCTCTTAGCTGTTGTCAAGCTTGAAACTATTGAGCAACGGTGTTCGGGGAAAGCTAAAAAATTAGCCTAGATGGCGCCAAATCATCCCCGAACCTCAGGAAGACAAGCATCTGCCTCTCAATTTGCAACAAGCCCTAGAAAAATTCTGACATGAACAAAGGGCAGGACGGCAAAACCACAATGCAAGTGTTGCCCTGATTTAAAAGGCAAGCAAACCCCCGAGTGTGTCCAACACTGAGTAGCTAATGAACAGCAGCCATCACATGACAGAGCAGCCCTAAACCACTTCCTGGAATCAGACTGCTTCCGTCCAGTTAAATCTTTCTCTTTCTCTCCCTCTGCCTCCTCCACTTTAGTTGCTCTATAAAAAGAAATTATTTGCCAACTGTCTTGCCATCGTAGGTAATGGAATAATACATCAGATGAGATACTTCATTGTTCCTGCTGAGGCTTAGCTCTAAGGAACGTATTATTGTTTTGGAAGAACTATAAAAGCATTCCATTAAAGACAACTGAAAAAAAATAAAATTATATCCTTAATGGATAAGATTTCTTAATGTGTTGGTCTAATACATAGTGGGAGAATAAACAATTGCTTTTGAAAACTGAAGCAAATACTTAAGCTTTTTGTCTATTCAAAATGAGTAAAATTTAGCTGTCCCCTGAAATTACTTTAAAAAACTGAAGAGTTCTTTCACTCGATGTGTTCAACCACTTAAAAAGCCTTTCCCTATTTCAGCACCTTGTATATTTGTTTCTTAGCTTTATTATTATTAATAGTTATTTTATTTGTTTGTTTCCTTGTATTTTGTCTATATCCTTCAGCAAAATTTCTATTTGCTCCATAATGGCAGAACTTGTGTGAATTGTTCACCACTGTATTTCAGGCTCAACACAGTACCTGGCACACACTAACAGGCTCAAAAAACATTTTTTAATAAGTAAATTCATCATTTCATTCATTTGATCAACAAATATGTAATGAGAAACTTTATTCCATGGTTACAACCATCTTAAGAACTCACAAAAGGGAGAGAATGAAAGTCTGTCATTTCTTTAGAATCTAATGACTTAAAATGCCTTAAAATTTTATATGTAGAGAAGCCACAATATAGCTTTCTTCAATATGAATAAAGACTAGTTACTACATCTCATGATAGCCCTTACAGGTAAACGTTTTGGTACAAGAGGTCTACTGTAACTCTGGTCTCTTCTTATAAAACCAAGACCCTTCAGGACCCAGGCAGTAAAATCTGCAAGGAGTGTTGTCACTGAACAAAGGCAGAGCGCATGATGTAAACCTGGAACAAAAATTACACTGTGGGTTCCATTCCTTTCTAACTCAATCCTTTCTGAGATGCTTATGTTGCTTAACTTACTATATATTTCCTCCGCCAGAGAAGGGAGTACACAATACTGTTTTCTTATGCTTAATGAGAAATTACCATTTCTGTCCAAAATTTAGTTAACAAGAGCTGGCCATGAGGCTCAGGGCAAATCATGAATCTCTTGTTGTACATGATCCCGCTTCTCATTGCCACAAGGCTTCTGATATTAGCCTGGACTAAGCTCAATGGCAGGCTTGCTCGCTGACTGCTTTATCAGCTGAAGATCTTCCTGTTCCCCCATCTTGCTGCGGAGTTTAGGAAAATAAAAGTGTTAGCAAGTATAAGAGTGTTACATAAATCTCACGTGAAAAACAAATACGCTCTGTGAGCTGCTGCTTGAACCCTGTTTTAATTTACTGGGAACACTTATGTTATAGATATGGATCTTACTCCTGTGCACTAAAATACAGAATATCAGAGCTTCAGAGGCCAGATGGTTCTGCCCCTCCCCTAATGAAAAAGGAACCAGAGACCTGGAAGAAATATCCAGTGCTGCAATGGTCTCTCTCTTCTTTCTCCTATGTCCTCTGCACAGCAACTAGCTGCTAATAAACGGGTACAGTAGCCTTGAGCCTTCTTTCTCATCGCCACCACGCCCCAAGACCACTGAGGAGGCTGATGGGACACACACAGTTCTTTGAAAGTAACTTTCAAGTATGTAAACTGAGTGGACACATATTGATGCATATGTGGCAGTGAGACACTGGTCTATATCTCAAAAGCACTGAGACCAAAAAGAGGACAGGAAGCTGGAGGACAGGAGATTGAGGTAGGAGGAGAGCGAAGAAGGCAAGAGCCAAATAAATAAGGATTCATTCTTCTGACTGTAGCTTGAGTTAGCCCAAATTCAGATCTGCATTTTAAAAATAATACATGTATGCTCTCATTTCTTATTAAATATTTTATAGCCATTTTTTAAAAGATCTTTGAAAAAAACCTCCATAATTACTAACCATAAAATAAAACTGTTATTTTCTGTAATGTTAAAAAGCTGAATAAGGAAACTCCCAGCTTTTAGGAAGTTTTACATGAAGCACTTCGCTATTTCTAGAATGCAAGTGATTTCTAGTAAGTCACTATTTCTAGCCCTGATCTTCCACCTGAGTGCACTACTAAACATCTCCACCTTGACTTCAAAGTCAACATTTTTCTCCAAAACAACTCTCCTCCTAGATATGACTATGTCCGTCCTTTTCATATTAGAAACCTTGATATCATCCTTAATTGTGTTTTCTTTCATTCCACCAGATCCTATCAAAATTCTTCATTCTCATTTCCTCATATACATCCCTTTATCTTCCTGTCTCACACCTCCCCATAGTTCTCAGATCTTCATCTTATAGGTCCTATTTAAGTGGCTTCCCCAGCCACCAAAGCACTAAGTCACCTGACCCAACTCTGGTCCATCATGCTTATACCAACTTCATTGTCAGATGTACCATCTGTTCTTATATGGATCACCGATAAAGCACTTCTACTCCCAGTCAGCGATTAACAGAATCTACTGTCCTACCATGCCCCACAGGGGTCTAATGATACCCTGAATTCAGTATTAAACAAAAGCTTTGGCAATGATAATGATGTGTGGGTCCCACTATTTATACCAGGGGCCAATGGGCTGTTGAAGGAAGAGGTCATAAGTCTCCTTGGAAGGACTTTCACCACCTCGGAGCAAAGGGCCACGAAACCACAAGCTGAAAGCAGTGTATGCATGAGGAGGGAAGGAAGTGCACATCAAAACTAAAACAGCAGATTCTTGTGGCTGAGATGTGAAACAGTCCCTGAACCACGGAGAGAACTGGCAGCTCTCGAATCAAGAAGTTACTTGAATTCTCCTTTTATCCTTTCTGACAAGCAGAATAAACATTTTTCCATCAGAAATGAAAGTTCAGTTTGCCCTGATACTTCTTTATTATTAGCAAACTTCATTCAGCCACAGACTACCATTCCCTGACAATTTTCCATTTTGAATTGGAAAACTTACTGCACAAGCACTTAACACCACTGACACCATAAGAAAAAAAAATATCCACTAGAGAAGAAAACATATTACTCTAAAATGCAAATATATATGAATATATATAAACAAAGACAAACCAACAAATAGAATCTGTTCCCAAGAACCTAGAAAGTAGCATCCCCAATTAAAAGTTACAATCACTCAACTCTAAACTGAGAAGAGTCGCCAACAGTATTGTGTGTGGTTTTTCCAAGTAAGACATGGACTCTCATCCCAAAACAGTAATAGCTCTGTAGCCTTCCCTCAACCACAAAGACTAAGCACTAGCATGGAAGGGGCTCTCGGAAGAATCAAATAATCTCTCACATTTGTTCAATGCTTTTCAATCTCAACTGATTTG
The DNA here is from genome assembly GCF_902729225.1 of Pteropus medius. Classification (NCBI taxonomy): domain Eukaryota; kingdom Metazoa; phylum Chordata; class Mammalia; order Chiroptera; family Pteropodidae; genus Pteropus; species Pteropus medius. The sequence continues at coordinate 35,666,743 of NW_024344378.1, read as the reverse complement.
AATTTGTTCTATTTTAACCGATTTTAACACCAATTCTATGTGCCCATTTTATAAGAGAAAGAAAACTGAGGTTCGGCTGCCAAATGACTTGCCCAAGATTTCACAGCTGGTGACTGCACTGAGACCCAAACCCAAATCTCAGAGCCCCTAGTTTAGTGTTCTTTATAATACTGATATCTTATTAGTTTAATTCACTAATAAGACATATTAGTGGCAGATTGATTCAAAATGACAGCATGGCATAAATCAGGGGTGGGAAGAAGGAAGAAAAAGGAGAGTGATATATGAGGGAATGCAAACTATAATCATCTCTGGAACATCTAAGTATTAAAAACCCAGCTTCCAGACTTCTTACAAACCTCCAAGACATCTTTTTTGTGTGTTGGGAGGTGGAAAACAAGACAGCACTATCTCTTACTCCTTTGATCTATTTTAAGTAAGAATATTTAAATTATGGTGTTTTTCCATTACAAAAAAAAAGGGACATGAGAATTTTATTTTTCTTGAAAGAGCACCTGGATTTTAAAAATACATAAATTGTCAGTGTAGTGAAAAGAACAGCGAATTGAGTTTCCTCCCCAGCTTCAGCAATTAGATAATTATATGATTTGGACAAATCACTTAACTTCGCTAGGTCTTGTTTTCCTCATTTGTATGCTAAACTAGGAAATCTCTAAGGTCCCTTTCAATCCTACAATATCATGATTCTAAGGAATTACTTAGCCCCAAACATGCACACAGAGCAATGTGTTTGGCCCCAAAACACTTGAGTCTCTCATTTTGAGTTCAGAAACTAGTTGAACTATTAGTCTATCAACTCAAAATAACAGAACATTGCAAGAAAATTAACTTTTTAATAAAATCCAAACAAAGTGATTTGAATATGTCATTTTAACATATAAAGAAATGGAAACTGTCAACATAGTCTGGGCCAGTCCAGAATATCCCACAAAAGGGGGGATTTTTAATGATACACAACTGGAAAGGAATAGAGACCAAGACGAGAGACTTTCTAGGTAGAGAGGTATTTTTATCTACAGCCATTAGAATCAGGAATAGTCATGGCTTGGGACACCACTGATTGATGCCAAGGGGAGTGGTTTGAGGAGCAATGGGAGATGAAATTAAAGCAGCAGGAAGGAAGGAACTGGCCTGTAATAAACACTCAATGCCAAAGGCGGACATTGGACTTCATCTGGGAGGCAACGGGGAGATGTTAAAGAAATTCTGAGCATGGATATAAAATGGTAACGGTTGAATTTTAAGAATGAATCACGTACTCTGAAGTGATATACACTCACATCCCTATCATGAGACTCACCGAAGAGAAGAAATACACTTTCGTATTAACTACATCATGTGCAACCCTAACACGAATCTTGATAAGTGAAAAAAGGAATTTCCAAATTATTCACTGATTGTTTAATTCTGCAGACTAGATCTTTACCAAGGGAAAAAAAAAAGATTTGATCAAGTAATATTGTAAAGTGCTACATATTACATATTCCTCTAATAAATTCATAAAATGCAAATGATTAGCACATTAAAGTCTGAAAGCGGTTCTGTAGGAAAGAATCCTTTTAAACTGTATATGACAGCAATCCTCAAACATATCTTATCATGGAACTTTTTAAACCTAAATGTTTATTAACATAATGCAGAACTAGTGTTTCACAGAATACCCTCTTATAAATCATACCATGAAACAGTCATAAGAGAATGAAACTCAGTGGAAAGTGAAATCCACTAGCAATTGACAGACACACACAAAATATATTCAATTCCTTCTTTTTAACCAGCATTAGAGACCAACATGAACTTACAACTTCTCCTTGCACTTAACCCACACTCCACATCAGTGGTTCCCAACCTTAGCAGCATATTAAAATCACCGGGCAGCTTTAAAAAAAAAAACACTAATGCCCAAGCTTTACTTCCAGAACAACTAAATCAATCTCTAGTTTGGGCATCAGTAGTTTTTAAAAGGTCCTCAGGCAAACCTACAAGGAGAAGGGTACACTGCTGTAGATTGAGAGTTTATTATCACTAAAATTGTTAATGGTAGAATTGGGGAAATGGGAAAGGGAACATAAAATCCAGTTAATAATTAAGCTAGAAAATCTGCCCCTGAACAACTGAGATTTGGCTATATTTATTCTGCGTGTGATACCAGATCTCAAATATTCTTGGTCTTCCCTTCTCTGTACTTATTCATCATTACACTGGTGGTTTGATGCTAATATCAGAGTATGATAAATTGATAGTCAACAACTTCTTTAAGGGGATCTTTAATTTTATACAAATAAAACCAAATATTCTATTATTTGCCAAATTTGAACCACTAGTACCTATTTCTCAGAAGTTTTAAGTTTGATTTCCATAAAACACAGCCAGAAGTAAAGTGCAAAATCAAAACTTTCAACTGTCTTCCTGGAAAAGACATATTCTAAAACTGTATATTTTAGAAAGTTCAGGACTTAGTTAAATGATGCTAACTAGTTCTTTTATAATCATCATTCTGAGCTTGGAAATTTTATTATCCAAAATGCAATAAAGGTGTTACAATAGTTGAAACACATGTTTCAAAGCAGTTAAAAGTTAATCTTACTGGGATGCATTTATCATCCAGGAAAGTAGAAGGAAGAAAAAAAGTAATGATAACATCCCTAAACCCATCACTCAAAGAATTGAGAAGCTGCAAAACAAACTACATTGCAAATTGTTTGGTAATCCTGGCTATCAATTTTAATATTCATCATTTTTGAGTAGGCAACAAATATAAACAATATATAAACAAATATATAAACAATATGATATTTCAAATCCTTTTATACTTATCCTCTCAACCTTTCACATGAATCTGTGATTAGCTCAGATAAAATTATATAATGGTATATATCACTTTTAATTCAGCTGTTTCCAGAGCCATATGACAGAAACAGTCTCCCCTGTCCCTTATTTTGCCTTTGCAGGCACACGGTTGGCACACGGTTGGTCCTTTCTGCCAGGAATGCCTTTCCATCTTGCCTTTGTTAATTCATTTAGGTCATAAAATCACAGGTCTGGAAGACAGCTTAACCTAATCTAAACTCTGCTGTCTCCTCAGAAACTCTACTACAAAGTGTTGCCTAATCTTACCCAACATTCTAATTATACTCTTTTTATCTGTCTGTTAAATCTCTACTCAAACTTTTCCTCAAGGCAACCTTCCTGATTCCTCCAAGTAGAACGAATTGTTCCTTCTGTTTCCTCTGCTACATTCTCTTGCCCCACTGAGTGGGACTTACGTGCCACTTCTCTGGAGTGTGACCCGCTTGAAAACGGACCAGATGATCATCTTTTCTCCTCTACAGTCCTGCATCTGGCACAATGTCAAGCTGACAGAGAGGACAGTAAATGTCTCGTAAGTGGTATCCTTAGCATCTTTGTAAAGTCTGTACATAATCATTCGCTCTAGCCCCTTTTGATAAGCATCTTCCCCATTCAGCTCCTTGAAAGTAGAAATTGTGTCCTCTTTAGTTTTCCCATGGAACCTACAAGAGTTTTCTAGATTCAAAGATAATGAGATAGCTCACCATATTTTTAAGTATGAGAGATACAAAAGTGACACTCAAATGAGAAGAAACACATATCCATGTTTCAATTAAGTACTGAAAACTACCATTTACTCAATTTTGTTAATACCTCCCTCTCGATGTTCTAGCTGAAGCCAAGAAAAACAGGCGCTCCAAACCTACCAACCTAGGGAATATGCCATGGACCTTCTCAAACAGCACCTCTCATTGACTTACACATGAATCTGGACCATTGTGTTAGAAAATCCCATAGAAAAACATAACAGGAAGAAGTTCTACTTAAGAAAACAACTCCAAACTAACTCAGTTTAAAGTTTTCTTATTCACAGAAGATCAAGATTTCCTGGTAACTCCAGAGTAAACAGGCATATGGAAACTGAAGCTGGGTTTTCTCCCTCTCAAAAAAAGTAATTGATGGTGCACTCAAGAAAGAAAACAGAGAAACAAACAAAAGCCTCTATATTTTTGCCTGCAGTTGGTGTCATCCCTGGCTAAATTCCTTCATTCCCTACCTATCATCACTTTAGCCAGTAAGCAGCAGAAAATTTGAACGACTGAATGATAATATATGGTGACTAAGAGTGGTTTTGCTAAGGAAGGAAAGACTTAAATACTTCTAGACCATTTGATTTCACCAAGAAAAAAAGGTAATGAAATCTATTTTTTCACCACTTAAACTGCCAAAAGAAATTTACTTCCAAAGAAACTCCAAAAGAACTACTTTGGGACAAGCCACAACTGCTAAACGTACAAAATGAGAGAGTAACTTTCAGGATATTTAATAATTCAAGAATCACGTTAAAGAGGCATAGAGTAACAAAGTGTTCTCCTTAACTATTAACAGAAAATCTTTTAAACTGTGCTAATTCCTCTGCATGTTGGCTGACTACAAGCTTCCCACAAAAAAGTATAATATTGACTAAAACAATATTAATGTCAGTGGTCATGGAGAAGGAGGAAATTATAATGTGTACTATAAAAGTCCACAACAAAATCTCTTCAGAAAATAAGGGCAGTACAGGTTTTCCACCTGAGATATTAATAGCAATGACCCTATTATTCCTTGAATAATGTTGGCAACTGACTAGCAAAAAGAAACATACCCTGAATAAGAATACTATTTTATACAGTATAATATACAAAGAAAGTATATATAACATATATACTGCATAAAATATTGTGCACATACGCTGAAACGGTGTGTTTTCATGTTTTAAAACACACTATGGTACTGCTGCTATATACATATTTTAATGACAGGTTTTGGGAAAATGTCTTATGTCTTATCTAAAGATAATCGCTCCTTTAAAGATACAACTTAATTTTATCCATTCATTGAGGGGTTAAACGACTCAATGCAGACCTACCAAATTTTGTTAAAGTGTGAATGCACAAACCTTTGTAAAAAGGACGATTATGCATTTAACCAAGTAATTGAAGGCCTTTTATGTGTTTTAGTCAGATTCTTGATTACAAGGCCTCACAGTGTTTCACAACCACATCAGGAGAGAAGAAGACTGCAAGGACACCTGTAGATCAAAATGTGAGAAGCACCCCAATCTGTGCCAGCTCCAGCTAGGAGTATCTCTCACTTCCTGTATATCTGCTCTCTGTGTTTTGTTCCATGTTGCCTTCCACAGACGGATTTCCTCTGCTTCCTCTCAGCTTCTTCTCCCTAATAACTCCGGCTTTTCCACGGTCAACACTATCACTCTTGGCTTCTCTCTCACCCCATCCTACAACGTGACCTGTCCCATTCCATTCCCACTACTACACTGGGTCTTCGCTTCCCAGTTTCTTAAATAACAGCAAATCTCATTCGGTGAGTTCTGAGAGTCAGTCACTGTGGAAGGCTCATCTTTGGGTCCGGTGCTTACATCTAGGCCCATCAGCTGTGTCCAGACGGGCTGGGAAGCAGAACTGGGTGGTGTGAAACATGGCTAGCTCCCTCATTTTACATGGTAGAGTGTTTGGGAAGGCAAGCATATAACCACATAAACTATGAAGTACACAAATTTAAAGGTACTATTCAGAGACAAAAGCAGGGTAAGAGTTGAATGAGCCAAAGGACAAATTCTAAAGCAATCTATTTTGTCTAAATAAAGTGAAACATATTAAAAACATCAAGCGAAAGGCTGTTCTTCAAAAACCAGAGTCTCAAAAATGAAGAAAAAACTGATTCATGGGATAACAACAAATCATAATTTCAAGCCTTGTAGGTAGGATAAAATAAGAAAATATCAAGTACAAATTTTAGAAGTACCAACCTTAATGTGATTTTGAAATCCTGACTACTTACACACAATATAAGAGACTACAAAATCCATGTCATTTTTGGCTGTATTAATTTGTCTCCAGCCTTTTGGTTGTCCCTCTAATGTACCAGAATGACCCTGATTCAGAACCTTTCTTAACAAAACTTGCAGCTTTAGACATAATTTGTCTCATAGAAAAGCCTAGCCCACCCAAGAGGGCACAATAATTACTGATTTAAAGAAAATAATTTATGTTTTACTAATAACAGCCAAAGTCAGAAAAGCACTCTTCAAAGTCCTGGCTGCCACCAACTAGCTTGAAAAAAAAAATCATTCTAAGACTATGCTAGAAGAAAAAGACATCACCACCACATCCAGCTTTAAAATGTACTGATTCTTCTGTGAACCCATTTTAAGTCAGTAAAGCTTAAATCTCTTTACTAAATTTCATAGCATTCACTTGAGTTACACTAAAAGGCACTGCACAGACCCCATCATATTCTGGACTATCATCTTGCAGCTGAGTCCTTATCCTTTGCAGGTGATCTTATGGAGTCCACAATGAAGAAAAAAATCATACAGGAGTTCTGACAACTAAGTCACAGAACCAGGTGAAATCTTTGAGAAGGATACTTTGCACACCATCTTATTCTGGGAAGCATACTGTCACATAGACTACAAGCCAAATATTAGGTCAAGAGCTTAGAGTGAAAGACAAAACATGTGAGCTATATCTAAGTGGGCCTTGACCTGCCCGTCAGAAATCAAGTATCCTTATTTCATATGTACCTAGCAATTACAGTGGAGTCAATCTTTCCTCTTCAGTTGAAGAATGGCAAGAAATGTCAGTTCTTTGCCTATGACCAACTCGCAGTGCCTGAAAATCTCATAATCTTTGGCTACTTCTGAATCGTATCCATATTGTGGATATTACAAACCTCAGCATAACAGTATTGGTCAGGCTACATCCAAAACATGATACCCAGGTATATCACTGTCACATTTAAAATGGGACATTGCTCCTGAAAATGAACAGAATAGTGAGGGATCTAAAAATTAACTCATATGATAAATAAGAAACTAAGTATCTTTAGTCTGAAAATAAGAAGGCATAGAAATATAAAAACCATCTTCAAATTTTTCTGTAACTCCAATGGCTAAACAAGGGCAAATGGAAGAAAAATGGAAAACTTTCTAAAAATTAGCACTGATCTAAAATGATTGACCTTATATATATATATAGATCTGAGAACTGTTTTGTCTTTATACCTGCTGTAGGTGACAGAGAAGGAAATTTAGTACTTAATGGGAAGTAGAACTAGATGATCTCTTAAAACTTCTTTCAACAAAATATTTTATGTTCTATAAATTGGCAACAATTTATGAATCTACAAGCAACCTCAGCCAATTTTAGCCTTTATGATCTGTTCTTATCCATGAGGTGGTTTAAAAAGTAATAGAGATTCATTATAGGAAAATATAGAGAAAAAATAAAAATCAACCATAATCTCATCACTGAGACAGTCACTTAACATTTTGGTATAATTCCTGCCCCAGTCATTTTTCTAGGCATAAATACATATAACATTATTTGAGTCAAGCTGTTCATATGCCTTTTGCCTTCGTTGTTTGCATTTACATGATAATCAATTTCCCAAATCATTAAATATTTATAAAGGAGCATGATTTGATTTTTAATCCTTACATAGAAATCCAAATTTTGGATATATCATATTCTGAACATTAGAGCAAGCACTTGGGTTATTTTACTTTAATTTAAATTATTACAAATATTACTACAATGACTATCCTTATACATTGATCTTCAGACACATCTCTGAAAATGTTCTATGTATACACAAGACTGAATTTGTCTTATGCATCCTTAGATGTAAAAACGACTTGAATCACATGACAAATGCCATAATTAAATATATACACATACACAGACTGCCAAAGCAAATGCAAAACTCCTGTGAGACTTAATCATCAAACTTTAGCCTTCCTCAAAAATAGTTCCTCTATCTTAAAAACTTGTTTCTAATCCACACAGAAATGTTTAAATTTTCATATTATCAGTTTATTAGTGTAATTTTGGTTTATCTGTATAATGTGAAAATTGTTCTGAAATCTTAGTATCGATCATAAGGAAGTTTTTATCTCAATATTGTTCAATTAAGACAAATTCTGGCAAACACAGGAATTAAGTAATTTAATCCATTCAGGGAGAGTATTTTACAAAATACTATACAAGCGTTTTTAAACTAAGGCCAATAAACAATTTCATTGGACCTTCCCATGATCATTCTATCCCAGGTACACCCCACATTAACATTTAATTCACAATCCTGCCATATGACCTTTCTTAAAAGACCTCTATTTCCACATGATCCAATACCTTGAGTTTGGTTTCAAGAATAATATCTTAACCATTAACAATTAAATTTTCACCAGATATTGATTTAAAATTATTCACTTTAAAAAATTATAGTAGCAATTAGGGTATTCACTACCATCAAACACACTTTTTAAAGGAATGTCAATGATATCCCCTACTTCCACGATTGCAGAAAGAGGAACAAAACAGCAAATGTGGTGTTCACAAAGCAGTTGTGTGAAATGACTGCCAAAGCAAGAGCCAAGTATACAACTTTATGATGAAACTCTTTAGGTGACTATAGGACATGCTTGAGAATATGGTCTGACACCCAGGCTTCTCAAGTTTAAATGAACACAAAGACAGAACTTAGAAGACTAAAGAACAGATGATGAGCAAGTCACTTAGTCTTTTTCTTAATCTTTTCTACTAACCCTTATTTGTAAGATTCTTGATAAATGATGGGGAATAAATTATAAGATCTAAAAATAGGATTGATTCTTACCTTTAACGACCTTCTGGAAGACTGCCAGACAACCTGTTTTTGCGTTATTCCTTTCTTCTAAGTGTTATACGTGTTCGGTTATCCCAATTTCGTCAGTAATATAAGAGAATCATAATCACAGATCCTCTCGCTGAAACTTATTCTCAGAGACATAAAGGAATAAGAACTCAGTCCCTGGATTTTAGTTTTAAGGCCCAACTACCCATTCGTGATAACATCCACTGGTGATAACCTCTGCTTAAGTTTGAAATCAACACTATAATTCTGCACAGCCTTCTCAACGTATCTTCAGAACATAACACCAAATGCTCTTCACTGTATATATGCTCATTTGTAAGTTGAATTGTGAAGCATGTAATGAATTATCTATTAAAACAACTACTAAGATTAAAACTTTAAAATATCCTAATTTCATTTAAATCGAACTTGACTTAACATGTTTACCCATTAAGATAAAGCATATCACAGGATATAGTTAACTGAATTCATTTTTAAATAACTAAATCAAAACGTATTTCTATTACCAGAGGAATATGATCTATTCAACAAATACAAAACAACGGCTACTGAAGAAGGCAAAAGCAATTGTGTTTAAAGATTTCTGCCTCCCCCACCTCCACCAATATAAAGATTCAAGTAGACCCCATCTAAGACCACCCAATGCACTCATTTTGAAGTAAAGGGAGCCAACTATTCCCCCCAACCATTTTCCCCAGAAGACAGCACTTGCCACTTTTCAGTCTCAAAACAACAAAAGTAATCTGTTTACCAAAGAAGGTAGTTTGAGGGTAATAAAACTACCACATACACCGCCGAACTATCTTCTTTATATCAGTCTTACTGTTAGCCTTTGTGAAAGCCATAGTTTATGGGTCAGTTTTCCAAAATGACATATTTTAAAAGTATAAAATATCCTTATATTCAAAATATGTGCTGTTTACTTTGTAGAGAAAGAATGTATATAACCCAATGCAATAGAAAACTTGACTTGCATCAAGTATGATGCTGACTGGATTTTGTCTTCTTCGGCCATTGGGATTCAAGATTCCTAAAGCATTTTTGCTTTGATGAGTCACATCTGTAATATAATCACTATACCCATCCCCACCTAATACACTGCAACACATTTTTCCCTCCAAGATCAGGCCATAGTCATTTCACAAGAGAAAGAAAAAAAAAAAAACTGATTAAAAGGAAACAGGACAGACAGTGAGTAAGCCATGAACAACTGCCCAAAGAACTGTAAAAATCGAAGCAGATTATTTCCATGTGTTTCAATTAAAGTTGCCATGAGAGGTGGACAAAGAACTAGAAAGAATATTGATAAAGTTGTATTCATTCCCTCCTTTTGTCACTGCACTTAGAGCCAAAGAATAAAAAATACAATTACTGGGGAACTTGCAAAATTTTAACACGAAAACATTTGAGATGTAGCCAATGCAAACAGTCTAATTTGTAATCCCATCAGCCAATGAGAGAATATTCAAAAACATTTTATATGCATTTTTAATACACACAGAAAAAAGAAGTAAAGGTGTAAAGTAAAAGGTAAACAGTAGTTGCCTTTCAGAGGTAGGATAACAAATTAGACTTTTTCACTTTCCTGCCATGTCAATTATATATTTGTTCTAGACAATTTAGAAATGATTTGTAATAAGAAAAAAAGATTTGGTAAATGATTAGGCAATTAAAATCTACAAATCAAATTAAGTATCAAAATGTAATACATGACATTTAGTTTTAGCAAATTTTTCTGGTCATAGTAAATTTTTCTACAGAATCATTTCCTCCATTAAAAGCTATTACAGGTTGAATTACGTCCCTCTAAAAACCATATGTTGAAGTCCTAACTCCAGTGAATGTGACCTTATTTGGAAGCAGGGTCATTGCAGAAAGGATACTGCCACCCACCAAGTGGGAATATTCTCCTTAGAATGTAGCTTAAATGTAAGATAAATAACTCTATTCTTCAAGTCATTATATTGTTGGGTTTCTCTGTTATTACAGGTTAGCTTTTTGCCCTAATACAGTGTCAAGGGAAATAAGATGTTTCAAACACATGCAGCAAAGCGGTACACTGGAAACCCGGTAGCTCTCTGAAAGAAACAGTGACTGTGCCTCTGTGGGAGATGTTTACATGTACCTGTAGTAAACTGAGCAACGACGATCACAGCTTCAAATTTGAGACAACATATTTGATGATCTTAGTAGTAGTTACACCACAATCTAAACCCTTTGTGGAAATCTACCAATTCTTATTCTCAAAGATATTTTTAAATTTAATTTTCTTTCATTTTTTCATTTTCAAAAATTTTCAATGAGAATAATTGCTTTAAGTTAAGTTTATCATATTGCTATGATTTTACATATATTTTAACAGTACAAAAAAAAAGTAAAAAATAAAAGTCTCATACTCCTCTAATCCCCTCCTTAGGGAGAGCCGGTAAGAAGCTAGGAAGGTATCCTTCCAGATGTGTTGTTTTTTTTTTCTTAAATAAGGGTAGTCAAATTTTAAACTCCAGAATAATTTTAATTTTGTGATACAAACCTAGTGTTAAAAGCAAAATACATTCTAATAAGCATACAGAGCCTTTGAATATTTGCATTGCTCTTGGAGAAGAAAAGTTAGTCAAAGGTGCTAATGACCAGCAATATGGACTATTTCTTCTTCTTAAATGTTTCCCAAATGTCATTATGTGAAATTGGAATACATGTGACTAGAAGAAAGTTCCTGGAGGACAATTCAATACTTCTCCATTACTTCATTCTACTGTAGATGAACCATAATGTCTACTTCTGTCTGGTCAAAACACTGAAAATTACTCTTCTAAAATTTGGGATGTGTGCCTTTTATTAAGTTACAGGTTTTTTCCAGGGTAAGTATCCAAATCCTTATAGGCACTTGTCTATCAGGAAGACACTTTCTAATGAACTAAAAAAAAAAAAATAAGGAGATAAAAACTACTCTCATTTAGTTAATCAGGGACCTCATTAACCTGTAACCAAGAACAGAATCTACAATTCCAACTCCTATTTTGTGGGGCGCACACATGTTCCTGGATTCAAACATGTGTTTCCATTTAAACTGCTGGAATGTATATATGGCTCCACGAAGGGTGATAAATATTAGCAAATCTTATAAGAATGAAGGTCCTTTATGACCACATACACTGTTTTGATTCAACTTTTAAAATGTCTGAGTCATACAAAGCTGAACAGTCTGCTTTTTACATCTATCTGCAAGTTAAGGAACAATGAAAAAAAAAAATCCTTCCACAGCTAGCATCTATTTGTCCCATCACAGCCAACCCAAGGCAAATCTGAGATTTCCATTCTTCGTTTTCTCTTTTCTTCTTCCCCTTGCAGCAAGCCTGCCCCAGCAAAAGGTAGGGCATTCCAAAATGCCCAGGTATTAAAGACAAGTTGGATATTAACCAACGTCAGATAATGCCAAGCCAAGGCCTTCAGGCATAGTAAATAAACTTCAACAGCATGAGCCTAAAGCAGGAATGGAAAACTGTGGTCTGGCACATTGCACTTGGCCAGTACAGAATTTTTAAATTTTTAAAATTTAAATCCTTTAGGAATGTGTCTTCCATTCAGAGAAGATACTTCATCATATAGAATCCTGTATCTCATCTTGCACTATGAATCCCTCACGTTATGTGCCAGCCAAACGGTGGAAGTGTGAATGCCGCATAAATTCTTCTACCTCTGAGCCTTCTTATATTTTGTCTTTGCCTAGAATGCCTTCCAACCCACTCAAGCCTACCTCTTCACATGGCTAACTTCCACTCTTCTGAAGACCTCAAGAACTCCCTTCTAATCTCCTAAAGCCTCAGTCAAGTGCTTAATCCTCTATGGCCCCAGACTCTCCTGCTATTTCTGTGACTACATCACCAGACACCAAACTAAGTCCTGTAGGGCAGGGATGATGCCTTGATCATTTTGGTCTCTCCAGTGTGCAGAACACAACAGGTGGTAAATAAATATTTTCAGAATGAAGAAATGGCAATATAAGTATCAGCTCTAAAAATATTTGCTTTTAATAAGCTTGGCAGAGAATACAGATAAACGATGAAGCTTACCAAAAAAAAAAAAAAAAAAGTAGATCACATTCAAGGCAAAAGAATAAAGAAGTTGTAAAGGCCACATCTGGCTACACAGAGGTGTTTTCCAAAAGCATGATGACCCTCTACAGCCATATTTAACCTCATTCATAGTTGCTACTATATTTTCACTCTTATCACTCTCCTAAGATATGTGTCTATTTGTTCCCACACATATGCTTTCTGGATCCTGACAAAGATGCAAATACAATAAATCCAAATAAACCAAAGAAATAAGAACATGAACTTAAATCAATTTCTTTGAAAGGTTGGCATCTTCCTCTACATAAAATATTTTTAAAAATAGAGCTGACTACAATAAACCAATTGTTCTTCATAGTTTCTCATATTCATTCTTCAGTCAGCTCTACTCCTGTTTCCCTTTGCTATGTATGACTGGCCAGACTGGCTTCACTGAAGGTCAGAACTTTCAGAGGAAAGCCAGGGACAGAATAGACACAGCTACTAACTGCTGGCAAGAAGGTCTAAAGGTACATCCATTGTCAATTATATTATCCTGCCCACATTCAGACTTAAGAGAAATAAGAAAAGCTGTGAGGGACTCCTCTCTACTTCCCAGGTCAGGTATGTGTTTGAGGAAGAAGGAAATAGTGGGCAGTAGTAAAAGAACATAATCAAGACAGCATATCTTGCAGCCTTCCTTGCTTCCATACCTCCAAGCAAAAACTTCATTAGATTTGCCCAGAAGAAATCTCCTTAGAATGGTTACGTGTCAAACAGTATACCACCCTTTCCTTGGCCTGAGCATCTCCAGCTATCACATCAAAAAACTATTCCCTTTCACACGGAAGAGTAGCTTTCTACCGAGACACGTGTATTTCTCTTTAATTATCACCAATGCAGGAGTAAAAAGCAACTTACCTTTTGAAAAAAGTCTTCCCCACTTTTGCCTTTTCCTTCAGCAGCAGCTGTAAATAAAAATGTATACATTTAAAATAGTTTCTTTTCTCAACCTATGTATTCAAAAACTCTTGCATATCAGGTATGAGAATAGAAAGGTAAACAAGATGCCATCCTTGTTCTCCCAAAGCTCAGTGGCTGCTAACAGGCCTCATCTGTGATGCAAATTCGATAAAGAATAAAACACTAATCTAATCAATTACACTTCTTTAATTTCACACTTTTTTCTGTTTGAAAGTCTCACAATCTCTATTTTCACACATGAACAAAAGTAATCTTGTCCTTTCATAGTTAAAAAAATTTATGAACAAATATAACTACCAATATAATCAGCTGTAGTGCTCTAACACTTCCTAGCTGTAATCAATCCCAGGCAGGACGTTGCCTTTTCAACTGGGGGCTCATGGAACATGGCCTGCTAAGTTTTGTCAGTTTGAGGTTTTGCAATGACTATATAATCTACTTGGATTTCTGTTGGCTTCTTACCCTACTTTAATTCACTCCTTTATTGGTTTATGCAAAAAGAGAGAAAAAACATGAGAATTAAATAGTAATGACGAAGTGACAGACAACAATAAAATTTCATATGAGCTTACTTAAAAGGTCATTGTATTTGAACAATCATTTTTATATCTAAATGGTAGCCTATAAAAACAGAACAAACCCAGTTCTCAATGTTCAAAAGTTTTATGACTATGTGAACATTTTTCTTTTTTTATCTGTGGGGGGAGGTGGGAAATCGGACTAAAGGGAGAGAGGGGACAAAGAGCTGATAAAATCCTGCTTGCAATCGCCTCAAATGGTACCTTTCAGAGGGCAACCACCAAACAGGTCTTGGATTCAAATGCAGAGTGGAACAGTGGTTAAGTAGAGAAGCCACGCCCTCATCAGGACAAAAAATGGGGCTGGAGCAAGAACTCCTGCAACTTGTCAAAATGATTAAAGACCCAAGAAGTATGGCGGATCATTCTGTTACATGGTTACATGGAAGAGTCAAAACTCAAAGAAGTTCTCTCTGCCCTCAAAAAGATAACAAGTATTACAAATTATCTTTTCACCAACTTTAATTTCACAGTTAGATATATGACAAGACACCTTCTGCAATTTTGTAAAAATACAAAATTTTTTTATCAACATATTTTCATCCAAAAAAGAGAACACAGAGTACATGTTTCTGTGATTACCAAAGACAGTTTGAGGAAATGTATGAACACAATAAGTAAAAGAAATAAAAAAATTTAAACTATATTCTAATGTGTGAGGCAGGCTAAATAACAGCCCCCCAAAGCTGTCCATGTCCTAATCCCTGGAACCCATCAATATGTCACCTTACATGGCAGAAAGGATTTTGCAGATGTGATTGAATTAAGGATCTTGAGATGGGAAGATTATCCTCAATTACCCAGGTGGACCCAATACAGTCACTAGAGGTCGTTATAAAAAGGAAGCAGGAAGATCAGAGTCCAAGAAAGTGATGTGACAATAAAAACAGAGAGAGATGGGCATGTGACAACAATCTGAGAGATTCAGAGAGGAGCAAGATACAGAAAAGCTACACTGCCGACTCTGAAGATGCAGGAAGGGGCCGCAAGCCAAGGTATGTAGGTGGCCGCTAGAAGCTGGGAAAAGCAAGAAAATGGGTTCTTTTCTAGAGCCTCTGGAGGAAGCATGGCCTGGTCAACACCTTAACAGCCCAAAGAAACCAATTTCAGACCTCCAGCCTTCAGAACTGTAACATAATAAATGAATGTTATTGTTAAGCCACTATACCGGCGGTAACTTGTTGCAGCAGCAAAAAACTAACACATAATGCCAATACCATTTTACCTTTACTTTTTTGCACAAATACCATACCATCAACAGCATGAACTGAGTACAGACACTGAAGTGGGCACCCAAAGCACACATTTCCACGAAAAGATTCTTTGCGGTTAACTCTACAAATTATGATTTTCACTCTTGAACTTAGAAATATATCAATATTAAAGCCTTTTAAAAAACAAAGAATAAATCTGAACAACAACAACAAAAAAAAACCTCACTCTTTTAAATAAACTGGCAAATGTGGTTGATCCTAGCTAGAGGGGCAACCCAGGTGAGATAAAATGTCAGTGCCCAAACCTAATGACAAAAACCTAAGAACAAGTGCCTTGAAGGGACTTCAACTCAGCCACCTCACAGGCTGTCTTTATCTCTAAAGCTGAAAATACTTTAATGGGGCCCTAATCTATAACACAATCACTTGGAAATAAAAACTGCATATAAGGACACAAAGATTTTTTAAAATTCTAGTGACATTGAGGAAACTTCTTTGAAAAGAAATTTTAAAATCAAAGATAATTTCAAAGGCCTATCAAGCAAGGCAGATAATCATCCCTTTCACCCCCAAGGAACTCCTACACAACTGAGAATTCATCAGTTTAAATTTCATGACACAACTACATTTTATTAGACACTTCCTTTAGGACACTTATTTTGCTCATGACAAACTCATTATGTCACAAGCTTGAAATGCCCCTTCATTCCAAGTCTAAACAGACTTCATAGAATGGTCTTTCAATGCCAGGATGAATAGAAAGGGGAAAAATTTCTTTAGTTAGACTCAAATTAATTATGTTCCGGAAAAACATCTAAAATTTAACCAGAACGTACACCTTTTAGCAACCTTGTGATTTGAAGGGGAACAGGAGGCAGGGAGCCAGAAATGGCATACTCACTGGCACCAAAAATCTTTGTTCTTTTTCATTTTAAGTGTTTACTGTATGAAAAACTCCAAATCTGAGCCTAATTTTCCCCTAAATCCTGAGAAGTATCTACTTCCCAAGCCCACAAACACCCTGGTAAAAGACTCTGGTTGCATTCTTGGTCAGATCATTGTCTCGGGTGTAAACCCTGGTTGGTCCCAGTCACTGGCACTTTGCAGGGAGTGTCCTAATCTAATTCCCAGGCTGCTGGGTCTCCTGCGGGACTTTTACTGACCACGCCCAAAGACGGCGAGACCCTTAAAGCCAATCAAGGGAGAGCCATGTTTTACCACAAATATTCTCTCCCCCCAGAGAGGGATCCTTCTGTGCTCAAATTTGAGATTTCAAGTCTCAAAGTTACTCTAAAATTCTCAGGATCAATATATTAAACTTCTCGGAAGAAGTGAGAGGTGGGGAGAGGCCACTTGCAGAATATTTCTTTCTCAATATAAACCGAGGCGTTTAAGATGTTCATTTTACAGACCCGGAAAAGAACAAAAAGAAATTTTCATTCCACAGATATTTACGTCCTATACTAGAGAAAATAGGCAAGGCCCTGCCCTCATTTAAGATCAACCTTCGCCCATTTATTCAAAGCCACCCAACTAGTGAGATAAAGCCAAAATTAAAAGTCTGTTCTTCTGACAACTTTCCCAAAGATCTTTTCACAGTCACAATTCTATCCAAATTAAACACAGAAATTTAATTTAGCTAATCTCATTCTGGGCGGTGAACTAAAAGGCTAGTCATTTTATTCTTAACCCAACACTAGAGCTGGGCTGCTACTGTTAGGCCTGACGAATCAAGGTTACTTCTAGGGAGACCATCTGAGATCTAGATTGCAAGAAAAAATATATGATATAATACCTTGACTCAATGGCTTCTTTTTCATTATATTTGGAGGAAATACTGCCTGAGAAATGAGCCAACTCCCTACTTGATGTCATGGTTATTTCTTGACCCTTGAAGTGTGATTATATTCTGTAGTATAACAGTTCTATTGAGTCTTCACATATCTTATACACTTATACTCTCGTTTTTTTTTTTATTCTGCAGTAACATGAATACACATAATGACTTAGCAGCCTTTTTCTGACTGTCTTTACATTATAAACTTTGCTTGATGTTCCAAAATTTAATCGTTTGATTATAAAAACTCTGGATTATTCCTGCCAATGAAAGCACTGTCTTTATTTTCATGACACAGAATAAATTACTTCAATACTACTGAAACATGGCTTCATGGGTTGTGCAGGTAAAGTATCTCATATTTTAACCTGAACAATTCATTTTTTATGTTTATTATAATTTCTCCAGTGCTTTGCCATATTTTATTTCATATTTTTGCTTCACAAGAAATATGGGATGGCAAAAGCCACAGCCAGTAAAAACAGCAAAAGTTGAAACAGGTGTAAACCATTACAGTCCCCCAAACTACAGGGCAAGTCTAGTTAATTACTGAATTAAAGTGTGTAGGGGTGGGGGAGCTCGATTTTAAATTCTTCACAGGGCATATGGAAACTTGTTTAAATATCCTTTTCATTCTGAAATGCTTTTCCATTATAATATCTTATGCTTTATGGTGCCAAATCTAAAAACACAAGGACTATGTATTTCATATTAAAACATAGTACGGAATACCTTTAAACATTCCCTTGATAAGCAATGGGTCTTTTCACCTCTATGGAATTTGGGCAAGGAAAAAACAAGTTCAAATTATAAAAAATAACAGATAAATCTTCAAATCTTCGGGGCATTTCTCCATTTATTTTAAACACGATTCAACTGTAGCATATTTAACTAAGGCTGATGTATTTTAAGGTCACCTGAAAGATAAATGTGTAATCATTAAGTAGCCTGATTCTCCTGTAAAAATATTTTACTATTTAAAACATTCACTTATTGTATCAATTTAAGCCATATGCTAAAAAGCTATGCTATATATTTTAGTTTGCATATTTCTGTTTTCAGAAAAGTTCCCTGACAATTTAACCAATTCTGCTAAAAGAGAAATCAGCAAAAGATTCAGAAGCTGCAATTTACATATACTCTATTTTTATGTTCATGAGTCATATCTAACTTTTTGGATTGGCATGCAAACTCTCAGAATCGAAGAAATAGTAGGCATTGAGTGTATTTTTTAAGTTTCTTCAATTCCCAATTAAAATCATTCAAAAATTTTAGCCAACTGAAGAATACTTCCGAGCTTAAACTTCAGTAGTGAAAAGTTTCATCTGAATGTTATATACCACAGCAGGTGTGAGGATTCTCAGACTTCATCTTTTCTAAAACTCCCTACCTGCTTCCCAGAGTCCACTGTGAACATATCAAATTCACCTGCCCTGAAAAAAAAATCATGTAAGCCTGTTGAGAAAAATCAAAGAGAAACAGACAAAAATAAATGTAATTTTTATATTAATAGCAATTGGATATTTAAGAATGGTTTTCTCCTTCAGTTTAATTTTTTTTCTTAAATATTGTTTTATTTTTGCAGTTAAAAAAGTTCCCATATTCAAAAGTACAATAAACTGCTTTTTAAGGAGACTATAAAACAGGATGTACAGAATGATCTCGGTGCTATAAGTACATATTGTGCATATACATATAGTGTCTGTACTAGAAAAAATTATAAACACCAAAATATTAACAATTATTGAGTGATAAAATTAATGGTCATTTATAACTTCCTCCTTTGTACTTTTCCAGAATGCCTTTACATAGCTTGAATTTCTTTTAATTTGGAAAAAAACAAATAAAAATCATTTGAAATCCTTCCTCCTATTTGAGAGTGAACCAAATTTTACCATTTCTGGTTTGCAACAGCATGATTTTCAGTCCACAGTGTATAAGGTAATATGGCAAAAGTATGAAGGTCAAATGTGGATATAAGCTACCTAAAGAGCCAGGATAAGTAATGTACTAACAGAGATGAATCATGGGCAGTCGATAAAATCAAACCAAGTATAAAACATCACAGGCCTTAATTAACCTAGCACTTTCTAGATGGAAATACTAATTTTGTGCAACTCTCACTGGATAAGTTTTAACTTAGGCCTTTAATAAGAAACTTCACGGGTGAAAACACTAATCCAATATTTGGAAAACCTCTATGATTCACATCGAAGTTTAATAGCTAGCTAAAAGACGCGAGACACTCTCTAAAATGCATAAACCAAAAAGAGAAAAAATTTATCTATACATTTATAATTATAGACTATGTAAAAGAAGGCCACTTTTACTGAAAGTAAATGAAACATAATATAAAACAGATAACACCTTATTTACCACATCCTAAAAGGCTCAATGGCTAAGAGTATGAAAGAAAAGAGATGGATTATCTATGAAATTTGGGCCATGAGCATGGGCCATCAATTGAACTATATCAATAAGACATCCTATGAAGCTATTTTTAAAATTTTCATTTCCCACCAAATTTTTCAACAGAACTAATGGGAATGACAAAGATTACATGAGGGTGGAGCGAGCAGTCCTGATTTATTCCAACAATGGGGACCACTGCTACCTCTTTAAGGTTTACACCAACTAGCCCCAACAATTGTAGCCCTCTGCAGACTACACTTCTCAAAACGAGGATTGCAGGGGTTTTTTTCTCACATGCTAAATCTCTCAGGGTGGTAAAGCTCTGCCAACACTCCAGTGCTGGGGACAATCTAAGATGGTGGTGGCTCTGCCACGCAGCTCAGCAGCAGCCCTGAGAAAAGCGTTCTCTAGTCTACCAGGCTTCCAGTTTCAGAAAGCATCTGTTGCTATCAAATGTAGGAAAACAAATATTCACAAAAACCTAAGAACATATAAATTACATTATTCATTGCTTCAAGCGATTTTTAACTTAAACTCTTTAAGCAACCCTGGCAAAGAGTTTATTCAGACTTCCAATTTATCGGCCTGACAATGAAGACTTCCCTGTGGATTGATGACCCTAATATACATCAGTGGAATCTCAAACTGATTAAAGGAAACTTTGGTCACGTCAAATGTCTTGCTTTTAAACTATTCCTTCTTACAAGCAATCCTTGAAGAACCATTTACTTTGGCCTAGGGTCAAAAACACTATTTGACAACTTCGAGTACTTACATATTATTATTTTATTTTTTAAAAAAATCAACATTCTTCTAGCTTTATCATCAAAAGGTAGAGAATGTTCATGGCCTTCACGTGGTTTAATGGAATCATGGATATCTAGTACATCACTATAAGCTCCTGTTGGTCTTCCCACAGAGTTGCACTGTCCAAAAGAAAAACCACTGGCCACTAGTGGCTATTGAAATGTGGTTAGTCTGAATCCAGATGTGCTGTAAGAGTGAAAAACACACTGGATTTCAAAAACAGTACAGAAAAAGTAAAAATCTCATCAATAATTTTTTAATGTTAAAATGATACCATTTTATATACTGGATTAAAAAAACTATATTAAAATTAATCCCGCCTGTTTTGTTACTTTTACATGCGGTTATAAAATTTTAAATTATATTGTGGTTCACATTATATTTTCATTACACAGTGTCACTATAGGAGATAACTCACTTAGCTGTTACCAAAGAGGGCTGAAAAGTTTCAAAAGACTGAAAAGGAATATTTCTAAATAATGAGAGTCAGCAACTTGAAATCAAAGCTGTATCTGTCTTAAACTCCTGGGAACATTTTGAGGGAGGAAGAAAAGGTTTGGTCGGTATTTTAGGAACTGGTGGAAGGGTTAAAGAATTAGTTTGAATAAAATATATAACATTAATAACCATTTCCTTAATATCCAGGTTTGGCCTGGTCTGAAATCATGAAACTATTTAAGAGTTTATATGGATGGTTATTTAACGGAATGAAGTTTATATTTCTTTTGTGTTTGTAATAACATGGCAATGGGGCAAGCCGACTTGTTTTAAATCAAAACCAAATGTGTTCTAGGCAGGTTTAAAGTTCAGGTTATACTCAGAAATCCATGACGAGGTGGTCTGTTTGCTATTCTCCCCACAAAAATGAGTGAGGGAGTGCTTACTTTCAGGGCTACTCCAATTCAACTTAACACTAAAAGACTCATTTATTGATTCATTTAAACAAAACTTATTTAGCACCTGAGGCACATAGTGAGGAGATCAAAGTTGTGGAGTCAGAGAAACCTGGGTTCACCTCTAGATTTACTGTTTAGTAGCAGTATAACTCAGAGCAAGTGATTTAGCCTCCCTAAGGCTCTGTTTTCAACTCTAAAATATGCAAATAAGCACTCTATAAATATTTAATATATGGAAGCCAGAAACCCTGACTTCAAAGAGTTTAGAGTCTTACTCAACAGGAAGTTCTTAGAGGTCGGTAGTAAAAATGACAAGATTCTAAAGGTTGAACGTTACATAAGAGTCACAGATAACAGGAATTCAAAGAATGAACATTTCCAGCTGATTGCTTAAAGTAGGAAAGGACTGAGACATAGGAGATGGGAAAAAATGAATCCTGAGCAGAGGATGCTGTGAATACTCATGTCTGTCTGTCTATCCAAAACTTCGATTTCCCTTTTATATGCCTCAGTGCACTTAAAATCACACCTGCATATGGAAAGAGCAGTTGGTGCAGGACAGCAGAGAGGAAGGGGAGCTCTCCGGTGACTGGGGACATGAATACCCTAGGTTGGCTCACACTGATTCTTTACCAGAGGAAGCACCACTCCTCAGATGGCTGTTTGGAAATATGTGTGTGTATTGGCAGGGGGAGTCATCACAGGTGAGTGTTGTTGTTGGTTGTCACAGATGAGTATTGCTGGTGGTGGTGGTTGTCACAGGTGAGTGTTGGTGGGCAGTGGTATAGATATTTAGTGTCCAGGGCCAAGGCAGTCACAAAGAGTCCAGTTCAATAAAGAATTGTCCTACCCTGCATGCCAATACCCTTTGCTGAGCAATACTGGTAGGGTGTTTCTTTCAGAAATGTCCTTTCTTCAATAAATGATCTTCCAAAGAGTACAGATGTATGCCACTTCTTTCTACACTGTCAGTGAACACCAAATGTTCACTGACAGTGTAGGACAATTAATTCACATCTTTCCATACTCTTTTAAGTTATCAATAAATTTATATTACAAAATTAATATTTTTTCATTGGATGCTCCATTAGCTCAAATGATATATGTCTGCTCAAGCAAACACTCCTACTGGACAAGAGTTCTCTAATACGTTAGTGGAAATGCTGTCATGCCAACTTGAAGATACAATGGGAAAGAGGGGTGCTCATGAAAAAAAGATCATATTCTTGGGCCACACCCATAGGTCCCACTGAATCTTAATCTTTGTGGGAGCCCAAGAATCTGCATTCTTATAAACATAGCAGATAATTCATACAGTTAAGTCTTGAACAATGTGACATCCCTGGAATCCCAAGGTAAGATCGATGCTTTTTATTTCCGAAATCAGAGTCAAGTTGGCTTCACGTAACCCTAGCCAGTTGCCCACTGCTGTCTAGTGTACATTTCACCTTATGCCCGGGAATACTGAGAAATAAAATTTCTCTGAGACAAGTGAAGAGTTTAAATATAACAATCTAAATCATTCTAGGCATTATAGTCATGCCAGTGCTCTAGGTATTTAGCATAATTCATTACAATTATGAAATTATCACAGCTAGAGAAGCTGTTTTTTGGGATTAACCAAAGGACGATAGAAGTGGTTACTCACGTTTTATTATTAAAACTGTTTCTGTCCCTTTTTAAACTCGCTCTACACAAGGCCTGTTGAGCCAAAACCGGCTCACACTGCATCTCATCAGGTCTGCAGGCTAAAATAAAAACTAGCAGGTGCCCTGTGGTCCTGGAGGACATTTTTGTCCACTCAGAGGACTACGTCTATAAGTTTATGGAATGAGTGCAGACATGCAAAAGAAAGGGAGCAAAAGTGCTTGCTCAGAGGGTTCCGACCTACACTCCTAACTTATCCTGCTTGCATAGCCAGCTGTACAATCTAGCCTTCTGTGAAAGGTGGCACTGCATAATCAAGTTACCGATCAAGGCATCGTTATTCAGAAGCCCTAGGAAAACATTTAGGGGAGTTCTTATTTCTTAAACTCAGCAGTTTGCTGCTAATAAATCACAAGTCTACTTTTATGAAATTAAGCAGATCGCCTCCTCTCAAAACGTTTGGTTTGAAAAATGATAAACTCTTTGAGGGCTAAGTCATCAATTCTCATCTCTGAAAAGAATCATTTGTTTTTGTTAAAGCTGATCGAAGCCTAACATCTGATTATAATTTATTCCATTTAAAGTCCTTGGTTTGTTAACATGAATTCATTTTTCATCAGTAGGCTGAAAACCACCTTTAAATGTGGTTTTCATCTCAAACAATGCTTGAAGAGTAATTTTAAGGTAATAGTCTTTGGCCTAGGATAAAAGTTGTAACAGATATCATTACCTCGATTTCCTTTCATAAAATATGTGCGTATATTTACGATGCAAACACAGTGGTCATATTCTAAGCCATAGCTTTATTCTTATTCCCAGCATTGTAACTTTGGTTAAGGAGTCACATTCTATCTCAATTAAAATGAATCTACTATAATAGCATAATGGGCCTGTAAGTATTCATTTTCTTAAACAGATCTATCTTCTCAGCTGCTTTTTGTACTCTGTTTACTTTGGAAGTTTAAACTCATTTTTCTTAAGTTCAAGGAACTGAAATGTCTTAGGCCCAGATCCTTCACAAGTCTCAAAACAGCCAAGCCTTTCTGAAAAGGTAATGAAAATTTCTTTTCCTGTTTGGGGTTGAGGGTTGGCGATGTTCTGTCAAGTTCTGAATGCTTGTGCTTGAGGCATCTATCCTAAAATATACAGTGTAAAATTTCTCTAAAATATCTTTGATTTTGCTATATCTGTTTAATTTCAGAAAGGTTTAAAAACAAATTCTTGATCTTTAATGGTTCAGATACAATACCTGAATCCATCTTTTTAAAATGGTATATTTTCCCAGAAAAATATTAAGATTTTTATTTCAGATGAAGGCTTTTATAATTTACATAATTATAATAACCCTGAAAGTCAGTAATACTTTAAACACCAATAAGAATGTAGTGCTTGCACAGTGGTAAAGTGTAAATTCATGCAATCATTTTTGGAAAATAATTTGGTTTACATAAATAAGTATATCCATGTAGTTGACCCAGTAATTCTATTTCTAGGAAACTAGGTCCTAAGAATATAATCCAAAACATGAAAAAAAAAAAAAAAAAAGGAAAAGGAAAACTATTGGGACAAACATGTTCATTTTAGTAATATTTTTAATAAGCAAAAACATAGGATAAGCAATATGTGAATTAAGAAAATTTAGATATAGGTTCTTATTCAAACATTTTAAGGTCATGTAAAAAGATGTTTTTCATTTCATGATTTGCAAAAGCTTTGAAGTAGTAAGAAAAAATGATAATAATAAACTATCCAGTAAAAAAGAAAAGGAAAATAAGGTTTGATTTTAAGTGGGTCATAAAACTATATGTGCAATATGATTGTAACTGTTATTCTTTAAATATACACATGAAAACTAGAGACTTTCAACAAAAGGCCAAAATGTGTATACTAGGAGTTTGATTATATTATATATTATATTTTCTTCATTTCCTAGATTTCTTGGGATATAGCTTTAGTACTCTGAAAACGACCCAAAAAAATCTAGACACACACTCATAAAAGTAAAAACCACTTAAGAGTTTTTATCATAAGTCTAATCACTTTTTTAAGTATCTATTTGTGAGAAAATAAGGACTATGAATTTGTACTTACTCATATATCTAACTAAACCCAGTAAAGTCTGATTTCCAAAGAATATTTTAAGATTAACAAGGTCAAAATGAATATACAAAACATTACATCTTGCCCAAATTCTTTGAATATCTACCCTAGCCAGAATGCTTGACTTCTAGTAGGACCTGCCAGGCCTCTCCCACCACACTGTCACAGAGACGGCCTCTGTATCCCCACTTCCTGGTCCTGAACCCATATGAACGCTCCTCCCTGTATACAATGAAGTTAGCTTAATTGCACCTACTCAATAGTTACAAACAGGACACTACAGCTGTGGGGCTTCCAAATGAGCACCTTTTACAAGCACAATCACAAGCCAACAAAAAATGATCTTGAAAAATGGGGTGCTATGTTACATGCCTGTTATAACAGCAAAGCCTGAGAGTCAACTTCTCAAAACAGTGGTGCTGTGTGAACAATGAGAAACCCCCACTCACACTCATGCAGAAACAAGGAGGGCAAAGGGAGGAGCAGAAAGTTCACTGCCAATAATTAGGAAACAGTCACTTGAGCTCCAGTGGATGTATCTTGAAGCAATTCTTGAGCAGTCTTTATCTAAAGAACTTCCAAAAATGTAATGAATCAAAAATTGCAGAGAAATTCAGGTGTTCACTCTCACCCTTCTCCTACTAGAAATTTGTAAAAGCCCATCAAAATTGCATTGGTTAGAGTAAGAGTGTTGTTTGGGAGACAACTAGCCACAATTTATGAAGAAATATTCTCATAAGAAAATATTCTCTTAGCCGTCACCCTTCTGCCCTTGAAACAGAAAAACTGGTCTTGGAATTTTTAAGTGGACATGCTCCTTGATCAACCAATCAGCACTGATCTGGTACTGTGTCCTACCCTTTTCCAGGTGGGAATGAGGAGACAGGGAGAGGAAGAAGACAGGTAAATAAAAGAAAATTCAGAGGAATATTTTTAAATTATTTGACAGACTTTAGAAAAAAATCAACATCATTACGGACTATTCTCTAAAGATATTAACTCAAAATCTGTCCCCAACTTTCTCCACCACTCTCCTCCCCTGCAAAAAAAATGGGGAAAAATGGGCAATGACAAAGTGAAGGCAAAGAACATTATCCTGATTTTAACGAAAATTAATATTCAGCCACACATGTAATACTACATGTATTTTTCATCACAATACTTAAAGAAAGGGTTGTGTCCAGGTAAAGGCAATTAATATAATCAATGAGGTATTTATTAGAGCACATGTTTTCCTCTAAGAAAGTTTTCTGTGGAATTTTTCAGTCTAGAAAGAAGTTCAGGACATTATAAAATCATGTATAGAATTATAAAAGGTGTGGATAGAAAACAAAGGTTTGTCGTGTTCTGTGAACTATATTCTATATATTCTAGAAAAAATACCACCACCTCATCTTGACAAATGTTACAAAGCACTACGTTGTATGTGGTTAGCAAACTGATGAAGCTTGATGGCAGAGGCTAGAAACAGAAATGGGGACAAGAAGAATTCAGCGCAGTGCATTCACGCCACAGTCCACAGAGACAGGGCATGTGTTAGGAAAAAGCCGGGTGTCTACAGAGCATTCACCTCAACTCCTGAAGACACATCGGTTTTTATAAAACCATTCTTGGTGCCTAATCCTCAGAGCACCTGGCAATATAGTTTTCTCACTGAGTTTTATAAGCTCCCCACTAGTTAAGCTTAACTTCCCATACTTTTCACCACGTAACATGTAAAATGAATGTGCTTTTCAGTCATGACCAAGGAAAGAGGCCCCAAGCCACATCCACACTGGACTGAATCGTTCCTAGCATTTCTTCCTATGACTCCATGGCACTCAAGGCGTGCGGGCGTGCGTGTGTATTTGTGTGTGACCTTCAGAGTACAGGATGCAAAGCAGACATGGAGCTGAAAAATGCAAAGTCAGGTGTGATTAATGAGGGGACAGTCCCCCCAGCTGGGCAGTGTCTGTTTAGACCTCTGAGGAAAGGAACAAGCAGACTAGGAGTGGGTCAGTAGAAAAGGCAAGATCGTTTTCAATCACTGTAAGCAGGTGTGGTCAAGGATCAGTTTCTCTAAAGCAAATTCTTTTATGTCTTTTTTAAAGTAAAATATTTCCCACTGATACCTAAACATGGGCATACGTTTATATTCTACACTTCTACAGTCTCGTTTTATTTCTGTGGATCATTTGCCAAGCAATCGCCCTTTTTTTTCTTTAAATAACCTTAGAATCTATAAACTATAAGGGACTGAGAATAATGGGAAAAAAATCTTAAATGCTCAGATAAGTGGAGTCACTTTAATTTTTTTATTAGAGAAATTTGGAGCATTTTTGATTACGCTGTGGGTTTACAGTGATTTTTTTTTTTTTTAACATCTGGTATAATACCCAAGCCTCTTGCTTTCAAATAAGAGGGAAATACACTCACTCACATCCCAAAGTATCCATCTTTACAAGAAATTCAAGTACTGTAACTATCACATACTTCCTAAATGCATGCTACATTTCTTAGCAATAATTAGAACTGAAAGCATAATAATTAGAACTGAAAGCACCAAAATTAAAGAAAAATTTTAAGAGATACTCTTACTCTCAAACAAGGATTCATTTTTAATAGACTTCCTTATAATGAGTCGTTTCATAGATAGAGAGAGAGCTCTAGGATGAGAGCCAGGAACCAGCAGACATGACTCTTTAGCACAAGCAGGCAGTTTACATCCAATCCAATCAAAGATGTCACAAGTCCTGCTTGCAGCCAAGGGAGAGGGGTCAGCACTGCACCCTTAGTCAGCAACTATGCTGGTTTTGGAAACTCTGTGTTTAAAAGATGGATTTCTCCTTAGTAAAAATAGCCCTACACTCCTCTAACAGTTTTCTGCTCCACACTCAATCCTCTGACAATAAATTTAGCAGGGACAGAATAATAACATACCATGTGTAATCCCACTGGACTGATGGGTTGCTTGTTGATTCCATATGAATAAGTAAAACTTTAGATGATCTGGAAATAATTACAAGTCGGTGAAGATGGGAACAAAAGCTGTATATAATGTAGTTAGTACTAAGAGTTCATTATTAGCTCTACCACGTGCCAGCTGCACAACATCGAACAAAGTGACTTAACCTCCCTGCACTTCAGTTTCCTCTTATGTGAAATGGGGCTAAAAATAGCTCCTACTCATTTAGGGTTGTTTGGGGCTTTTTTCTGTTTTGTTTTTTATTATTTTTATTTATTTATTTATCTATCTATCTATTTATTTATTTGGATCTATCTATTTATTTATTTATTTGGATTTTCCCAGAAGCAAGTGACAAGTATCTGAGTGAAAGTAATTTAAGCAGAAGCAGATCCCAGGGGTCCTTGGTAGGGAAGTGGGAAAGTAAACAGGGAAGACAGTAAAGAGGTGTGTGAGCAGGTTCCCTCTGCAAGCCTCAGGGCCAGTTCCTAGAGGGATCTCTGAGAGACTGAAGAGAGATGCCTCAGAGCTGTCCCCTCCAGGGGCTCAAAGGCTGTTAAACACACCCACTAATTCTAGCCTGTCTCTGGTTGAGGGGTGCCTCCGCTGTGAGCAAGCTCCTTTGGCTGTGGTGCCCTCAGGCAAGACTCAGAGGATAGAGGGACTAACTCAACCGTTTCAGCATTGAAAGTCCAAGAAAACCCTCAGTCCCCAGCAAAGCAGAACAGCCAGTGACTCTACCGGGTACTTGAGTGGTGAGAGGTAGGGCAAAATTCTGCCAGCATCTGCTGTGGTCCCAATCTCATGAGGATCAGAGACTCTCCCCCCGTGCATAATGCTTAGCCTGGGGCATGGCAGTCAATGCTGGATGGTAGCTATTTTGGTAAACTGAAAGCAACATAAGAATCATGGATCAGCTCTTACCGCACAGGACACGCACGGTGCGAAGGCCACGCTGAGCCTGACAGGTATCGCGCCCTCTGGAGGTGAGTCTGCTGGAGAACTCCGTTCAGGCCCTGTGCACCTAAATGACTCCAGGGTGCCATAAATGAGAGACTCCGACACAAATGCCTTTCTTACCTGCTTTGTCACTGATATGGAACAGAGAATCACTGCTTCAAGTTAGACATAAAAAAAGAACTGAAGGTGTCAAAAAGAGTAGAAGCAGCTCTCCGAAACAACCTCCACAACATCAATTGAGCAGAATTGAATTTTCTCAAAGAATATACCAAGTGTACATTACAGCCATCCTGTTTAAAAGTTCCATGAGTGTACTGCTCAGAAGCTTCAGGGAAATGAAAAATTCCCTGAGAGTTTGTTTAGGAGAGCTGCTTTCCTCCTCTAAAACTAAGTGACCAATGCACAAGAGGCCCCTAAACACTGGAGGCTGACAAAACACATGCACCCCTGGGCACTTCCACCTCCACCAGGGATGTTGTCTGTTTACCCATAGACGGCTGTATCTGTTCCCAAATGTCTGTCAAATAAATAATCTCCCAAAATATGAATGTTTCTTATCAGTCCTCAATATTCAGAAAAGACCTTGGCCCTATAATAAAAAAGTATTTCTGAGGGTATATTTATAGTTTGTGTACTCTTTTATAATTCCCCAATTATCTAAGTTTATTTGGTTTCAAATCTACTGTACACAATCCCTTTCGTACCACTTCGCTCGGTACATGTGGGGTGGCTAGTTGTGTCTATTCAAAGATACCTTCGCAAACAATCTATATGAGACCCTCTCTGAAGGTGGCAGAGAAGATGCCAACCCCAGGTCCCTTCCTGACCAGGTACTAATGACGTGGAATAAACTACTTCATTCAATGCACAAAAGGTACAAATCATCCTATCAATTACCACCAACCTTAAACATACTCCCAGATGATTCAAAGCCAGGAGTTTAATAAGGACTCGGCTCTTGGTCAAAATGAAAGAGCTTCTTAGCCACCCAAAGCCTATATACCTTAGTCTGACACTTCATCCTACAACGTAACACTTCCGTATACTATAACTTTGAATCATAACTATATCAAAAGTGTTTACAATACAGAGGAGTAAAACTGGCAAGTTAAAGTTCAAAACGGCATTACCATCTCCTTCCACAAACTTCATGGTATGAGCTTTAAGTAAAACCAAAATTGCTCAAGAATGTATTTTTCCTAAGAATTTCAATTCATTTTTGAGCTTTTTTATACTCGTGTTTATGAAAATTCCTACATTGAAAAATGAAAAATATTTTTATTTTCCCTGAAGTTTCTGGGCAGTACACTTATGGAACTTGAAAACAGGATAGCTGTGATGTATACTTGGTATATTGTTTGAGAAAATTCAATTCTGCTCAATAGGGCGGGAAATTCTGGCCAATAACAGGAAAATAAAAAGATCAATTAAACTCATAAGATGTGCTAAGGACAGAAAAGTAATAAGACATGTTAGATAAAGTAAGCTGAACATGTGTATGTGAACACGGAAAAAGGTGGAAGACCAAAAGGCACTTAAAGTTCATGAGGCACTAAATATACAAGAGGTACCTAATATTCATAAGGCATCAAATACACATGAGGCACCTGAGGCACTAAATATTCGTGATGCAAAAATTACACGAGATATGTGGCACTCAATATTCATGAGGTCTTAATTAGGCCACCCAAGGTAACATCCACTCTTTTCCTCTGCACATAAATAAAACCCATAGCTGTCAGCAGGCTAACTGGCAGATACCCATGTCTCTCCCACAGAGAACAAATAGAAAAACTAGACCAGAAAAGAAAAGAACCTGGTTGCACGTCGATGATGTTGGTTGATGTCTGATTGTTGAAGTCACCCTCAATTCAATGAGCTCATCCATTTACACACACACAACTTTCCAAATGATAAATGTATGTATGTAATTGTATGCTTGTGTGCCTATGTATATATGTACATGTGTATGTATTAGTGTATATATCTATCTGTGTATATATTGTGTGTCTATATCTACTATATGCCATCTGAGGGTAGGAAATCTGTACAGATCTCATATGCTTTGTATTCCAGGCATCTAACAACAGTACCTGACACAAAAAAAGTACTCGGCAAGTATTTGCAGGGTTAATTGCTTGTCAATAGGGGTTACCAAGAATTCAACTGTGGAGCTTGAATTCATCCAGACAGGATAAATTCAAATTACTCACTTTATCTTTCACTCATTCATTCCCCCAATCTACAACAGTATGTGAAATGTAGAAGACCTGTAATGCACATTAAGTGGATGGCCGAATAAATGAATAAATGAGTTAAGAAATCACTTTTTAGTTAATTGACTTACAATGAATTTAATCCTCAGAGAAAATTACATGTGACTATATTTTCACTACTAGCATATATAAACTATCATTTTCCAGTTGTAGAAAATTTAAATATCTCTTAAATGACAAAGTTTAACTGGAGGAAAACAATCAGATAGTAATCAAACTTAATATTAATAAAGTAATTTATATGTAAAATACATATGTATATATTATATACATAAAAATATATATGCATTACATGTGTACATTGTATAACTATATACATTATATATAACATATGTACACATTTTATCTATATAAATATGTAATCATCCATCTTAACTTCTGAAAGTACATCATTATCTGTCACATGGGGAGAAGGATATCTACACTGTCCAGAGTTTTTATAATTAAATGAACTAGTGAGTTAATAATAATTTATTACTGAGAGAAGTAAATCATAGTTGGTTTTTTAACCGAATTTTAAAATGACCAGAGTTGTATCATAGTCCTGGATAGGAACAGATCACACAGATTACCTAATCCTTACTTGCCAATGCAAAACGCAAGTCAAAATTAAAGAAAAATTGCAATACTGGAATGCTACCTAAATATATTACTCCAGTCCTTTTCATTTCACAAATTATTGATGTGGTTCACATAGCCTTAAGTCAACTGCATTCCACTTTTCATACTCTACCTCTATAATTTCTCAGTACCACTTCCCAAGCGCAACTGTAAATTAGAGGTCTATGGTGAAGGAAATTAATAACTATACAGGTGAGGTTGTGCAATGATTTTATTTATCCTGAATTTTTCTTAACGAACTAAAACAAACATTTGCAATCATTAACATATTTATAACCTGTATTGTTAGCCTTTGCCAAACTCTTCTGTACTCATTTATTCAAAAAAAGTTTTACATAAAATAAATAAGTCATGGAGATGTAATGTAAAGCATGGTGACTATAGTTAATAATACTGTACTGTGTATTTGAAAGTTGCTAAGAGAATAGATCATAACAGTTTTCGTCACAAAAATAAAATTCTGTATTTATGGTGATGGATTTAACTAGATTTATTGTGATCATTTTGCAATATATAAAAATAACAAATCATTACACTGTACAACTGAAAATAATATAATGTTGTATGTAAATTATACCTCAATTAAAAACGTTTTATAATCACTTTTTCAGTCACTATGCTAAGAAAACACTGAAACAGACTAATTCACACTCATTTACCAGGACTTTCCCAGTTTCTGCACTAAAAGTTCCATGTCTTCAAAAACCCCTTACTCCTAAATAAACTGGAATACTAGTAGCTCTAGACTAAGAAATAATTGAAGAGGGAAAAAAAAGCAGACATGAGTCTCATACTCATGAGCTTTACTGGACCATGAGGGAGGGAGAAATTAACAATCACAAAGAGAAATCAAGTAACAGCATTACAGCAATGATCCACATATCCTAGAATTATGGCTCAGGCCTAGAGCTAAGTACACCACAATATATATTCACAGAGCAGCCTGAGAAGCGCCAAAATTGAAGAAGCCATCTTCTTCCAGAGTTTACGAGAGACACCACGACTGGCCCTAACCCCACCTCCCATCATCCCAAACACCAGTCAGTACAAATAGAGGACTTAGAACACAGGAAATGGTCACCTGTGAGGAAAATATAATTCATGGGGGAAGAGGTGATTTCTTCCTATTCCTGATTTGAAGACAAACAATGTAAAATGAACAAGAGTGAGTCTTAAACGTGGAAATGAGAAAGTTATAAAATTTGGTTTAGATATCATTAAGGAGTGAATGCAGGCAACCTCTAGGAGCTGGAAGAAGCAAGGGATTCTCCCCTTAAAACCATTAGAAGGAACACAGCCCTGCCAACACATTGATTTTAGCCCAGTGAGAACCATTTTAGACTTCTGACATCCAGAACTGTAACAAAATAAATCTGTGTTGTTTAAAACCACTAAGTTTGTGGTAATTTATGACAGTAGCAACAGGAAACAAATACAACTGGCATTTGAAATATCTAAGTGGATGGCAATTAAATAGGCATATATATCATCTAGACAGAGAATATAAACTAGTAAGAAAAGGGCTCAAGAGGTTTGTAATCAAATCTAATAAAGATCTTAATAGTCAAAGGTATTCTTTCATGTTTAACCTCACTCAAAGGAAATGCCTATTTAAACTACACTGAAATGCCATTTTTCATTTCTCAGATTAATAAAGGTCTACAAGTTTGTCTATGTGATGCTGGTGAGAACACAGGAAACCAGGCAATCTCATTTATTACCGTGAATATGAAGTAGAGAGTTCATAGAGAACAATTTTATAATATCATTTGAAAACATTATGCACATATCCTAAAATCAATTAAAATGAACAGAAACGTCCACCAATAGAGCACGAAATAATATTAGTACATCCAGCAAGACATTAGAAAGAATGAGTACTGATACAGGACAATCTTCAAGATTTTAAGTGAAAATGAAAAAAGCTAGGGAAAGTGTGTAGAGAATGCTACAATTTTTGTTTGAAAACAAAATATGTTATACACACATCTGCTTGTACATACATAGAGGACCTCTGGAGGAAGGGGGATGCAAGAACCTGGTAAAACTGGTTATTTCAAAAAAAAAAAAGGCCGGGGGGACTGGGTAATTTGTTGATTAAAGAAATTGAGACAGATTATATTTTTATATTTTTTAGTGTATATATTTTTTTCTTTTGAAATCTGCCACGTGCATGTATTACCCATCCAAACCAGACAGATGTGCTTTTCTCAATCTCCCCAAATGGGAGAAAGAGATCCCCGAACACTTTTTCTCCTATTTATTTCTAACACAGTACAATGAATAGCCAAAATCTATCCCTTTTTTGTTTTCATTTCTTTTTTAAGAACCATAAAAAGAGGCACATGAAAAGCTGAATGCCTTCTTTAAAAACTTGGAATGTTTTTTATATCCTCTCAACAACCACATCAATCAATATCTGTGGGTCAAGAAAACCGAAATATTTAAAAACAGTATCAAGCATGTATAAAATAGTTGACCATGAATAACAATATATAAACTGATAAATATTCTAAATATTCTAAATATTACCATTACCACTTAATTTTCTTGTGGATCTGTGAAATACTCAAATTTAGAGAGAGCACTATTATTAAAAAATATTTCAATTAACACTTAAAAAGATGCTTCAATGTATAAAAATTTCAAGATCACTAAGCACATTTATCTGAGATTATTATCCTTATAAAAATGGGACTACAAAGAGATACTTAACTCCTTTAATTAATGAGTATGGACAATAGAAAGATTTTACTGATTTCAGGACACCAAGAAATAAAGCCACTACATATTACTTAAAAGGGAAAAAATACAGCATGGCAACTACAGTTAATAATATAATATCACATACTGTAAGTTGCTAAGTGAGTAGATCTTAAAAGTCCTCAACTTCAAAATCTAAACACCACATCTCTCTTCCCTGATAAAACCTTTCCTAAAATTAAATACAATAGTTGTCATATTAATTTTTCTGTTCTTACTCCCAACATTAAGACATCCTAAACAGACTTAAACACAAAATTCTTCTGACACTCCTTTATCTTAAAAACTCACTAGCTCTGTTATACACTGAGCTTAATTTCTCTTTTTTGTACTTCATTAGTGACTGAGGTTTTCAAATTTAATGGAAATGTTGCCCGATATTGAGAAGGGGAAGCTGATGGCAAGAAAAGCTAAAAAATAAAAATCCAAAGCTTAAGATTCAAGGGAAAATACAACATAGACAATTCTCACATAGCCATGGAATTAAACTGCAGTGATTGAGAATGATAGTGCATATATACATCCTGTTAACAACATAATAGATAATCTGAAAAGCTGTTCTTTTTTACAGTTTGAAAACATGCAGGGCTTTCTTTGTCTTATAGATCTACCTCTCTAATCATACTTCCTTCAAACTAAATTAACCTGCATTCCCGAGAACGCACCAACGCAGCCAACTGGGCAGAGTAATCCAGAAGCAGATGAGGTGGTGAGGAGGAGGAGGCAGTACTTCACATCTGGCTGTGCAGATGGGGAGAAAAAACTCGCATCAATTCAAAAGTCGTAAGGATCAGGAATGAGCACTTTCCGCCCAGCCTCCCTCCTGAAAGAAGGAAATAATCAATTGGCAGTGATAAGATGACACCCAGCAAGA
The DNA here is from genome assembly GCF_902729225.1 of Pteropus medius. Classification (NCBI taxonomy): domain Eukaryota; kingdom Metazoa; phylum Chordata; class Mammalia; order Chiroptera; family Pteropodidae; genus Pteropus; species Pteropus medius. The sequence goes on along the minus strand of NW_024344378.1, from coordinate 35,631,048 downwards.
GCCCTGAATTTCTCCACCTGGAGATAGATTATAAAATTAGAGCAATGCGGCCAGGGAAATAGTCTTCCCACCAGGCCAGGCTCTGGAATAAAATCATTGTTCCATGGACCACTACCATAAGTGTCTGCCACCAGTGAGCGCCTGCACACATACGACTGCTCTCTTAGAAGGAAAAGTCTTTTACTGTGGGTACGAGACCATCTTAGCACAAGAAAGCCAAGGTCAAGTGGCATAACCTGAGATAAGGTCAAAGTCTCTTCCACATCATGGAATGGACTGTTGCCCTTGTGACACTCACTGAGCTTCACTTTAACCAATTGTAAGGGAAGTCCCAAAGAGGCACGATCAAGTCACCACAGCTGGTGAAAACCGAGCTGGCCAGGAATGAAGCCTTAGGTCCCAGGTAGAGCACAACAGGGGTTCAGTGTGGTTGACTAGTGGTAGTAAAATGTGAAGGCTTCTCATCAACCCAAACTTGCTTGAGGAATTGACTCATAAGAAATATCAGTATCATGAAAATTTATTTTAAAAAACCATTTCCTTTAAGACATTCAATGTCACTGCCAAGGTATACCTCCCCTCTTTCGTGTACAAGAGAAGAGTGAATGCTGGCTCTCAATGGGCAACAAAGGGAAGTGGAGAAAATTTTGCACACTTGCAACACCTACACATACAGATAGGAGGGAGCTTGGCTCAGACATGAATTCTTGAGCCTCTCTGATGGAGGGGAGGGGAACACCACAACCTGAGATCCCTTGTCTCTCTGGCAATGTCAGAGCTATTGATCTCGACTCCTTTCAAATCTCCACTTACCACACATTGAAGGAGAAGCAGTGTCTGGAAAAGCTGCTCTCAAACACTACAAGGTTTGCAGCCATCAGGAGGCGATCATTTCCTCTGTGCTTACTAAGGCAGGAACGTGGGCTATTATTTTAGGAACATATTCAACAGCCTGAGTCAAAAAGAAAAGTTTCTGCATCACTCTTTACTGAGAAGAAAAAGAGATTAACCGGAAGAACACAATCCAAGTTTTCTATCAATTAGGGAGGTGTATTGGAACACAAAGTGGGCCCTAGACCAGGGGCTGTACAATTTTGTTGGGGAACAGAAAGGCGAACTGCAGAATGAACTGGTAGAAAGTTAAAAACAATTAGATGAGAATATTTGACTAAAGTCTCAGGAACAAACAAAAAAAAATAATAGCAACTTAAAAATACTCTCTAAATGAAGAGAAAGAAATGATCAAAAGTAAAGATATTAAAGTTGGAATGTGACTAAAAATGTCACATAGGAAAAGGATAATTAGAGAACTGAGATCACAAATCAACAGACCTTTTTATAAGAGAAAATTTTAATTGCCCTTACCCCATCCACCTCTCCACACCTTTTATAGGGTAATAAGTATTATATTTTTGCCTTGTGACCAATTATAAAAGCTTTTGTTATCATTTAAGTAGAAAAGTCAAAGACAGCTACAGTGAAACCTCCTTTTAGCCTTCCAGTAAGGAATAACAATTAAAAATTTAAGTAGGAAACATTCCATGTGTATGTAGTAAAAGAGTGCTAAATATGACTTTTTTAAGCAAAAGCACAGCTTAATCTAGCTAAAATTGTGGCAAGTTCAGAAATATGTTTTCCACTTGGGAAAAAATAATACTTCAAATAACCAGTCAGAGTGATTTTTCTGAGCTTCCACCATTGTTATTACAAGAATTTAGGGTTTTAAGAGCATATTTTGGATTAAATGACCATGGTTTCAAATTCAGGTACGTATATTTTTAAAACTCAAAGTAGCTTCAGAAAGATTGCAGAGAGCTAGCAGAGATCCAGAAAGTACTGCAATGTAGCCAAAACCCTTTGGATAAATAACATCTGGCATTAGTGGTTTGCTATACTTGAGTTTCTTAACTTCCTCTCTGGAGAAATTTAAGTCCCTTTTGGCCTCTCTCTGATTTCCTTAAAAATGTTTCTGGAAACAGATACTTCACCATCATCCATCTTCTTTATCTGGAGAAGGTAGAAATTGGTAGGAAACTACACCATAGCAAGTAACAGACACGCTACAGCTCTCATGTGGGCCCACCTCAGCCTCAACTCCCCGTCTTTTAAATTTGCAGCAGATTTGGAAAAGGCAAGAGGTTTTGGAATGGCGCTGCTGTGGGTTACAATCTCAGCCTCACTACTTACTAGCTGCATGCTCTTGAACAAATAGTTTACCTCTCTGAGCCTCATTGTCCTCTCATCCTCCTTCTTGGGTCTATTGTGAGGATTAAGTAAGGTTATATAAAAAGGAAACAGCCCCTGCCTGGCTAATAGTAGGCACCCAATAAATGGTAAGTGTCCAGAGAAACCCCAGCGCTGACTGTGACATCCACAGATCCAGCTGACAGTTGGAGAGCTTGGAATCCAACTTCATCGGATATAAGGTGACTCTATCTACCACAGCCTCCTCTGCCCCTAACCAATCTGTTTGTTTTCCCTCTTTCTCAGCTGCTACGCCTTCTGACCTACTGTAGCTCTTTTCCTCCCCTCAACCACAAGTCTTCAACAAAACGACTATGTAAGAACCCCACAGAGAAAAACTAAGCGACCACTATTTCTGTCCCTTCACACAAGCCATCTGGGATAACCTTTTTCTAACTTGTTTTGTCTCCTCAAATAAGCCAAAGCTTCTTGTTAAGAAAAAAAAAAAAAAAATTAGAACAATGTTATTTGAACTTAAGTTTGAGGGTATTTTTGTAATACTAATGATCCTTTTTAACATTATTCTTTGAACATGCATACCTTATTTCTGTAACATAGTTTTCAATGTACAATACTATTAGATATTATTTGAGGCAGAAAAGAACAAATAAGAATCTCTAGTTTAGACTGAGGTTGAAGATGGGAGGCAGAAAGTAAAATGGCTAAAATTCCAGGTTTGAATTATGTGAAAAGGCACAGTGGCTGTAGTGGACATCAGCGCCATTCGAAGTGGGTCCATTGTCAGTATGTGAACTGTGTATTCCCAGACAGCAAGCAGATAATACAGAATAATACAGATAATGGAGAAATTAAGGGTAAGTATTTAGAAACTTTTATAGTAACTTGAAAGAGTAGTCACACGTATATAGGATAAAATAATAAAAACTGGGGCTTGTCTTTGTTGCTTTTCTAGTAATTTTTATTTTTCTCATAATTCATCTTCATCAATCAAAAAGTATCAGTCCACTCCAGCTTTGGATCTCACAGAATAGAGTTGTTCCTGAAAGACTTGGGAGAGTCTTGTTTTGACCTCCACAGAGGGCACCAGTTTGTGGAAAGTGTAAATATAGTTAATTAGGGGCTAGGTGACACTCTGCCTAATCCACTCTCCTAAGGTATGAAATATAATCCTCGTAAGGAGAGAAAATAAAACTGTCCTCAAATAACCTATTTAAAGCACACATCAAAAAAAAAAACGTAGTAAATAGTGTCACTTATTCTTGTCATCAATGCTCATCACGCACTACAATACTACAGTGAAAACTTGATATGAGAATGTCTGAGAAATCACCCAAAGCTATAACTCCTTGCAAGCAACTAATCTCATATTATAATGACGAATGCTTCGCTCTACCTGAATTCTCAATTTAAGTAGAAAGTAGACAGAAGTTAATGGTAAAGATATACGTTGAAAAAGAACAATCACATAAGCAGAACCATCAGAAGACACCCACTTAAAAACTGGCTGCTGGTAGCTGAGGAACTTTCACAAGATGCAAAGGGAAGCCTGCTGGAATCTCAGGTTTTCTTGACTATAAAATGGAGATATTACTTCTCAATGTAAGGACCAAATCAAAAACTGGGTGGTAGAGCACTCTGAAACTTTGAAGCAGAGGTTCTCAAAGTGTTGTCTAGGACCCTTGGGGACCCTTAATATCCTTTCAGGGGGTCTGAGAGAGCAAAACTATGTTCATACTACTACTCATTCTTTGCTTTTTTCATTCTCACTTCCTCACAAATGTATGCTAGGGTTTTCCATTGGCTACATGAAGAGTAACAGAGCAATAGATTGAATGGCGAATCCAGGTGGTCTTCTGGCGTGTGAGATACTAAAGACAACTGCAAACATGCAAAATAATGTCATTCATCTCACTAAATGCCTCGTTTGGGAAAACATATAGACTTTTCACAAAAAAAAAAAAAATGTTTTTTGTTCACATACAATGGGTTTAGAGTTAACTTTAAATGTATTAAGATGTTAAATTTTCTCTTTTAATTTCTGATAGTCAATATAATCCACATGAATGAAATCTCTTTTGGGGTCCCTAACAATCTTTGGAATATAAAATGGTCATGAGACCAAACATTTGAAAACTGTTACTGAAGGTGAAAGGGCTATGTACACTTTAATATGCTATCCACACACGCCATCAAGTTTGTGTTTATTAATATATATCACTTTAGTATGCATTTATATTTTATGCAAAGAAGTGTTTTAGACTTCATTCTCACTTTTATCTCACTTCCAAGTCGCCTCTGCCTAGAAAAAAGCACTGAAAGGGCTTGTTCTCTGGCAACCATGTGTCCCAGGTTTTCCAGGCCAGTCTTAACATCAAATATGTTTCCAATTTTTCCCATCAACCACAAAAATGTTCCTTATATTTCAACATTTTTGTGTCCAAATGCATCTCCCAATCAGGTTCTCACACACTAGAATAATCACAAAACATAGTCTTATTGCGTTGTCTGTAATTACATTTAAAATACTTCAGCACAGCTCATGTGACAAACGCCTGTCGGTGGATGACCCCCACCTCAGGAATTGATGGTTACTCCAGCGGCGAACACACCCCAAGGGTGCTTCATTAGCATCTGAAAGCCTCCACGCAAAGGACACAGTCAAGTCTGAATTCTTTTCTTTCAGAAATACCAGAGGCTGTGTTAATTAGCAAAATGGATGTTAAATATTATTTTCGTGAGTGAAATAGCGATGTTCCTTTAAATGTGGACTGGCTAGAAATACTGTAGAGTACTGCTTCCCGTAACTAAACTAAAAAACTGAGAAAGTCTCGTGCCTCAGCCCCTTTGGATCGGCACCCTAGGCTTTGGATTTCCAGTGTAAAGGATGACCAGAAGTCAATCATGCTGGCTGAACAACTTCCCTGCGGCCTGGAGTGAACAACTCAGACAAGGACTATGAAAAGGCAAAAAAGACAGAGAGCTAGGTCTTCAATGCGCTTATGAAAGAGTCATATTGGACCCTGCTCGCTAATAAGGGTTTTCACATGAAGCAGAATTCCATGTGGAATTTGTTTTAGTAACACATTACTTGGTAGTAAGGCTGTTGCATAAGAAACTTACAGCCCTCACCTATGCCGTCTATTAGGGCATGACTACCTCTCAAAAAGAACCAAAGAATTATAAACCATTAATTAGCTTAGGAACATTAATAAAACCTCTTTCAGACCATCTGGACCTCAGAAATGCCTATTCCTTTTTTTCCAGAACTATCTCACTGCTAAGAACTGCTAGAAGGGCTCTGAAGCTGCAGGTATCCTGCCTTACAATGCCAGTATCTTCCTCACTGACAAAACAACTAATTTGATTTTCCAATCAATGAAAGTCAGAATTGTTACCTTTGTATGAGGACTCTAGATATCTTTTCTTCAAGAAAATTAATTAAGGAAATGAACATTCATTGACTACTTTTACGTGCCAACACTGAGCTACACATTTATAAAAAATGCTAAAACTGGACCCAATACCACAGAAGATGGCAATTCAATTCAGGGCATTATTGCACAACCAATGAGACAGCCCTACTTACAACTTAAGGAAGCAGGAGAAGAGAAAGTAGGGGAAAGCGGGATGGAGCTGAGTAGAGAAAATATGCAGCTTCCAAAATTTGAGCCATATCAAGATACTATGTCATTCTGTTTGAGGCAAAACTTCAGATAATACAGAATCCACAGTCAGATATGAATTATCTGCATTGGCTTTCTTCCATTAATACTGATGAAGAATTATTAATAGTAAGCACCAAATCTTCTCTCATCCCCCAGATAACCAAAATAAATCAAGCATCCATATAGTGGAATACATAATAACAGAATAACATACTAACAGCAAATACCTAATGACAATGAAAAATATTGACATTTCATCCCTCTCTCCACCCAACAGGTGAGAATACCACCAACTATATATGGAATGGTGTTTTTTCCCTCTGGCTTTCTGTTTTTCTCATATTTCCCAATACTACAGATCATCTTTGTTAATATTGTCCCTCTAGCTCTTTCTCTACATATTTAAATATAGATATATATGCTAAATATCTATATATAAGTATAGTTGTAGATATGAGAGAGATAAATGCTTATGGGAAGACTGTTGTGCTTTCTAGTTTTACGCACATATTAAAAATAATGTTATAATTTTTAACAAAATTTGTTCAAATCAAAAATGTTTTTATATTACATGTATAACAGAATTGCCAGAGAATGTAATACTAGCCTCCAGGTAATCTCCAGATAAATCTGGCTTCCATCAAGTCCATCTATAAAAATAATGCGCTGCTTGATCATATCAATAATTCGACAAGTATTTAATTAAGCATTTTCAATTAGCTGGCACTTTGACAGGCCCAGTGAAAAGACAAAGGTGCCTTCCAATAAAATCATACACATATTTGAATTCTCATTACTTCATTCAGAACTGGTTATCTCTGACCAATCAGAGTGCCTTTCTAAAAACTTGCTGTCTATGAAGCAGAAATAATAAAACTGGGAAGTCAAGTTTACAATTTAAATTGTTTGATATACTGCTTACAAACACATCTAGAATGTACTGGATATATTGTAATGACAAATTAAAGTAAAGGAAATGAGAAATTGGTGAAATGGATACCTTTGCTGGGTAGTAAAAATAACCAGTGTTGAGCAAACATTTCTACCTGAGAAGAACAAAATATGAACAGCGGTATTTTCACAAACCCAAAACAGGCATGGCGTCAGAAAACACTTCACAAACAAAGGTGATCAAGATTTTATTTTATTTCACATAAAGCCAGAGCATTTGGAAGAGTCTGACAAAACTACGCTTGCCACCTATTTGTTTCCGTTTAGGCTGGAGCAATGCTAAATTAGCAGCTGGCTTAGTAATTCCAGGTTAAACGGGTTCAAGTCTGGGAAATAGACACACAGTTCTGGTGTAAGTTAAATTTCCTATTGACATATAACTTCCCTAACCTTTAAATTTTCAAACTGTATTCGCATAAATTAAGCACAAATTCTAATATCCACTGGCTCAAACAGAGTATGGCCGGATAGTTAAGGGAAAGGTAAACATACAAAGCCAAAGAAAGAAGCAGTTCTAAAGCTGAAAAGAAGCCTACAAAGATGGGATCAATTGAAATAAGTAACTCTGCATCTGTTCTGAATAGCTCCATTTCATCCTCTTTCCACACCAGAATCATAGCGCCAGTCATCTTGGCTGCTCCTGACATCAATTCCAGCCTATCACGCTCAGAGAGTTCATCCTGAGGATTGGCCAACTCGGAGAACTTTTAAGTCTACCAAGGCCAAACTTTCAAGAGCTGCAAGCCAGGAAAAGCACAACTTGGGCATCAGACTACAGCATGCATTTCGATGTTACAAGGCAAGATAGAAGATAACCTTAGTCAAAGATAATTTCTCTAACTCTGACATCAGAACTAGACACTGTATTTACTGTTTTTAAGTAAATTTTCCTATGAAGGTGCTCTTGTCTTCCCAGAACCATGAAATTCATAGACATTCACCTTATTGCTCTCTAGCTAGGCAAAGCATGTTGCTTATTTACTGATTACTACAGTTGATTAAAAAGTCATCTTAAGTTATGGTTAGTTCACCAAGCTATAGATTTGAAGGATATTCATAAAAATATTTCCACCAAAAAAGATTCCTGACATTCCAATTGCAGCACAGAGCCCTCAAGATGTTTGTGACATAGACACATGCTCCTTGTGGTGAGGGGAACAGCAACGAGAAAGAAAATGCACACTATATAATTAAAGAGTTTTGAAACTAGAGAACCTCCAGAAACTGTATAGGCAAACACTGAGTTACACAATCTCCAAATGAATGTTATCAGCTGTATAAACTGTATTCTACACATAACTTACTTGATGTGCTATTTCTCTTCTTTCAGTGTAACTTACAAAAAATACACAAACAGCACTTGTACTGCACTTTTACCAAAACTATCCAGGTGCATTTCCTTACCTGTGCTATGTGGAGAAGAAAAAATTTTTAAAGTTCAAACTGAGAATTCTTAAGCATAACCTAAGAAATGGAATGCCTTGATTTCTCTTTTTGAAAAAAATCTTTCCTCAGGAACACGAAAGGTAACATTAGAGGAGGCCTGAGCAGACTGCATCCCACTGCACAGCAAGCCAAGAGCCCAGCAGTTTTGAGGCAAAATTTCCCTTCCTTATTTCCCTGTATTTTTATGCAGTTCTTACAAAGGATGGATGTTCAGATGTGATCCTTCCCTTCTCTCTTCTGATAATCCACTGAGTTGAGAGAAGGATGGGAAGGTGGGGAAAGGGGATAGAGCACCAGGAGTAGGAATAAGGATGAAGAAGTCCAAGACAAACATCGAACACAAAGACCATTCCTTACCTAAAAAAAAAAACCCTGGCTGGATTTTTGGATTGAGAAACCTCCTGCCTCCTTGGAGTGGATGTGGTGTGCTGATGTGAGTGATCTGTGCACAAGTTTCTCCTCTGTTCTGTTTTTGCTGGCCAGCAATCCTTCTTCCTTTCCTTTCATCTTTGCCAGAAAGATTTCTCAGTTTAAACTTTAGGGTGAAGAGATAACCCACTGGAACGTTTAAATAAGTGCTACATAATACAGAAAACTAGCTTTGGAAAGTCCTGGAACAAATCTGACCTGGGTTTAGGGTGTGATGCTCTCAAGGGAACCTCCTCTTCGAAGGGAATCAAATGTTACTTATGAAAGGGCATTCCCACGCTAGACCCTTCCCATCCAAGTCCTGGGGTTCTGTTTGGTACCTCCCAGTTTCATCTGGCCTCCTGAAAGTACCAGGAATGGTCGCTAGGGGTCCTGAAGAGAATGAGGAAAGAGAGGGATAACCCAGGTAGAGTGCGAGAGGTTTCTGTATCTTATCTAATCCTTACAAAAGCTCTCCTAAAGGTAGACACTGTTAGCACCATTAATTGTACAGATGAGAAAACCAAGGTAGAAACATGGGGTAAACGCCCTAAACTCACATGGCCAGAAAGTTGTTGGGATGAGAATGTCACTAGCTGTGAAATTCATACTCCAGAAGATTTTTTCTTTCCTTTTTTCCCCCCTGCTTTCTTTCCTGCAGTATTGTGATCACATAACATTTCCAAATAGACTATGCCCTTTCCAAAATCCAAGTCTTCATACTTGAAGGTGCCTCTGCCTGAATGTCCTTAAGAAGCTTACTTCAGAATCACATGATGTCATCTCCTCCCCTAGCAGCCTTTACCACCTCTCAAGGCACAGTTGGTCAAGGCACCCCTAGCCGCTAGGAACTTGAAAAATGCTATTATAAGTTACCTATTTAAGTATAAGTAACTTATTTAAATCTCCACTTGAAACTGCCAGTGCCTGTCTTAAGTCTGAGTTGGCTATACAACTCGGGCCATAGCATTAAGGAGAAAAAAATAATAAAATTTTTTAAAATAAAAATACTAAAGCATTAAAGTCAAATAAGCCAATAATAGGAGGAGAGAAAGAAAATACATATTTTTAAGAGACAATTTTTATTTCTTCTTCATAGCTCTCCTCAAGGAAGAAAAGAGTTCAAATCATTTTGAGGGCTTATGGTAAAGGCCGATTCATGAAATCTGCACTAAAACCTCACCTTTGGAGAACTTCTAGGAAATGGATCATGAAAAATTAAAGTTTATACCCTTAAGCAAAACAAGAGCAACAAAACTAGGTTAGCCATTAAGCATAGAATGTGTTCTATGAACATGTTAAATACTTTTTCCCCAGCTTTCATAAGGTGCAAGAGACATGGTCTAATCCGGGTCATCATCATGAACATAAGGGTAATGCTACATGGCCTCCAAAGGTGGGAGCAGCAGCAGCCCCAGACTCCTCAGTTTTTACACCTTTTATAATTCTCCCATCGGGTTTTCAACTGTTTCATGCTGATGATATCAGAGTAGTTGGCCTAAGTATCCCTTCTCTAAGCTTCTAATGTGCCACTTCTAGTTGGCTGTGAACTTAGACACCAACCAAGCGAATTTGCTGAAACTGAATAACAGAAGAATACACACAGGTTCCAAGTAAGTGACTTTCTCAAACATACATGGATAAGAAAGGGTTACGTGCCAAAAAAGGCAAGCAGAAGAGACACAGTCCGTGACTGCCAGGAAGAATGGCCATGCCAAGATGGCACCATCACCCATTAATCACTTCCCACAGCAGCCAGAATCTCAAAGACATGGATGGTGACTACAGACACAGAACTTCTTGCTTAGGTAATTCAACTGACCTATGAAACAGGAGAACATGTTGAGAGTCATTTTTCCGGCTAATGCTATTGATAGTGATTATGCATCAGCTGGCAATGACAAAGTAAGTTCCATTCTTGATGTCCCCAGCCACTTCTTGGGAAGACTGAAGAAAATTCAGTATTAAAATAAGCTTCTCCCTTAAAAAAAAAAAGGTTGTTGTAAAATATATAAGCGCTATTTAATTAAATGGAGAAATTACATCTCTGAGCAGAGTTGAGTTTTAATAAATTAACAGACAGCTATTACTAATTGCTCTAAATTTAGGGAAGGCTTTTTTTAACCCGTTACTGCAAAATTTCATTCTTGTCCATTTTGACATCCCCAGGACTGTAAGTTTAAAAAAAATCAAGTGTTGAATCAGTATTCATTTACTTATTTGCTCATTATTTCTTTTCTACCTTTATTTAGCATGTACTATATTCTGTAATGGATTTTAAAATGTAAGGGATACAGTCTCCCCACAAAAACCTCACTATTTGGGAGGTTTATTAGTTTCCTATTGCTGCTGTAACAAATTATCAGAAATTTAGTGCCTTAAAACAATGCAAATGTATCCTCTATCTGTTCTGGAAGTCAGAAATCATAAATGGATCTTATGGCTAAAGTCACAGTGTTGGCAGAGCTGTGTTCCTTTGTAAGGTTCCAGGGAGAATCCTTTTTTTTTTTTGTCTTTTCCGGTTACTAGAGGCCATCTACATGCCCTGCCCTGGCTCATGGCCTCTTCATCCATCTTCAGAGCATATCATTCCAACCTCTGCTTTGTTATTCTTCTCCTTTGCTGTTACTATTACCTTTATTCTTATAAGGACCCTGACAATTACAATAGGCCGAATTCCCCAGCTCCAGATCCTTAATTTAATCACATCTGCAAAGTCTATTTGCCATGTAAGATCACATATTCACAGCTTTGGGGATTAAAACATGGACTTTTGAGGGGCCATTATTCAGCCTCCCACAAAAACATTTATGGAAATAAAACCACAAATCTCAGCAAGAACTCTTTAATCTTTAAATCTTCTCTCTGAATCTTACTCTTAACAAACGTCCTAAAAAGCTTAGCTACCTGCTAAACCAGGTCACAGTATAAGTGAACCACAAAGTAGAATACAAGACATGTTAGGGTCCTGCCTGTAAGAGATAGATTAACAATAAGACAGGAGACAAAAATAAAATGGCAGACACCTTAAAGTACAAAATAGTGATCTTAAAACACCAAGAAAGGCTGTGTATTGAAGAAGGCAGAGCAGTGTATAAAGAATTTCAGAAGCACCTAAAACAAAAACTTTAAATGTCTGACAATATGCTTAATATGACCCTACTTAAAGTATATAACTATATGTATATAGTTGCAGAAAAAAAAATTAAAGTCTGTAAAGCTAAAACCAAAGGTTTACAGGGTGACATTACTGAAAAGTATGGCTGAACAGTTAAAATAGATACTCTTATTTCCTTCTTATCCTCTCTTAACTTTTTCTATAATAAATATGCATTATCATTACAACCAGAAAAAAATTATGCTGAACTATAACTTTTGATGATTTGGCAGAAAGTATAGGTTTCAGTTCTCTGGAACTATTCAATTAAATTAGAATACCCCTTTCTGCTATAAGGCCACATTAGATTTTTAACTGTTTGATTTTATGTTTAAATTCAAGATCTGTTCTATAATGTTATGAAGCAACATTCTGATTATTAATAGACTCTCTGAGCTTCAGGGAAATGGATGCCCTGGAATTGGTATTTTAATCACTGATCATTTATAAATAAAAAGAAATTTAATATGGTTATAATCAGATAAATGCACACACAGATACACAATATTTAATAGTTATATGTACATAAATTACAAAGTCAATTGATAGATACAGTCCAAAAAAGGGGAAAACAGGTAAGCTTAGCATTAGTATATCCACTCCCCCAAAAGATAATAAAATCAATCCTCATCTTTTTAGTCATGGATATTTCATATATGCACACTTCTCCATTCACGAATGGGGACTACATAACAGAGAAGCACATTTACTCATGCATTTCTTATCCCTGTTGCTTTATGGGAAGAAAAAAGAGAGAAGAGAGAGGAAATGAAAGAAAAACAGGAAGAGAAGAGAAAATGAACGAAAGAGGGAGGAATTAAAGGTTTGCCCTCAATGCTTACCAGCCTACACTGCAACCCCTCATTTTAACAATGCCATCTTCCCCTTTCTCTTATAGGTTAATCAAAAGAAGCTAGCACAGACTTCTCAAGGACTTCAAGAATATTAATTTCACAGTCTAAGCAAATATTTAATATGGCAAGGAATTCTCAGGTAAATAATTTTGTCTTTCCATTCGGCTGTAGTACCATCATCTAAGAGCAGACAATGAGGGGCAGGGGGTCAGTGGTGTCCAGCTGTGAGGATAAAGGGTGGTCTGCTTTCTTATTCGGAGGCTTGCCTTTTTTCCTAAACCCCCAAGGGACAGGCCACACAGAGGCAGAGCATTTTGGCTCACTTAACTGACCAACTCCCCTGAGGACAAGATGAAGAGTTTCTGCCCAGCATCAGTTCAAATTTCCAAAACTCCTGCATTCCTTGACCACAAACCTTTAGAGATGAGAGCCCAGGTCAATCTTGTTCACCCTGTCGTCCTAGGCACACGGAATTAACAGATATGAAATATATACCGAATGAGTAATTGATATAGGTCCTTCATATGTACCTACCTGCTGAAATGCCCTATGTTAAGTATCAGGGACAATGAAATCCTAGTGTAAAATGAATCTTTCTATCGATAGGCAATTATATTGCCTTCCAACTCAAGGACATGGTCAGAATATTCACATTATACCTAGGAGATGAATTAATGACTCTGAAAAGTGTTGGAAGATTTGGCTTATGCCTAAAGTTTCTCCAATAGCTAGGTGAGCAACAACTGTGCTAGGTAAATTGGATAAGAACCAAAAAAAGAAGTCAGAAGTAGCCAGCACCCAGATTCTTGAATAATTCCCTCTTTCCTATTTCCCCCTTTTATGCCAATACTATTTAAAATGGTAAGGACAAAATTATACCTAAAGGCATGTCATCTCCTAGATATTCTTTAATTATTCCTAAAAGTACATCATTTCATAGATTTTTCTTAAATAGCTAAAACCATTCAAATCCTCATTTACTAAAATCACATGCAATGGTTATCATAGTCCCTTTCTGTAAAGCAGCAGAACTTCCCTTAAAACTAGTTCAAAACCATAATGGTGCCAGTGCTTCCCAGATGAGGGTACGATGACCTTAAATGACAATGCACAGGGGACACCAGAACTGACAATAGCTGCCTCTACCTATGTCCAAGGGGAAAAGATAGAAAACAGTCCAAATTGAAACAATCATCAATTTGGGTGTCACATAGTCCAAAGAGTCAGCCCTTTACTAATGGAATGACTTGAAGGACAGCTTACTGTAACCTCACTGAGGATCAGGTCCCTCACCTGTGACGTGGAAGACTGCCACATGTTCTGCCAATGCTTTTGAGACAGCTGATAAAAAGTGCCTACGGCCTGCAAAGCCAAGGAGAGCCGCACTGGTTCAGACACTGCCATCGGCACTTCTGGCCTAAGTAAGGGAGCCAAAACCATTTTCTAGTTTATGGACTTGATTTAGAGCCATGGCAAATAAACAATAACTGAGAGCAAAGCACTTTGTGAAAGACTTTGCTTCAAAACTGTTTAATTTTAAAACTGCCCACAAAGAAAAAGGGAAAAGAGAAACTGAAAATGACCCAAAAATTACTACACTGAGCCTAGATATAATGAAAATATAAAGCTAAGACAAAGGGATTTTTAATTGAAATCAGCTTAAAATTTGTTGTCAGCTTTCACTCACCTCAAACTTTAATCACATAGTTATAGCAAAATAACAGAGCTTTTATTTTTTCTACTTGAAAGCCAAAAAAAAGGTTGTACATAATAAAATATGGCATGGGATTCTATTAGGAATTAAATACATGCCTTTAGATATTCAAATATATGACCTGTCTCTTATAGCAAACATTAGGAAAAAATTTGGCAACTTTTTTCAAGAAATTTCAATAACCTCATCACATGACTAAAAACTTTATCACTTATAAAAATGCAATCCAAAGAAAATGATTTGCTGTTACTAAGAGACATCAAAGGAAACTTTAAAACACTCCATTATTTCTGAATTTAAAATTTCATGTGTTCCAGAAAACAGACACATACAATCCATGTAATGGCGGCATTTCAATACTAATTTTTTAAAAAAGTAAATAGATATGCTACCATTTCTCAGTTTCATAAATCATTTAAAACTCAAATTTTAATGTATTTCAGCATTATGACTAAATTCTGAAGATTTCTACTGTATTTTATAGACCTTCAGATAAGCCATAATAAGCCATCCTAAACAGAGAAAGACATTATTTTTCAGACCCCAAGTAAAAGTCTGGGTGTTTTTACTAAACAATATGCATTATGAAGTTAACAACAACAAAAAGGCAATCCTGAGAGTGCTGCTTAGAGATGATTAAGATCTCACAGGCAGAAGACATCCTCTCCCAGCCAAGAGGAAGAAACAGGGACCAGATCTACACACTTCAAGCTGAAAAACGGACAAAATATTTTAAACAATAGTTTTAAAACACTGGACACTGAGCAACAAAGGACAATGATTTCTTAGAGACAGGAAACAAGGTAACTATACTAAGCTTATTGCCTGGAAAGTTTCTATGCATAAAGAGCATAGAGGCAGGCAGAGCGAAGAGGAGGCCAAGATGCCTAGAGTGTGCAGGGCATAGTACCAGAAAGCAGAATGTTACAAAGATAATTCTGGAGACGTGCTGGAGTTCCCCAAGTCTTCAGCTGATCAACCCATGTGTAGAAAACTACCCGAGAAATCACCTAAAAAGATGAGAGGGATTAATCCCTAAAGCTCACATAAGGCTGCAAATGTCTCCTCCTATTCCTATTAGTCAGAGTAGAAAACTTTATGATTAATAAGACATTAGGTGCAGTATTTACAAGAGTTTTACCTCAGTAGGAGGTAAAATTAGCCCTAGACTAAATGTTGCTCTGGTCCTACCAAAGAAAGCTTAAAAGCAAGACATGAAAGGCTCAAACACTTTTAAAGTGACTTAACTACAACCCATAACAAAGCTGAAAAACAGAAAAATATCCAGCACCCAATAAGATAAAATTCACAATGTATGACATCTAATCAAAAATTACTAGGCATGTAAAGAAGCAGGAAAACACAATCCATGATATGGAGATAAATTAAGTAAAACCAAACCAGAACTGTCACATGTTTGAGTTAACACACAAGGATATTAAAAAAAAAAAAAAAAAAAAAATTTAAAAGAATGATCATTATGTGTTCAGAAAGCTCAAAAAAAATTTGAATATTTTAAGATATTCAAAATATTCTAACTAGGAAAAAAGAAGTAAAGAGACCACACAGACAGAATAAGAAGAGCAGATCTTCAAAATTTACCTGATATCCCAGGAATATTTAGCTCTGCTCCCATCAATGACATAAGAATGTCTTCAAAAAACTGCTGAAACTGAGTGACGTCAGAAACATGGTAGGGTGAGAGACGTCCCCAGATCTCTCCCCTAGAAAAAACAATAAGCCGAACACCTAAAACTCAACAAAAAAACACCCAAACTGCACACCAGCAAGTCTGAGTGTGGGATCTGAGCATAAGAGCTACCACAGGAATGAGCTGGAGCTTGGATTCAAAAAGTCAACAGAACATCCAATTATCTCAATTCAAAAAGGCCTTCATCAAGACACATTGCATTAAAATTATTAAAAATCAACAACAAAGACAGAATTCTCAGAGCAGCCAGGGAAAAGAAGATGATAACCTATAAAGAAACACCCATTAGATTATCATCCGACTTCTCAGCACAAACCTTACAAGCCAGAAAGGAGTACAATCAAATATTCAAACTATTAAATGATAGGAACTACTAGCCAAGAATAATGTATCCAGCTAAGCTCTCCTTTAGATATGAAGGAGAAATAAAGACCTTTCCAGACATACAAAAATTGAGAGAATTCACGAGGCCTGCAATACAAAAAATACTGAACAAGGTCAGCTCATTTAAAACAAAATGACAAAAAAATATATACAATTAGGAGTAAGGTGACTAGAAAGCTGATAGAAACAGAGGAGCACAGCCCTTACTAAGAATAGGGCATTATAAGCTTAAACATAAGAAGAAATTTGCTATAGCAAGATAGTAATGAACGTTCAGCATACATAGGGACAAACTGAGACAACACTGACTGAAAGGAGAGGATTCAAAGATCCAAAATCAAAAAGAGGAATGAAGATAAGGCACGCGCAGAAGAAAATTGACAACTGTATATATAAATATACTTTACATATTCGTAATGGTAACCACACACCGAAGATTCTGAACTGAAGTATATAACACAAAACAAGAAGGATCAGAGAGAAAACCCACAAAACGTAACAAAAAAAAAAAAAGAAAAAAAAAAGACACACAAGGACAAGGAAGCAATGGAAACACCAACCTATCAGAAAGCAAAAGATAAAATAGCTATAAGAAGACCTCATATTTCAATAGTCACCCTAAATGCAAATAGACTGAACTAACCAGTAAAAGGCACAGAGTTGCAGAATGGATCAAAAAACAAAACCCAACCAATATGTTGCCTTCAGAAGACACATCTCAGTTCCGAAGACAAATATAGACTCAAAGTGAAAGGGTGGAAAATGATATTTCAAGCAAATGGCATTTAGAGAAAAGTAGGAGTAATAGTACTATTATCAGATGAAACAGACTTCAAAATAAAAAAGGTGAAGAAAGATACTGAGGGACACTTCATAATGATGAAGGAAATCATGTGCCAAGAAGACATAACAGTTATTCATATCTATGCTCCCAATTAGGGAGCCCCGAAATATGTAAAGCAATTACTAACAGAACTAAAGGGAGAAAGAGACTAAAACACTATCATAGTAGGGGACCTAAATACTCCATTGTCAGATATGGACAGATCATCCAAACAGAAAATCAATATGGAAATAATATCCTTAAATGATACATTAGACCAACGGGACATAATTGACATTTACAGAGCCTTCCATCCCAAAACAGCTGCTTATACATTCTTCTCTAGTGCATATAGAACATTCTCAAGAACTGACCACATACTGGGACTCAGAGATAGCCTCAACAAATATAAGAGGGTTGAAATCATACCAACCATATTCTCTGATCATAATGCTTTGAAGCTAGAGATCAAGTGCAAAAAGAAAACAGATAGAACCATAAATACATGGAGATTAAACAACATGCTACTGAAGAATGACGG
The DNA here is from genome assembly GCF_902729225.1 of Pteropus medius. Classification (NCBI taxonomy): domain Eukaryota; kingdom Metazoa; phylum Chordata; class Mammalia; order Chiroptera; family Pteropodidae; genus Pteropus; species Pteropus medius. The sequence continues at coordinate 35,613,189 of NW_024344378.1, read as the reverse complement.
TCACGGAAGAAATAAAAAGAGAGATCAAGAGATACAGAGAAATGAATGATAATGATAGTACAACACATCAAAACTTTTGGGACCCAGCAAAAGCGGTCATAAGAAAAAGGTTCATATAATTACAGGCCTATCTCCAAAACGTAAGAACGAGCCCAAATAAACAACCTAATGCTTCATCTTAAACTAGAAAAGAACAAATGAAGCCTAAAGTCAGAAGGAAAGAAATCATCAAAATTAGAGCACAGATAAATAAAATTGAAAACAAACAAACAAAAAAAGACAACAAAGAGCTGGTTCTTTGAGAAGGTTAATAAAATTGACAAACCCCTGGCTAGACTCACTAAAAAAAAGAGAAAGGACACAAGTAAACAAAATCAGGGATAAAAGAGGGGAAATTAGGACAGACACCACAAAAATACAAAGGATCATACAAGAATACTATGAAAAAGTATATAACACCAAATTTAATAACCTAGAAAAAATGGACCAGTACTTATAAAGATACAACCTTCCTAGACTGAATCAAGAAATGGAAAATCTAAATAGACCGATCAGCAGTATGGAAATTGAAACAATCAACAAAACCTACCAAAAAGTAAAAGTCCAGGACCAGATGGCTTCACCAGTAAATTCTACCAAACATTCAAAGAAGATTTAATACCTGTTCTCCTCGAACTCTTCCAAAAAATCGAAGAGGAGGCAATACTTCCCAACTCATTTTATGAGGCCTGATACCAAAACCTGGTCAAGATAACACACACACAAAAAAACTACAGACCAGTATCTCTCATGAACACAGATGCAAAAATCCTAAATAAGATACTAGTGAACCAAATACAGTAACATATTAAAAAGATTATACACCATGATCAAGTGGGCTTCATCCCAGAGGCACAGGGATGGTTCAACATACACAAATTGATTAATGTGATACACTACATAAATAAATTAAAAAATAAGTATCGTATAATTATATCAATAGAAGCAGAAAAAGCCTTCAATAAGATACAGCATCCATTTATGATCAAAACACTTCACAAAATCGGTACAGAAGGAAAGTACCTTAACATAATAAAGGCCATCTATGACAAGCCCTCAGCCAACATTATACTTAATGGTGAAAAACTAAAAACCTTCCCTCTAAGATCAGGAACAAGGCAAGGCTGTCCACTATCGCCATTGTTATTTAATATAATATTGGAAGTTCTGGCAAGTGCAATCGGTCAAGAGAAAGATATAAAAGGCATCCAAATAGGAAATGAAGAAGTTAAACTGTCACTATTTGAAGATGACATGATTATAAAGAAAACCCTAAAGACTCCACAAGAACACTACTAGAAACAATAAGCAAATACAGTAAAGTCCCTGGATACAAAATCAACATTCAAAAATCCATAGCGTTCTTATATTCTAATAATGAAGTGTCAGAAAAAGAAGTAGAAAAAATAATTCCTTTTGCAATTACAACAAAAAGAATAAAATACCTAGGAATAAATCTCACAAAACAAGTGAAGGACCTATATAATGAAAACTACAAGATCCTATTAATAGAAATAGAAGAAGATAGAAAGAATTGGAAAGATATTCTGTGTTCTTAGATTGGAAGAATCAACATAGTTAAAATGACCTTATTACCTAAAGCATTATATAGATTTAATGCAATCCCCATCAAAATCCCATTGGCACTTTTTAAAGAAATAGAACAAAAAATCAGATTTGTATGGAAGCACAAAAGACCCTGAATCGCCAAAGCCATCCTGAGAAAAAAGAACAAGGCTGAAGACATCACTCTGCCCGACTTCAAATTATACTACAAAGCGACAATAATCAAAACGGCATGGTATTGGCAGAAAAACAGACACACAAACCAGTGGAACAGAATCAAGAGTCCAAGAGTAAACCCATGTTTATGTAGGCATATAATTTTTGAAAAAAAAAAAAGCCAAAAATATACAGCGGAGAAAGGAAATCTTCTTCAATAAATGGTGCTGGGAAAACTGGAAAGCCACCTGCAAAAGAATGAAACTTGACTGTTGTCTATCACCACACACAAATTAATTCACATTGGATTAAGGACCTGAATAAAAGACCTGAAACAATAAAATGTATAGAAGAAAACATAGGAACTAAACTCAAGGACCTTGGACTTAAGAAGATTTTACAAAATTGACCTCAAAAGCAAGGGAAGTTAAAGCTAAAATAAATGAATGGGACTACATCAAACTAAAAAGCTTCTGCTCAGCGAAAGAAACCATCCACAAGGTAAAGAAACAACCATCCAAATGGAAAAATATATTTGCCAGCAACACGTCCAATAAGGACCAAATATCCAAAATATACAAAGAATTCAATAACAACAAAACAAATGATCCGATCAAAAAATGGGCAGAGGACCTGAACAGACACTTCTCCCTAAAGGACATACAAATGGCCAACAGATATTTGAAAAGATGCTCAACATTGCTAGCTATTAGGGAAATGCAAATCAAAACACAATGAGCTACCATCTCACACCTGTTAGAATAGCTATAATCAACAGGACAAGAAATAACAAATGTTAGAGAGGATGCGGAGAAAAAGGAACCCTCACACACTGCTGGTGGGACTGCAAATTGGTACAGCACTATGGAAAACAGTATGGAGGTTCCTCAAAAAACTAAGAATTGACCCGATATGTTCCAGCAATCCCTCTACTAAGTATTTATCCCAAAGACTTGAAAACCCATATCCGAAAAGATACTTGCACACCGATATTCATAGTAGCATTATTTACAGTGACCAGGACATGGAAGCAACCGAAGTGTCCTACGATAGATGATTGGCTGTGGTACATATATACAATGGAATATTACTCAGCCATAAGAAGAGATGAAATACTGCCATCTGCAACAACAGAGATGGACCTCGAGATAATCATGTTAAGCGAAATAAGCCAGACAGAAAAAGTTGAAAATCACATGATATCACTTTTATGCAGAACATAAACCTAAAAGCAACAAACGAACAGGACAAACAAAGACTCATGGACATGGACAATAGACTAGTGGTTACCAGAGGGGAGGGAGGAGTAGATGGGGTAAAAGGGGTCAAATATGTGATGACAGAAAGAAATCTAACTATGAGAGGTGAACATATAGTGTAAATATATATATACCTTACTGTTAATGTATAACTGAAACTTACTGGATTTCGTTATCCAATGTCACCATTAAAAAAAATAAACAAAAAATAAATCTAAAAAAATATTTTAACTAAACTTGATAGAAACTACATCTGGGTGAAAAACATTGGATAGAATTAACAGTATATTAGATATTCAAAAAATAAAAGGTTAGTGGATTTAAAGTCATAGTAATAGAGACTATCTAAAATAAAACCCATTGATTTAAAAAAAAAAGTGGAAAATAATGAACAGAATCAGTAAGTATGGAACAATTTCAAGCAATCTAAAGTACATATAAATGAAGTCCCCAGTGGAGGAGGAACAGAAAAAATATTTGAAAAAATAAGGGTTGAAAATGTTCTAAATTAGATAAAAACTAAAAAAACAAATTCAAGAAGCTCAATGAACTCCAAGCATAAGAAATATAAATAAAACACTGACACATATCAAATTGCTTAAAACCACTGTTCAAGAGAAAATCTTTAAAATAATTAGAGAAAAAAGTACACATTATTACACAGCAACAAAAATAATGGCCACTTTCTCACTAGAAACAAATAAGCAAGAAGAAAGTGGAATATATTTAAAGTAATGGGAAAAAAAACCTGCCAACCTAGATTTTTTTATCTGATGAAAACATCTTCCAAATATAAAAGCAAAATAAGAATGTTGAAGGATAAGAAATGTTAAAGAAAATTCTTCAAACAGAAGAAAAATAATTATCTCAGATAATCCCTCCATCTCCAGACCCCTAACTTAATCACATCTGTAAAATCCGTTTTACCATGTGAGGTAACATTCACAGGGTCCAGGAATGAGAACATGGGCTTCTCATCTTTAGGGGGCTATAAGTCTGCCTACCGCACACCCCAATATGAAAAAATATCTCAAAAAGATGCTCTACTGAAACAAAAAATAATAATGCTGCAAGAAAATACATGCTTTTTAAAAAATGGAAGCTGAGAATGAGAAGAAACAAACATGAAAAAAATTAAATGAGACTCCTTTGGATTTTGATGCCTGGGACATTCTCTTTTCACCTGCAGATTTAGTAATTTAATATTGTTTCCTTCTTAATCACTCCTAGTATACTACTTGAATCTGCAGCAAAAAATATTTACATAAAAATACTGTAAAGGCTGCTTTTTAAAAAAGAACTCACAAACAATCAGAAGATTGGGAGAAAAAAACAAGGTTCCTGCCGGCCTGCATCAAGTGTTGTGTCAATCAAATTACTCTTAATTCTAAGGACAAATATGGCATTAGAGTGGTTGAAATTATGCTAACTTAACTCTATGGCAATATTCTGTAAGTAATATTTCTTGAGAGTTTATTTTCCCCTGCAAAATCTTAACCAAGTTACAAACTTTTATGCTAAGTAGATTTAAGACTCATCAAGAATTTCAATAATTCTAAAACTTTTTTCTCACATGAAATGCTTCTGCATGACCAAAATGACCTATTATTTTAGAACAAGTAATGCAATTTCAAATTTGAGAAGCTGCAAATGAGTAAAATTAATCTTTTTTCTACTTGCATGCGTACACCCATGCCAATAACAAAGTCTTCCCATTCGGCAATAAAAGACACATTTGGAACACAACCTAGGAGGTATGAGTTTCATGACGAGTTAATAATTTATCAAAATATTACCCATCCAACACATCTAAATAGAAGTTCCACGATCTTACAAATAGGCTAATTCTACAATTTATAAGTTATCTAAATACTTACAATTAAGCACATAAATGGCAGACATTTTAAAAAACATACAATTAGATATTACTTCTCCATGCAAAAGCTGCTAACTGGGAAGAACAGTTCTGACCCCTAGTGTAGAACCCCATGTTTAGGAAACCAGGAACATTTACAGAACTGATTCTCTTTAGTGATAACACTGGTAGTGAAATATTTCACTAGACTCTCCTCCAACCAAAGTTAGGGGCTAATCAAGGCTTTGAAGCCACTATATTCATTCACCAACTTCATCCATTTCCATTTAATGATTAAAATTCTGTTTAACAGAGACTAAGCCCATTGGGCCATCTTTTGAGTTCCAGAAATGCCAGTCTGACATTTAGTTTCACATGAGAGACCTCACTGACCCATATTTTTCAAGCACTCACTGAAATTTCCCTTACCAAGGGTTGGTAATCATCATGAGAAGAGATGAGAATGCTGATCAAGTCACTCAAAATTAACTAACTCCGCTTACAGAAAACCTCAGCACCTGGACTTCAGCTTCCCTTTTTTGATCTTGTTGATCAAAAAAGAAATTCTCCCTATTTACACTGATGATTTTAGGACTCCTACCAAGATTACTGACTACTATACTTTTTAACCAAATAAGTGGTCGACTTTCTTCCTGACACTACACAAAGCAATGCTGTGAAGGACAAATTAATTTAATCAAATAGGTTATATGTCTAAGACAAGTTGTAACTTTTAGCCCTAGGGTCAATCGCATGAAAAAAAGCACGACAGCCTCCATTCTCTTCAGCTGTAAATAGAATTCTGACATCCATGAAGTTGTCACAACAGGCATCAAGCTTCAGAAATTTGCACTATCTAAAATTAATTCAAGCAAAAATATAGAAAAAAATCTCAAGATGCACTTTTCCCCCAATTATCCTAGATCTAAACGATTTTAACTAAAATAATGATTTTACTCTCCCCACTATGTGTAAGTCACTTATTATTAGTTCTTTTACTTTTGAAAGGCCTTTGAAGTATCTATCACAAAATCTGGACAAACACGCAAACTGAAAATGAGTTCAGAATGTACACATTACTTATGTTCTAGATCAGACACAAAGATATACATAACAGAATTAAGCTCATGAGAAATAAAATAGTATATTAATAGTCATTATAGAAAAAGAAGTATATGTAGTATAATTTATACCAAAATTAAACATAATTCTAACCAAGCTGAGAAAGCAAAAAATTCACATGTAAGTTCATGTAATGACTTTAAAAATCAAATAGTTATACCAGCATTAATATTGTTTTTAAATTAGGTGTTTCATTTTGCCATACCAAATCTTCATGTTTTAAGGGTCCAAAACACAAAGTAGTTCTCTCACATATGCTCTCCTAACAAATAAATCAGCATTTTGCCTGGTTCTTGCCCTTTCTTTATATACCAAAACTACTGCTATTTAGGGTTGCACTACAAGGAAAAAAAAAAACAAGAAAATTCAGAAACTGGACAATAAAATAAGAATGCCTATTTGTCTAAGATGTTTATAACAGCTGCTACATTTAAAAAGAATGTATATACTGCAGGCTCTTTATAAAAAGTACATATCTACAGAATTGACTAAAGCAATGAAGTTCAATTTCAAGAGCCTAAAATTTTGTAATTTTTACCTTACCTTTGTGTGAAGCAAGACAGGGAAAGACTGGATTTAAAGACCAGAGACTTAAATTCTGCTCAGGATTCTACAATAAACCAGGTAAACTATCATGAGCTAATTCCTAAAACTACCATCTCTGAACCTCAGCTTTCCTCAACTGTGGAATTAGTATGACCACTATAAGTCTTCATAGCTCCTTGTGATTCTGATAAAGGATGAGCAACTCTGAATTCAACCAATTCCTGCATTTCATTTGTCACACAATAAGAAATATATCTCAACATTTTTTAAATGTTGAGAAAATGTAATTCATTTTAATAGTAACTTGAGTACACATGATAAAAATTTTTTAAATAAAATCCTTATTCTAAATCATCCAACATAGTTCAAATTCAAATATAAATTATTCAATGTTTCTAATTCTACGGGTCACCGTTCCCTTCAAATACTGTAGTTATCTAAGGAGGTAAAATTGTTAACACATGAGTAGTAAACACTCTCTCATCTAAACCCAGTAGAGTGACAAGTTGAAATTTCTTATAATTTTTGTACTTTATTGGCAAAACTTCTAAAAAGGTAATCTTGAAAATGACACAAGAAGTTTTAGCATACAAAATGAGCATTAAAATTCTTGATGTTCCTTTAAAAACATTAAAAATAGGGTCCCCACTACCCCAAAAATATTTCTTGATATATTTTACAATTGTTTTCAGAACACTAATTTCTGGAATTAATTTATACATCCAGTGCTCTTGTCACTAAACATCTGTAGCTGCATTAATTTCCTACTGCTGCTATTAACAAATTATTAAAACTATAATGGCTTAAAACCACACAAATTTATTGTCTTCCAGTTTTCAAGGTCAGAAGTCCAAAGTGGATTTGACTGGGCTAAAATCGAGGTGTTGGCACGGCTGCATTCCTTCTGGAAGATCTAGTGGAGAATCTGTTTCTTTGCCTTTTCCAGCTTCTAGAGAGGCTACCCACATTCCTTGGCTCAGGGTCCCTTCTATGTTTAAAGCTAACTACAGTCAGTGGAGCTTTTCTCACATTGTATCCCCGACTCTATCTTTCCTGCCTCTCTCTTTCACTTATAACCTTTATGATTACACTGGGCTCACCTGTATATTCCAGAGTAATGCCCTAGTCATCTGATTAGCAAACTTAATTCCACCTGCAACCTTAATTCCCACTTGCCATGGTAACATGTCCACAGGTTCTAAGAATTAGGACACTGACAACTTTAGGAGATGTTTTGCCTACCACAATATTCATTATGTATTTATTGAGAACGTCTACTGAAAGAATGCAAAGACGGACAAGCCCTACAGGAGTCAATTTAATGGGGATGGCAAAAAAAAAAAAATCAGTGGAAAAAATAGATAAACACAGAAACACTCAGCAACAAAAAGCAGATGTATAGGGGAAGGAAAATTTTAAAAGAATAACATTACAATGGAGAAACCTGACAAACATTATCAGCCAGGTGATGGAGATTAATATGAAGTGTACACCTTAGATATGATGTGATGAAAGGGTACTTCGCCTCTCTGGTCTTCCTCCCCAAAGCACATAACCCCCCGTTGAATTAAGAGAAAAACATGAAAGAAATCCCAAGGAACAATCTAAAAGATACCTAATCGGTACTCCTCAAAACTGTCAAAATCATCAAAAACAAGAGAAGCCTGAAGGACTGTCAGCCAAGAGGAGCCTAAAGAGACATGACTAAAGTGGGATCCAAGTAAAAACTAAGGAAATTTGAATAAAAGCGCTTTGGGTTATAATAATGTATCTTTACTGGTTCATTAATGGTGCAAATGTACCAGACTAGTGTAAGGTGTTAATAGTAAGGAAAAACTGAGTGCGGGATATATGGGACCTCTCTGTATCACACTTGCAACTAACGACTCTGTAAATCTAAAACTGCCCTAAATTAAAAAGTTTATTTAAAAAAAAAAAAGTCCTACTAGAGAGAATTACAAATTCTTACCAGTGAAAAAATAAGAATCCTCTATTATTTCTCTGGGTACCAATTTAGCACATCTAAATGTCTGATTCATTCCTTAAGTATTAAAAATAAAATAAAAGCTGATAAATTTACTAGGCAAGAAGTCAATATGTTATCATTTTTTAAAGTCTCTATCATTTTAAAAAAATACAAACATTCTCTGTATTGCAAAATTGACACTTTAATACTGATCTTTTTTCTTAAGCATCTGAAACTACTAATAACAGGATAACAAAATAAATTACGAAAATAAGAGAACAGTTCGTTTTAGGTAAAACTGGGGTCAGTTGGGGGTGTCATTTCGACATGGGTTTTTCCTGCAACTACAAGAGGCACACAGTACAGAGAATCCCAGAGCTGACTTGTGTAAGACTGGTCACCACACTGCCTCAGTGGAGATACTCTGCTAAAAGCATCACCTGTTACGTGAAGGAGCAACATGCTGGCTTCATATACTCTACACTGGAGGCTGAAAACAGGTGGTATTTTATTTGGCCCATATATTTTGTTAATCTGAACTCGTCGCCAATAATAAAAATTGGGATGCTGCATGTAAAAATTCAAATTTCTACCTTTTTGTTTAAACACTAGGATGATCTGGTCACACCTGGCCATTCCCATAGCAACAACCTGATATAGCAGAGCAGAGGCAGCCCCTTCAGGCCAGGCACAGCCTCTCCAATTTGCGTTAATCCCTACCACTCCCTATTTTTACTATCCCAGCCTATTTCACTTATTACTTACATCTCTATAACCTTCCACTCTATCATTCCTAGAATGTGAAAAATAAACGTACAGATGAGATCTGTAAGCTAATACAAATAACATTATTTTTGTTTCATGACCCAGAAGTATTCTGAATTTATAGGCAAAAATGGGCAACCCTACTAAAAACGCCAAAACAGAATTAATTGCTTAATTCTGGGTCAAGAAAAAAATCATGGATTAGGATGAATATGTAATAAGTAAAACAAGACACAGTCTGCTAACTCCCATCTACTTTTAAGAATCTAGAGGAATAGGACTCCAGGCACATGTGTAGACTTCCCTTGAAACTGAAACAAGCGACAGCACAACTGGGTTGCTGCCTAGAGTACTACCCCTTCAGAGGCTCTACCACCATTAATGGACTAATACATCACCAAATGCAATAAAAAAAAAGAAAAGAAAAGAAAAAAGAAAATGGTATTTACCAGAACCTGACTCAGAGAGGATGCTGTATATTTTGGAGAGAATAACTTGATAAGCTTCTTTAGATAGACAGTGAATTCCACAAAGACATGTAAAAGAATCTTCTAGGAAAAGCAGGACTAATTAAATGGGTAGGTGGGTTTGTTTTGTGAGCTGCAATATGCGAGTTTGGGCAGCAGCAAAATCTCTTGAAACAAGAAATAAGGCCTGGAGCTGCCACCAGAGGGCTAACTTCTCCACCTTCCCCCCATGCAGTGAATGCCTCGCCTCTCCAGACAATGTTTTGTCCAACAATTATCTAAAGAATATGAGCCAAATCATTATCCTAAATGGAACACCCACTTATCTTGACATTTTCTATTTCCATTATATAACTACAATAAATTTAAAGAAAACATCGGAAGTCAAGCTAGTTCAACCTAGTCACAACTATCCAAATCCAAGAGAGATCACAAGCAAACTCCACATACAGAAAAATACAAGTTAATATCAACCCTTAAATTTTCATATTTCATAAAGGAGTCACAACTATGGAAACAATTCATGGCCATGATGATATACATTCTAAGGATAAATCAATGCTGAAATATTCTATTTTAAATTTCAAGAACGAAATTATTCTTAAAAATATATCCACATTTAAACGAATAAATTTTTAAATCAACCTGCAAGAGTAGACTTATAAAAGTGTAATATAAGTATTTAATTAAAAAATAATAATACAATATCATACCTATACATCTTAAACTAAAAGATGACTAAAATAATCTAAAAGGCAAAGCTAAAGTAAGCAGCATAATAGCCATACAATGGCCATATCATACGTTTACAGTAAAATAAGTGTCATTTTAAAAAGTATGCAGTACCTAAGGAGACTGAATAATTCAGTTACATTTTCAAAGTAAATTGTTTCTGAACCTTTAATTTGATATTTAATTTAATTTGATCTGAATCAACCAACTTATTTTTCCAATTACTTATTCATTTGCTTAGGCTTCATAAAGGTGGCATATCTGCAGGTTAGGAAAACCAGTACTACATACACTCTTCACTATCGCCATTATCATTTTCAATGGATGTTATATATATGCACATACACAACAGCCATTGGTCATTTACAACCAAGAACAAAATGAGCTTTCTGCAATAATTTACAAATAGTGAATGACTAATTAATTGTATTAGATTGTGAAGGCTTCATCACATAAAAGAGCTGTATGCCATATCAAGACAATGGGTCCCACTAAAGGAAACCAAATATGTAAAATTCTAAATCTATAAAACACAAAAATTAGGCATGAGTTTCCATTCCAAAAGTAGGCTTTACTTTAGAAAAATAATTCACTGTATGATTTCTTTAAATAACGACATCAATTAATACATTCGAATTATGGCTTAATTTAGATATTTGAGGAACAAGAGTTATTAAATGTGTTCCAATGCATGGCATTACACTTTTTGAAATTTATTTATTCTTAATTGTGATAAAATACACATAACATGCAATTTACCACTTTTAAGAGTATGGTTCACTGGCATTAAATACACTCACATTGTTGTGCAAACATCACCACCATCATTTCTAGGACTTTTTCATCTTCCCAATTTAAAACTCTACCCATTAAACACTAACACGAACTTCCCTTTCCCACCAGCCCCTGGCAACCACCATTCTACTTTGTCTCTATGAATTTAACGACTCTAGTTACCTCGTATAAGTAGAATTACACAATATTTGTCCTATTGTAACCGGCTTAGTTCACTTAGCATAATAGCATCAAGGTTCACCCATGTTGTAGCAAGTATGACTCCAGAGTTCCAAAATAGTTGTATTGGACAGATTCTGCTGGTGCAACTGTTGTCTAGGCTGGGAACACAGATTCCTGGTCTTTCTACCCTGCCATCTTCCTTTTAGCTCCTCCAGTCCAATCTTTTACCTTTTGTAAGTCCTATGAGAATACAGAACATGCCTGTCTACATAGGCACACTTTATCAAATCAACTGAAAGGGCAGATATTTTGATATTTAAGAAGTTATTATGAAAGAATATGCTGTTTTACTTGTTGTCATAATTATATATCTAGACTATCTTAAAGTTTGAGTCTAACGAAAGTATTTTTCTTTCGAAAAACTTCAAGAAATATTGCAAAATGGAAACCAAAAATATAAGTACAGATCATTTTATGAGAAATTCCTTGAAAGCCAAGGAATAATTTGTAAAACCACAAATGAAATTCCAAACAAATTCCCTTAAAAGTTAGTCCCTGTAAAAATTGATCTCGTAACGTTTTCCTCCATGTCTTTAAAATTAAAATTAGAAAAACGTAATCACTTGATGAAAAAATTCTGAGAAATTCCACCTCCAGTAATGATAGATGAATATGTACCTTCCCATTGTAGCTAACTAGGAAAGATGGAAATAATATTTTTTAAAAAAAAGACAAAGAAAAAGAAAAAGAAAAATTTGCTTAGAGGCATTAGAAAATTACAAGAGATTGAAGAATGGCTAAGCAAGGACACAGTGGGGAACAAAAGACCAGGAAGATGAGGGCAGCATCTGGGGCCTTTTCCATGGGAACATGTCTGATTAGAAGGGGCATCTGAGAACCCAACTCATGCTCTTGACAACCTCTCAGCTAGAAGCTGGACAGTCAGGCATTGGTGTCATGTAAGATTACATTATATTGAATAAATGTGTCACAAAAGTGACCATCCAAATAGCCAGCAAACATTTGAAAAGATGCTCAACCTCATCAGTCATCAAGGACATGCACATTAAAACCACAGTGAAATGCTGCTACATATTTAAAACCACAATGAAATTCTCACCAGAATGGCTAAAAAGAAAAAGATTGACAATATCTATTATTGACAATGCTATAAAGCAACTGAAAAGCCCTGAGATTACAGAGTACAAGTTGGTATGACACTTTTGAAAACTAACTGGCAATATCTTCTAAAACTAAATATATTCTTACTATCTATCATTTCATCCCTAGGTACATACACAAAAGAAATCAGTCCACCAAAGGACATGTACAACATCATCCATAACAGCTTTATTCATAATAGCCAAAAGATAAAAATAACAGAAATACCTGTCAGGATAAATTGTGGCATTTACATTCAATGGAATACTCCAGGGCAAAAAAAGAACAAATGTGCAGTAATAAACATGTTCAGATAAAACTAAGAAAACTTGTCTCCAGCAGAAATTGTACTACAAGTAATGTTAAAGGAATTTTTTCAGGATGAAGATAATGAGAAAGTTGGAAGTCCAGGAAAGAATGAAGAGCTCAAGAAATGGTAAATATGTAAATAGATTCACGAATACATTTTTCTTCTGGATTTCATTAAAAACATGGTTGTTTAAAACAAAATTATAATACCAGACTATGGGGTTTATAATGTAGGTAGACGTAACACTTATGACAACTGTATCATAAAGGATGGAGGAGGTGGCAAATGGATTTAAATGGTTGCAAAGCCTTTCCTTTTACATGAAGTGGCACAATAACTCTAGACTGCGACAACTTAAGGATGTGGAGTGTCATCTCGCAACAACTATTAATAAATAAGGAAAAGAGCTATTGCTTAAAAGCTACTAGATAAGTTAAATAAAAATTGTATAAGTAATCAACTAACCCAAAAGGCGGCTGAACAGGAAAACCAAAGAACATGCCATTATATATTTTTCCAAACTCATAGAACGTACAACACCAAGAGTGAATCTTAATGTACACTATGGACTTTGGGTGATTATAATGCATCAGTGTGGGTTCAGCAACTGGAACCATGTACCACTCCAGTGGGAGATGCTGGTAATGCTCATGCAAATGCGGAAACAGAAACTATACGGGAAACCTCTGTTACCCTCCGTTCAACTTCGTTGTGAACCTAAAACTGCTCTAAAAAATAAGTTTACTGAAAATTAAAATAAAATAGAAACAGATGAAACCAACAAAAACACATAGTTAAATTACACCTCTATATCGATAACTACGTTAAATATTTGTGGAACAAAACACTCCCATTAAATGGCAAGAATTGTTCAAGAGTGGAAAAGATTGACAATGGTATGTTCGTACCACAGAAAACATTCAGCAATGAGCATCAATAAACTCTAGTCATTTACAATATGGATGAATTTAAAATTTTGAGCGGGAAAAGCCAGACCCAACAGATTATATATGCATAATTACATAAAATTTAAAATAAGGCAAAACCCAACAAGGTCGATAAGGATTCATATACATATAGGTGGTAAAACTATGTAGCAAACTAAGACAGATACTGCCACACACATGAGGAGAGCTATGACCTTCAAAGGTGAGGGGTGAGCATGAAAGGTATGCTTTTGGAATACTGACAATATTTTTTCTTTTCTGACCCAAGTGGTATAAATAATTATTCACTTCTGCTACATTTGTGGTATCTTATGTTCTACTTCACAATTTAAAATGTTAAAAACAAAAGTAAAAAACTACTCTCAACCGATTGACTAGATTATTTTAAAACTAAAAACTGTGGGTATGAAATGTTAAGATAGAAATAGTCATAACAAAGGCACACAAAAAAAAACATATTTAGAAATGGTACTCATGGTGATAACACACAGAATAATTCTATTCCAAAAAATTAAGTGCCACAAAATTTTCAAATTCATAAGCATAATAAATCATATAATGTCCTTTGATCAGCTCTTTTCTAAATCTGAAATTCACATTTTGGAATACATAATAAAAGTTTACCAAAGGCTAGGTTGATTTCTCTAAAAGGTTTAGGTTCTTCATTACTCCAAAAATTTTATAATTTTATATTAAACATTAGTGTAAGACCTTTTAAATGACATACTTTGGTATATTTTGAGTTACTATAATAATACTAGACAACTCAACAGCCAATAAAATGACTAAAAGAATGCTAGCTTTCTATACCATAGTTTCTCTTAAAAATCACTATGAAAAATCATTGGTCAAGCTAGTTTAACAGCTTTCACTACCTTACTCTACAAAATTCAAGTAGGTAAAGAACTTTTTCACCCAGAGATTAACATCTCCCAACCTCCATAGCAACAACAAAAAATCTAACATTTTTAAATAGCTTTCTTCTCTATCACTAATTCCAATTTTCCCCAGTCAGGGTCTGGGTAGGCAAGGTGTGTTCTCGCTTCAGCTGGCAGTAGTACAGTATGATATGAGTTTACTCAGATACGGGAAACCCTCAGGGGCCACGGAATGCAGAGGGAACAGCTGAAGGAACGCTTCATCTTCCATTTTCCAAGCCCTAAACTCAAGTGTTCCTTCTACTGTTGACAAAATGAGCACAATAAAAATGCACTTACATCTTGGGGCAGTGGAAAAACTGGTCATTTGAAGACATCTGTTTCTAATCTCCAGATAATTTAATTCCAATACATGTAATTTTGAGAACTTTATTTTGGTGCTGGGTGAGAGTAGGTTTGTTTGTTTCTGATTCCACCTTTTCAGTCTATTAGGTCCCCAGCAGACTCTGGTGTTGCTACAAATTGCACAAACTCATAAACTCCTGAATAAGAAAAGGTCTTTGTATTTATGCAGAGTAGGGTCCTGGATCCACTTGGAAAATCTAACTGCTTCATCACCACAGCCAACCTTAATTTCTCCACTTGTAAAACTGAAAAACTAATTCCTTAAGAGTGCTTACACGGTCCTAAGAAATGTTAAACTGTTCATTTTAAATGGGTATATCCTGATATATAGCATAACAGAGAAATATGTTGTATTGGTTTGTTAGTGCTGCCATACCTGAGTACCACAAACTGAATGGCTTAACAGAAATGTACTGTCTCACAGTCCTGGAAGGTAGAAGTCCAAATTCAAGGTGCTGCAAGGGTTGGTTTCTTTTGAGGACTGTTAAGGGATGGCCAGGTTCTCACTATGTCTCTTCACATTTTACAATAACATAGCATCTGCCCCCTATGTTTTTGTCACTGTGTCCAAATTTCCCCCTTTGTATAAAGATGCCAGTTAAATTGGATCAGGGCACATGCTAATGACTTCACATTAATTCTATTACCTATGTAAAGACCCTATCTCCAAACAAGGTCACTTTCTGAATTATTGGGGGTTAGAACTTAAACATATGAATTTGGGGTGGACACGATTCAATCAATAACACATACTGACATGTTTATGTGTATACTATGTGTGTGTATATTACATATATGAATGTATATAACTAGAACCATTATCAATTGAGAATTTAATTACACTGAATAATGTTTTCCATACTACTTTTGAAGTGCCTCATACTACTCAATGTGTGTTTATAACACACTGTGACACATTTCTATTTCTTTCTAGATATTTAACACAGATCACACATATACATCCATGCTTCATTGCTAAACAGAGGTATTTCAAGTCAAGTAGCCCGAAATAAACATTCAAAATATTTTCCAATGGAGGTAAAGATTATAGTGTAACCAACAAGAATGTGCAAGCCAGAAATAATTTCATAGCTGAGCCAAACCATGATAGTCTACTTTAAAAATATGGAAACTTGAGAAAGTGATACTGTTACAATTGTTAACTATGGAATGCAAGAACACTTCTTTTAAACTTCAAGTCACACAAATCCACTTTGTATATTTATTTTTTAAAAGAAAAGTCTATTCAGCACATTTGAGATTTGAGAGCTTGAAAATAACTGAATCCTTTTTCCTGTTATATGCTTGGTAACACCAAATGTAAATGCTATTATGAGGTTCCAGTTACCGCAAGATTCTGCCTTCACGCAGACTTATTTTTATGCTTCTCTCAGAAGGAAATACTCATGGTTTAGGTTTCAATGGATGAATGCTTTCCTCTTATGAAATATAAAAGTACTCGCCTTTTAAGCTATTAACAAAAGATAAAGAACCAGTTTGACTCTTCAAGTGCTTTGCCTTTTCATTTTTAAAACTTCTAAACAGTTTTAAAAGGTTATGGCTGTTCATTAAGGCAAATATGCCCCCACCAGATAAAAAAAAAAATCAGATGACAGCACAGAGGATTTTTTTTACTGTGGTCAAAAACACATAAAATTTACCATCTCAACCATTTTTAAGTGTGCAGTACAGTAGTGTTAACTATACACACACTATTGTGCAACAGATTTCTAGAAGTTTTTCATCTTGCAAAACTGAAACTCTATATTCACCGAACTTCCCTTTTCCCCCAGCAACCATTATTCTACTTTCTAAGAGTCTGACTATTTTAGATACCTCATATAAGTGGAATCATGCAGTATGTCTTTTTGTGATGGCTAAATAACAATCCATTGTATATACCACGTTTTATTTCTCCATTTATCTACTGATGTACATTTCACGTATTGCGAATAATGCTGCAATGAACATGCGTGTGCAGACAGCTCTTTGAGATGCTATATTCAATTCTTTTAAGTATATATCCAAAACTAGGATTGCTGGATCATATGATAATTCCATTTTTAAATTTTCAAGGAACTTTTATACTGTTTTCCATAGCAGATGAACCATTTTATATTTCCGCAACAATACATAAGGGTTTCAATTTCTTTACCTCCTCGCCAACACTTATTTTCTGGTTTTCGATAATGGCTATTCTAACACATGTAAGATGATATCTCATTGTGGTTTTGAATTGCATTTCTCTAATAATTATTTGATATTGAGCATCTATTCATATATATGCTGACCATTTGTATATCTTTAGAGAAATGTCTATTCAAGTTCTTTGCCCATTTTTTATTATGTTGTTTTTTATTATTGAGCTGTAGTTCTTTATATATTATGGATATCAACTGCTTATCAGATATATCATTTGCAAACATTTTCTCCCATTTTCTAGGTTACCTTTTCACTCTCTTGACTGTTTTACTACACAGAAGTTTTGAAGTTTAATGTTGCTCCATTTGCCTATTTTTGTTTTTGGTGCTTGTGCTTTTGATATTATATGCAAGAAATAATGGCCAAATCCAATGTCATGAAGTTTTTGCCATATGTTTTCCTCTAGAAGTTTTACAGTTTCAGTCCTTACATTTAAGTCTTTAGTCTATTTTGAGTTATATTTTGTATATGGAGCAAGGGTCCAACGGAATTCTTTAGCATGTAGATATCCAGTTTTCCTAACACCATTTGTTGAAGAGACAATTCTTTCCTCACTGTGTAGCCTTGATACTTTTGTCAGAAATTATTTGGCCATATACGGGAATGTCTGGAGTTCTCTTTTGTGTTCCATTTGGTCTATTTGATTTTTATGCCAGTACCATACTGTTTTGATTGTAATGTAGCTTTGTAATATATTTTGAAGTCTGAAGTGTGAGGCCTTAAGCTTTGTTCTTTCTCAACATTTTTACTGTTTGAGGTCCTTTGACATTCCATATGAATTTTACAAGTTTTTTTACCTATTTTTGTAAAAGATTACATTGAGATTTTAATAGTGTTTACATTGAATATGTAGAACACTTTGGGTAGTATGAACATTTTAACAATATTAAGTTCTCCAATCCATGAAAACATGATGTCTATTTCTGTCTTCTTTCATTTCTTTCAGCAATGTTCTATAGTTCTCAATGTGCAAGTCTTTCACCTTAAAGTTTATTCCTAAGTATTTTATTCTTTTTGATTCTACTGTAAATGAAATTGTTTCTTAATTTGTATCCTGTAACTTTGCTGAATTCATTTATAAGCTTTAACAGTTTTTTTGTGGAATCTTTCTGTATACAAGATCGTGTCATCTGCAGAGATGATTTTACTTTATCCTTTATTTGGATGCCCTTTTTTTTTTTTGCCTCTTTGTTCTGGCTAGGACTTCCAGAAATATGTTGAATAGAAATGGTAAGAGTGGGCAACCTTGCCTAGCTCCAGAATTAGAGGAAAAGTTTTTATTTTTTAATCAGTGAGTGATGTTGGCTGTGGGCTTTTGATGTATGGCCTTTATTACACTAAGGTAATGTCCTTTTCTTACCAATTTGTTGAATGTTTTTATTATAAAAGAATGTTGATTATTGTCAAATGCACTTTCTGCATCTAGATAATCATGTGAATTTTGTCCTTCATTCTGTTAATGTGGTGTATTAATTTACTGATTTTCTTATGTTGAACCAATTCTGCATTTTAGGTATAAATCCCACTTAGCTATGATGTATCATCCTCTTAATGTGTTGCTAACTTTGGTTTCCTAATATTTTGTTGAGGATTTCTATATCAATATTCATCAGGGATATTGATCTGTAGTTTGCCTTTCTTATAGTGTCTTTGATTTTGATCAGAATAATCAGGTCTTCCTAGAATGAGTCTGGCAATGTTGCCTCCTCAATTTTTTGAAAGAGTCTGAAAATAATTGGTTCAATTATTCTTTAAATGTTTAGTAGCATTTTCCAGTGAAGCCATATAGTTCCAGGCTTTGTTGGGAGGTTTTTGAGTTTTGATTCAATCTCCTTATTAGTTATAGCTCTGTTCATATTTTTACTTCTTCATGATTCGGTCTTGGTAGATTGTCTGTTTGTAGAAATTTATCCATTTCCTATAGGTTATCCAATTTTTTGGCATACAATTGTTCACAGTAGTTTTTTATAATCTTTTTTATTTCTGTGGCATCACTTGTAATGTCTCTTCCTTCATTTCTGATTTTTACTTAGTGTTCTTTTTTCTTAGTGTAGCTAAGAATTTAATTTTATTAATCTTTCCAAAGAACAAACTCTTATTTCATAGATTTTTCTTTTTTCTATTTCGTTGATTTCTGCTCTTTGTTATTTCCTTCCTTCTGATAACTCTGGGTTTAGTTTGCTCTTTTTCTAGTTCCTTGAGTTGTAAAGTTAGACTGTTGATTTAAAAATCTTCCTTTTTTTAATGTAGGCATTTACCACTAAAAACTTCCCACTTCATACTGCTTTCTGTATTCTATAGCTTTGATATGTTGTATTTTTGTTTTCCGCGTCTCAAGATATTTCTAATTTCCCCTATGTTTTCTTCTTTGATCCACTGATTGTTCAGGAGTGTATTCATTTCCACATATTTGTGAATTTTCCAGTTTTCCTTTTGAATTGAATTTTAGTTTCGTTCTACTGTGATCAGAAAAGATGCTTGGTATGACTTCAGTCTTCTTAAAATTTTTAAGACTAGATTTGTGGCCTAATATGTGATCTTTCCTGGAGAATGGTGAATATGCACTTGAGAAGAATATGTATTATGTTGTTGGGTGGTGTGTTCTGTATATGTCTGTTAGGTCCAATTGGTATATAGCGTTGTTCAAGAAGTCCTTCCTTGTTAACCTTGTCTGGTTAATTTATCCCTTATTGAAAATGGGGTGTTGAAATCTCCTACTAGTATTGTACTATTTCTTCAATTCTGTCAATGTTTGCTTCATATAATTGTGTGTTCTGCTGTCAGGTGCATATATTATAACTGTTACATCTTCCTGGTGAATAGAGTCTTTTATCATCATATAGTGACTTTCTTTGTCTTTTGAGATAGTGTTTGACTTAAGGTTTATTTGGTCTGATATAAGTATGGCCAGCCCTGCTTTCTTTTGGTTACCATTTGCATGTAATAACTTACTTTTTCCATCCTTTCATTTTTAGCATGTATATGTCCTTATATCTAAAGTAAGTCTCTTGTAAACAACATATAGTCAGATGTTTTTCATTTTTAATCCCTTTAGCCATTCTATGTCTCTTGATTGAGGAATTTAATCTGTTTACATTTAAAGTAATAACTGATAGGAAAGGACTTCCTATTGCCATTTTTTTTAACTGTTTTCTGCATATCATATAGGTATTTTGTCCTTTTCCTCTCTTGCTGCCTTCCTCTGTATTTTGATTTTTTTTACAGTGACATGTTGTGATTCCTTTCTCATTTTCTTTTATGCATCTTCTATAGGTATTTTCTTTACCAGAGAACTTTATCTTTTTGTATGCTTTTGTGTTGCTGTAAAGTGTTCTTTTGTTTCAACATGAAGGACTTCCTTTAACAATTCTTGTAAGGCACATCTAGTGGTGATGAACTCCCATAGCTCTTATTTATCCGGGAAGATCTTTATTTCTTCTTCCTTTCTGAAGGACAGTTTTGCCTGATATAATACTCTTAGTAACAGGTTTGTTTTTTTCTTTCAGAATTCTGAATATATTATTCCACGCTTCTGGTTTGTAATGTTTCTAAGAAATCTGCTGATGCTCTTATGGGTACTCCCTTGTACATAACAAGTCATTTTTCACTTACTGCTTTGAAAATCCTTTGTCTTTAAATTTTGACAGTCTGATTATAACATCTCAGTGTGGACTTCTTTGGGTTCATCCTAGTTATAGTCCTTTAAGCTTCCTAAATTTAGATGTCCATTTCCTTCCTTAGATTTGGGGAATTTACCAACATATCTTCCAATAATCTCTCTGCTTATATCTCTCTCCTTTTTTGGGATTCTCATATTGGATATATTGCTCCACTGATAGTGTCCCATAAGTCCCTTAGGCTTTCTTCATTTTTTCCCTTTCATTCCTTTGATTTCATAATTTCAAATAATCTGTCTTCAAGGTTACTGATTCTTTCTTCTGCTTGATCAAGCGTGATACCAAGCCCCTCTAGTGAATTCTTCAATTCAGTTACTGTATTTTTCAACTCCAGAACTTGTTTGGTTCTCTTTTACAGTTTCTATCTCTGTTGATATTCTCATTTTGATCATGCTTTGCTTTATTTCATTTACTTGTATATCTGTGTTCTCTAAGCACATTGAGCTTCTTTAAGATGATTGTTTTGAATTCTCTACTGAGTAATTTACAGATCTCCATTTCTTTAGGGTCGGTTTCTGAGGATTTATTTCGTTCCTTTCACTAGGTCATGTTTCCTTTATTTTTCATGTGCCTTATTTCTCTTATTTCTTGTTGTGACTTTTTCCTTTAAGTAAACAGCCACCTCTTCCAGTCTTTACAGACTAGCTTTATACACAGGAAGTCTTTCACCGATGAGCCTGCCTAGAGATTCTGGGGGCCTCTCAAACCTTTTACAAAGATGCATCTTTTCTAGACTTGTGTGTGTAAATTTCCAATTAGAAAGGACTGCAAGTTTCTTTTTCATGAAGCTTTAGTCTCTTGGTACTGCTCGCGTCTGTTAGCAGTACTGCAAGTTCTCCGTCACAACCACAAGCTGTTAAGCTTTTTTTGTTCTTGGTGGTCCCCAGGCATCCAAAGTATGCCAGTTCTCCATCAGTGCTACAGGTCTGGTGAAACAGAAATCAATCCCTAGGGTAGACCCCACACACACAAAAAGCAAGAATGCTTTCTTTTCAAGGGAGAAGTAGCACTTGGGGCTTTTCCTCCCAATTGCTAGCTTTACTGGCTTGGGGGAGAAACTGATGCTGATAAAATTAAACTACTTTTCTTACCCATTTCAGTGCAGGTATTCTTGGCTTTGAGTTTGCCTGGTTGTTCTCATGATAGCTTTTTGGACTGTATATTGTTATTAAGTTGGTTGGTATTTTTGTGAGGAAGCCAGGTCTGGGGCCTCCTATTCCACCATCTTGCTGACCACAGATTTATTTCTATAATTTCATATTATAGCAAACTCAACAGAAACATACACAACAGCAGTCATCAAGATTTTACAGTAAAGACACAAAGCATATATTCAGCACAAAGCATATATTTTAAACATCTACTTCTATATCTCCCTTTCGGAATTTTTTTTTTAATTTAAAGTATATAAAGATATTACACAGTACACACCATCTTATATACCATCTCACCTCCACTTCATCTGATTCCAACCAGGCTACAATAAAACATGCAGGCATCAACTCACTCTGTGCAGACAGTGCCTCATCTCAAGCTTATACCAGACACACGTCTCACTTCTGGCCCTGTGAGCTGGATAGATGTCTACAGAGTCTGGTGGGTGTCCTATATATGTAACCTAGAACTGCAGAGGAGGCAATATCCATGGGGCAACCCTCAATCTTCTTCAGAGAGGGACAGAAGTTGATAAACAAATGCTTCTCCTTTTAGTCCCTTGATAGATGACTTAGGGATGTAGTCTCCAGGACTCACCAGAAATAGCAGTCATCCTCATAGGTAACCAACTCAATAATGTATCACTGTATTGGCTTTATCTTCTTCTTCCCTATGTGACTCTCCTTATTCCCTAACTTCTTCTCCTTGAGAGCACTTTCCAAATAAACTAGCTTTCCACAAGTCCTTGTCTTGTGGGATAGAGGTAAGTGACTCCAGGCTAAGACACACATTAAGTAAGTAGGGCCTTATGCTACGGGCTCACCTTTCCTTTTCTGTTAATAAGTACAGGTAGGTTTCCTCTCTTCCACTAGACTGTATTCCTCTTAAAGGTAAAAGGCCTAATTCACTTGTGTAGTCCCATAATATGACTTCGAGATTTTTTTTAAACACATGCAACAATTTCCAATTGGGTTTTTCAGATAGCCTCATTATTTACAAATGATTTATGGGGCAATTTTCTTAAGCTTGAAAGCTAATCACTTATGTCGAACTTCCACCAAATTCAAATCCATTTTTATAATATTTTGTTGCTCAAGCCTCATTGTTTTGACTTGACCAATATACTTTACATAGATAATGCATCCACAATGTCTATTCACTGAGAGTAAATATATTTTTGAAGGCAGTATTTCTGTTTAGGTGACAATGTGACTGCCAGCAATGTTTTACTAAATTACAGGTCTCTGTAAAAAAAATTGAAAGTCTATAGATCTATGCTAATCTTGGGCTTCCTTTTCCCATATAAAAATATTTACATTAAGAAAAACAAACCCCCTGGATTAAAATAAACATTTCTTTATATGATTCCTCCAGCAACACGTAAACTAAACATGTTTTTCTGGCCTTTTAAATCATCACAATGAAGCAATTTAAAGATAATAAAATCTTGCCAAAATATTGACTTTGCTTTGAATGGCACTTCAAAAGCTCAGAGTATGATAAAGAGACCAACTCAAAATATAGTTGATACAAGCTTTAGTGATCGTCTGTACAAGATAAATGTTGTGTTCGTTTTTGATAATCAACAAGCAATTAAAACAATTCTAAAAATAATTAAGATTTGAACATAGAGATATCTTTTTAATTGAGATTTTAATCTAATGAACATTACTACATATCCCTGCTATGTTCCTCTAGTGGTTTAGATGCCAAATATAAATCCTGGCACATGAAGCTTGATAACTGGACATGTTGGCAGAAGGGAAGGAAAATGTGACAAAAAGATGCTACTCAGGGAAGCATACAATCTCCTTCCTTCATCTAACACAGTATGTCAACACAAACAGGTCTCGACTATGATTTACACTGTCATTCCTGCTCAGTTACTGTACAAAACCTTAAATTAGCTAACAGCTAACCCACAGAGTACAGGGCACTGCAAATCTGACTGCCAAAATGTCAGAAAGCAGACCTTGTGATTAGCTCTTTTGTGAGCACTTGCTCCTCCAAAGCCAAGGCACTCCAACTGTCCTCATTCCACCACCTTTGCCATTTGCCTTGAATGTGGATAGTATAAAATAACACAAATTCCTTCCAAAACTACTCATGTATATAGAGCTGTGTCAGCCTCCAACACCACAAGCTAAGTAATATTGGGCTTATATTGTATAATGTGCAAAAGACTCAGTGTATCGGAGCTGGAAGGGATTTTAGGGGAAACTAATCCAAAACCCTGAGAGGTCAAATGACTTGTCCAAAGTGGCAATGTCAGTGGCCAGACGGTCATGAATTCAAGTCACCTGACTTCTGGTCACCCACTACGCTGCAAGGAGTGGTTTATTTCTCTCTCACCCAAAATACCTCAGTGAGTATCCTGAGTCACTGCTGCTTTCAAAATCACCACCATTCTTCAGTAACCACATTACTCTAAATTTCTTCCTGAAAATATAGTTCCAAAGGAGAGAAAAGCTACACAATTCATTTTCACTATAAGGTGATCTACAACTGTAAAAACATTTTTTGACCAAATGTACTGTTACTCAACCATAAAATTTTGATTCTGAAAACTACTTAAAATACTAAAACATTCAACACATTAGATTAAAATGTTGAATACAAAGCAGTAGTTATTGCTACAACAGCAGCTACATAAACTATGCAAATGATATCTGGACTGTATTTCAAGTACCACATTTCAAAGCAGAAAAATTAAAACAGCTATTAGGATGGTCAAATTACTTAAGATCGTTTTTTTTAAAAGTTCCCTTCATATCACGTTTTAAATTTCTATAATAAAAAATGTGTGCTTTTAAGTTATTTCATAATATACCAAATAGGTGTCCATTACACTTAACTTAATGGGAGCCTAGAAAATTAAATGCAGTTTGAGCCTGCTGTGCAATAATAAAGCAATATAACCCCTCCATGAGATATGTATAGGTCTGTGTTCTTTCCCCAAGTCCCTTACAACAAGCCATTCTAAACAACATCATGCCAGTTGTAACTTATGCTCCTAGACTAAATTGCTTCAAGACGGTTTAATAACATGGAGAAAGTACTAGCTTCACGTGTAAAGGAATTCAAGAAAGAAAACAATTTGAATTTTTTTTTATTTTAATCATCATCTAACTATCTAGCAATATATTCCAAAGTGTGGTCCTGGAACCATCTACAGTAGACTCACACAAGATTCTTTTCAAAATGCAGATTCCTACCACCCACTAAAACCCTCAAACCTACATAACTGGAATCCCAGAGAAGCCAAGTTTGCCATTTTGCACAATCTCAGGTGATTTTTGTGCACATAAATATTAAGAACTGATCCACAGACATTCTAATCAGGTAAGATAAACATCACTCAAAGTTTTCAGTGAAAGAAACCAACACAACTCTAACTCTAGATTGGTAATTCAATTAATTCCTAATTTCTCACAACCACCAGATCAAATAAATCAGGTTGTGGGATCACAGGTACAAGGAAAAGACATCCTGAGAATTTGTTGTCTCTTCTGCTTAAGCTATGGATCTTCTCAGAAAATATTTTTGCAAACTCTTATCAATTGCCTTAAAATGCCCGTGCCCTTTGCCCCCAAAATTTCACTGGTACGACTTTTCCTATGAGAATAATCAAGAATGCAAAAAAGATTGTTAGGCAAAAGTATCTGGGGAAATAGTATTAATATTCATTATATGCCATTTCCTAAGCATGTCCATGGTGTCTGGCACTGGTGGGTGCTTGATAGACACTATTTCTAACCCTCACAACCTAGAAGATACTTTTATCCCCCATTTTCGAGATGAGAAGACTGAGGCTCAGAAGTTATTAACTTGAACCCAGGCCACACAATCAATAAATCGAGGGCCAGAATCTGAATCTCAGGCGGTTAGAGTAGAAAAATTAGGCTTTTCCCACTGCCTGGGCACCTAAAAATATTGTAAAATGTCATAATGTTTAAGCAAAGTAAGATATGTCAAAGGAATATTATATGGCCACTTAAAACCATGTTCTTCAAGAACCTTTAATGAAAAGGAAAATAGTCATGATACAATATGAAGTGAAAAAGAAGGGAAGTTTGATTCCAGTTTGGCATTTAAGAGACACAAGTCACACAAAGGTTGGGACTATATCTATCCTGGTTTTGTCTGCATCCCCAAAGTCTAACACTATACCTGACATAAAGTAGGAACACTATATCTGACATAAGGTAGGAACTCAATATCTTTTACAAAAAAAAAAAAATTATGTGTGGGCATGTTTTTTAAAGACCCAGAAAAAAATCCCAAAATATTATTAGTGGTTATTGCTAGATTCTGGACTTAAGAGATGACTTTTGGATTTTCTTTTTTATATCTGTTTGTACTTTTAAGTATTCTACAATAAGTTTGTATTACTTTCATAATCAGAAATAAAAGCAATGGCTAAAACTCAAATCCTACATTTAAGTACCTTCCTATACATGAGATGTAGTTAAGTTCCATTATCAACTCGATCTGCAGACTAATATGTGATTTATCTTCTTCGCTGTAACAAAGAAACTGCTTTATAGCTAGAAAGTGAGCACTATCTTTTTACATGCCAGTATCATTAGTGGGAGTAGGATTTAATACTTGTTATGAACATAAATGCTTTCATCACCTATAGTTATTAGTTGTTTGGTAGGTAGGAAATGGATTTATAAATGTATAACATCCACAAAATGTTTCAATGGTTTGTGCATTTTGGATACTGCTCTAAACACTAGTACCCCCAGGATTAAAAATCATATGCGGTGGCTTTTATAACATAATGAGAAGGGTTCCTTGCCATGATCACCCCCGCACACTGCAAAAGCCATTATAAATTATCATTAAAATTGTGCCTCATCTCTAGTAGTTTATTAATAGCATTTTATATAAATGTATATATATGGTCACTATTATCTCATGCATTTTTTAAGAACTATATTTTAGAATAAACCAAGGATGAGCCAACTGGTATATTTAACTAGCTCATTATTCTGGACAAATTCAAATAGCAAAACATAGCACAAATATGATAATTCTACTGTCAAACTGCCTCCAAAATGACTTCACCTTCTGAACAAACTCTGACTTTGTTGGCCAGATTATACCTCAGTGACCAAACTACAAAAAGCCAAAGGGCAGAAGCCTGAACTACACGGAACCTGTCTGTTCGAAAAGCAATTTGAGATAGGAGGTGGGCAGGAAGAAAGAGGGAGGGGAGAAAGGGTATCTTAGAGTAATAAGAGTTAAAGTGGAAATCTGTATTGTGTAATTTGCAATTGAAAGAAAAAAAATTTGACATGGAGAAAACAGTGGTCGGAAAAAATAAATAATTACATTACTTAGTGATCCTAGGTCCTGGCTATAAAAGGAGTAACAAATGAGAAAAGCTTTACATGATCAATGGTTTTTCTTCTTTGGGAATTAGATTTATTCCTGGATTATGCCAAGAAAGAAATTCAACCTACATATAACGTTACCAAATAATCTAAATTTCTAGAGATTATCATTACAGGCCAAAGTCTCCGATACAGGCAAGCTTTTGCTTCAGTCACGACTTGGAATTTTTGTGACAAGGCCCTCTGTTTTGCCCATGTGGGGAAACTGTGAGCTGGATCACTCAGCGTGCATTGCAACACCCTTCCTCCTTGCCTCCTTCTACTGGAGAAGCTGATGTAGAAGTTACATTCACAGAATCTCTTATAGCGAAGAGTGGCCAAAGAAATACAGACGAAAGTTCCCGGAGAGAGAGACCCTTTATCACATAGACAGGCAAAATCTGGAATAGTAAGCAACTTTCGTTCCCCTTCCTTTCCCTGCACCCACCACAGATGCACCTCCAGCCCAAGCACATCCAGACTACAACCATGAGGCCGAAAGCCACTGGCTGAGGACAGCAGAGGGGAGGAGGGAAGTCACTGGATCTCTTCGCTTCAGATTTTTTGTTAGGTGAGGAAAATAACCCCCTAGCTTGTTTAAGCCACTCTATGTCGGGTTTTCTGTTAGTCGCAGCCAAATACATTCCTGCCTGTTAAAATCATTAATATGACAAACCTTTCTATGATTTAACTTATCAATGATCAACTTAACCAAAACCTCCCAAGTCCTCACAGAGATAAGATTTACTGAGTGTGGACATTTACTGAGAGTGCTTAATCTATGCCCATGAGGGTAGGGCTGTAACGCCCATCTCATTTCATTCTCACGGGACTCTACAGGCAAAGGTAGAGGCAAAGGTAGGACCCCAAGCCAGGCCAGTCCAATAGCAGTCCCCAAGCTCTTTACTGCCAAACTACACAACCTCTAATGGATTTTTCATTTAGTTATAAAGCAACTTTAGCCTTCACTGCTGTTCTCTGACTCAACTATAATTGTCCTAACGAACTTTCAGATTGGAAGACTTTTACTAAAAAATTGCCCTTCCCCTGAAGAAAAAGGGTTCATATGCAATTTTTTTTAAAAAACCTAGTATTTGCTTTGTAGTATTTTGAAATCTTGATCTGTCACATGGCACAGTGCTGCTGCTGCACTAACGCTTACTAAGCACCATGCACCTGGCACTGGCCTAAGCGTTTCCCAAGCATCGTCTCTCATTCAGTGCTCACGTCTCCAGAAGATGACACTATTATTGTCCCCACCTTACAAGTGAGCAAACTGAACATGTTAGCGCAGGGACAGCGTTTTCTTTGAAAAACTCATTCTAGACACCACTGAATGACAAGTTCAGAGCAACATAAAATTAGAAGGGGGATTAACTGATTTTGCTGCTAGTCTTTAGTAAAAAATATCAGAAGTGACTGGCTCAGGACCTTTCAAAGAATAAAAACATTCAAGGCAAGAACAATTACAACTAAAGAGGGTGTAAAGCCCTCCTAAATCAAGAATTCCACACTTGTGTTTCATATACTTTTACTCAGTATGTACTCAAGCACCTTTACAAGGGATAAACACACTCGTCCAGAGTGAGCTACCAGAAAGATCAATAATAATTAGAGAGCTGTGAATGTTCATTTATCACAAGAACATTTAATTCATTTTCCAATATACATGATTTCCATTTTCAATATAAGAATGTACATTTTATGAACTATGGTTTATAATGAATATGGTTATTAATGTATTCACCACTTCTTATATGGCCAGCTCTGTGATGTTAAACATACATCTTTTTTTCTTAATCGTCACAACCACCTAAGTATATAGCACTACTGCCAACAACCCCTTTTAGAAATGAGTCTGCAGGTGATGAATCTTCCCAAGCTCCCTATTAAAAGGTAACACTGAGTTTCAAATCCAAATCTGGCCCAGAGCCCTGTGCTTTTAACCAAGCTTCACAGTTATTTGATTTTTTTTGTTTATTAGACTTACTCAAGCATTGTCTTGAAAACTATATCAAGCTTAGTTCTTATTTATCTTCACTTCCGGTACACCCCCATTTTCAATTATTTTTGCTTCATATTTCTTCCTACTCCCACAAAAACATTTTAACAATTATCTGTTCACCTAATTATAAGACATTCTTCAGTAACGTTTGCCAAATTAAAGATAGCAAAATTGCTGCTCTTACTTTTGATCAATGGTGTGTGATAACCTGTTTTAGTGGCCAGTTCTGCTGCTCAAGCAACAGCAGTAAATGATCCCCGTTGAGCCTATAGCTGTAAATACGCAACATGGCTTTTAGTCTTTAACAGCAGTATCCTAAAAGCCCACCAGATGTCAACCTCAATTCATGAAAATAGGCCATTTCCCCCCTTTTAACACTTCCTTCTTTCTATGATAAAACACAAGGGATTCTGAACTTTGAAAATACCTATGCTTCTAAATTTTATGTAGGAATAGCACACATGTTTTTTCAATGTAAAAAGAAAAGTATAACAGTAGGATGCAAAACAACCAAAAAAAAGAAAAAAGTAAAAATATACAAATTCCATGTCTGCCTCTCAAGACTGTGGCAAACAAACAAAGACTGTATTTCTGACTCTTTTGACTCATTTATTTCCTACCTTCTCCCAGACTTTCCTCTATACCACTCCCCTCCCTCTTTACAAACCATAACTCACATTTAATTGCCTTACATAAATCAACATCATTATTTCACATGAAGCATAAAATCTAAATTTGAAGATCAGTATAAACTAAATTAAAAACATTTTTCTTTATCATTAAATAATGCTGTCCATGGTATCCATTCCAAGTCTGGCCATTCCCATCAAAAATCTAAACTAAACCTGAAAAATAAAGTCCCATTTACAAAACCGATGACTAATAAAATCAATTATCTTCGTTTAGATTTGAACGAAAATGTCAGATACTCTGCAGAGCTATTCTAAAGTAGTTATTAGACAGAAAGGAAGGACAGGAAGCAAGGAAGCAAGGATGGAAGGAAAAGGAAATGAAGGGAGAGGAGGGGAGGGAAGGAAAGAAGGAAAGAAAAACTAGGGATTTTCCCCTACATTTCCAGCCTGGTGGTTTTATGTGTGTCAATTCTTTGGGTATTCAATGATCATCCAAGAATGGTATTTCATTTCTTTGACCACTACCCTACTGCCCATAATTTAACCTTACTAAATTTTTGGTCCATTGCGTAGAAGAATTTCTCTACTAATAAAAATACAACCCATTAAAGATTAACTTGCCCCCAGGACATTGTCTCTGGAAACAAATTCCAAGCATTATAATCACCAATTTGCACTATGTAGACTTAAAGGCAGATAATCTTATTTATCCTGACTTAAATTGGAAACCTGCAGATAGTTTAAAGTGACTGTGAAAAAAAAAAAAAATAGTAAATCGAAATTCACAATCATCAAAAACCCAACCAGGCAAATATAGACTTTACCTGGCACTTTTCAAATGAAAAGTTTTGTATCCAAGAATATCTAACAATATTAGAATATTTGTTGACATGCCAAACTTCCTACCTTGGTCTCTATTTTATTTCTGCAATTATGAAAGTGCAAAATTCTAGTGTTCCCATTATTCAAGTAAATACTATATGTCAGAAATTGTGATAGGCACTAGAAATCTTTTGAATCCATTTTGTAATATTTATTATTAATAACAATAAAAGAAACTGATATATATTAAGTTCTCATCATTTACCAGTGTGGCAAGTTTTAGCTTATTTGGGCCTTATCTCTTAATCCACAATAGCCTATAGGAAAAGTACTAATACTAGTCCCATTTTATGGATGGGCAAACTGAGACAGACAGTGGCCCAGAGATTTATTCAGATAGGCCCACACTTGCTATTACCATGTGGTATAAAGCAATGAGGCATATAATTATGTTTGGTTCAGAAAACCAGGCTTATTTCTTCAAGCATGGTGGTTCTACATAACTTGTCACTAGAAACCACACATCACAAAACGCCTTGGTACACTGTGCACTGGGTTCTTCTGTCAAACATATTCAAAACTTACTTTCTTAGAAGGCATAATTCACTTTTGGTAATTTTGGAAAGTTAATCAAAGGATGTTCAATCACTAAAGAATTCTTTGGGTTTGAAAAGTGAATATTTCACTATATATTAGTTGCTGAAGAAATGTTAACTCTGTTAAGACTTTCTGTAAATAAAACCTTATCATTGCAAAGCAATAGTAAACTATCTCATGTCAGAATACCATACCTACAACAGGGATAGCCTTCAAATTTAAAAATGCCTCACCCACATTTCATTTTATTCTAAGTGAAAATTAATTAACTCAAAAAAGAAATATACTTCTAAAGCTCAGGTTACACATGAAAGCTTCCTGGAAGCTACTATCGCCTTTGTTATTTGTATGTGCACCACTAAAACAGCTAAGGAAGACATAGTATTATAAGATCCGCCTTTTCCATCACTCCCAATTCATGTAGAAACCAAATTGGAAACTTGTTAGAAAAGGTAATACGTGCTCTATCGTTTAAATCCAAACAATTTCACAATATTTTTCTGAATAAATTCAATAATTTCTTTTATAAACATAAAATAGGCAAAAAGAACCATAAAACAAATGAAATAACTAAAATGGGTTATGAAATGCAACTGGGCTTTAATTTCCAAATCCACTTTGCAAAATTCTTATTTGAACAGTTTATCACAGAAGTAACTCTCCTAGAAAGTTATATAATTTAAGGGGGGAGGGTGGGAAGAGAAAGGGAGAGAGAGAGAGAGACATGACCAGTTCTAGGATGTTTATCAATAAAAATAAGCGACAAGGGAGACAAATTTGTAGCTCATCCAAAAACGCCTGCCAAACACTCCTGCTATTTGTTTCCACCAAGTTATTGTTTTGGAAAACATGTTGTTCTCTCTTAAAATAACCTGCTTAAATGTTCTTAAAAGCCACTGCATTTCCACTGAGGGCTAAATAGCTTCCATACTGCGATATATTGACTGATAAAGTCAAAGTAAGTTATGCGTAAAGCCACACACACAAAAAAAGTTGGAACGCTCCAATCCTCCCTTGTTATAAAGGACACTAGCTACTGAATGAATCCACTACTCGCTCTTATTGAAACTAATGCTGGTCCTCTACAGTATTTTAAGAATGACAGACATTCAAACTACCCTATTTCTCTGGATGAGGGAAATAAGCCACATCTGTAGCTACAGGTAGGCTAGTAATTAACATTTTTAAGGAAGGTCAAAATCACCTTGAACATTTTAGCATTCACTCTGAGAACTCTAATCCTCCCATTAAAACACAGAGTTTGTTTCCAGTCCGATGTGGTTAAAGCTGTTATGCCTGGGAAAGTCCCAGAGAAACTTGGGAGTTTAAAAAAAAAAAAAAGAAAGAAAGAAAAGAAAACCTCAAGTTGTGAAAGACATAGTCAAACATCCATAGTACAGGAAGAATTTTATGAACTTAGTGTAACTCGAGATGTGTTTTATAAGCCTGTCAGAGGATGAATACACAATGTCCTCCAACCCAGCCCCATTGCCCTAACACAATCCCCACGCTTTGACTGCTCACCCCCATCTTGGCCCCTTTCACTTTGGGGTGGAGGATGGGGGGCAGAACTCCTGTCTTAAGTCTTGACATCTGCAGAGCGTTACCAATAGCGAGACAAGGCCCCTCAGCTGGAGGAAGTGGATACTGACAAGAGGAGAGAGAAACAGACAGATCTAGAATTCAAGCCCGCCAGAGAGTGGAAGGAGAATCACGCATACTCCGTGCGGTCCAAGTGGGTCTGGTGACACATCCCAGGTGTCTGCACTAAGGCTGGTATCTCCAAAGTCCAGAATGCAACTTGGGCGCGCCGATACAAACTTGGCCTTCAGCTTTCCTGAAGCCGGTCAAGTTAGCACAGGGTTCCCGGTGCCTATAGACCTGAGAGGCGTGGAAGGGTAGAGAGTCCCGCTAGGTCTCCACACCCTGGGTGTCCCCCGGCTCCGCGGGGAAGGGAACCAGGGAACTGAGTCGACTGTGGGCCGGAGTGCGGGCCCCGGACTGGGAGGTCCGGGAAGGAGTAGGGGGCTCAATCGGGAAGTCCGAGAATGCGGGGGGGATGCCTACCTTGTAACATGGCCTCAAGTTTCTTCCTGTCCACGCGGAAGCGCTCCTCGCTCCACTCCGGGCTGTGCAGGGGCGCCCCGGCGACCAGGTCGTCCTCGGAGCCCGGCATGGGCGAGTCGGTGCTGCGCTCGCTGTTGGAGCCCGGGTCCGAATGCGCCGCCAGGTAGCCGGGCTCGCCCTGGGCGGCCATGGTGGGCGCGCGGCGCTGGGGCTCCGGCTGCGGCCGCCGCTGTGCCTGCGCCGCCGCCTCCGATCGCGGGCCGGGTTCGACTGGCTCCCCGCGCCGCGGCGCTAGCTCGTCCGCCCGCAGCCGCCGCCAACGCCGCGGAGCCCCCGACGCATCCCAGCCCCGGGCGCCGCCCGCCGTCCCAGGTCCCGGCTCCGGTCCCGGGCCAGTGGCTGCACCGCCCCCAGCCAGCAACGCCCGCGCGGAATGAGCGCGCCGCGCCGCCAGCGCCTCCATCCGCAGGGCCCCGGCGCCCCTTCCCCGCCCGCCGCCCCTGCAGCCGCGCGCTCATTGGCCGGGCCGGCCCACGGGGAGCCCCGGCGGGCGGGCGGACGCGCGGGCGGGCGGCCCCTGGCGCTTGCACACACTCGCGCACACACACTCACCACGTACACACAACCACTTTTCTGCACTTACACGTATAGATCTTGTCCCACACACATACTTTCATAGTTCTTCAAACACAGGCACTCGCCAAATTCAAGCTCGGCACCCTCCTGAACGCTCACGAAGTGCACACTATTTCCCTTCTACTTACATACACAGGACACACTACACCCTAAACCTCACAGCCCCAGTCGGTCCCACAAGTTTGAAACAGGGAGGAAAAGAGAAAGCTTGCGGAAGAAACTGTTTATCTCTCGCAAACATCACTGTGTTCGTTGCTTGCATTCTGTTCATTACCCCACTAACGGTTCAAACACAGATCGCTCCTCTCCTCTCAGCTAAGTGGCCAGTTGCACAAGAGGTGGACAAGAGGCTTACCCTTTTTATTCCATGGGAAAGGATGTTTTTTTCTTAAATGGGGTGAACAGGAAGTCGTTTTCTATATGTTTCTCAAGAAATGGATTCAGCTGATTTATAAAGTAGAGGAGCAGGAGAAAAGCGGCTCTGAGATTGCAGCGGTGGTGAGCTAGATGCAGCTGGCATCTAGGCAGCGCTGTCTTGTCAAGGTTAAGAGCGTTTCTCTGTTCTCAAGATCAGTGTCTCGCAGATGATAACCGGCAAATGAACCTCTGATCCTACCTGCCCCCCAGCCAGCCCACCCACTCAAACTTAGACTTGAAGCACCAGGGAAGAAGAAATTTGCTTGCACCAGGAATGCCCTTGGAACTGTTTTTTCCCAGTTCACACTGATTCATACCCTCTTTTGCTTTGTGACCGAAAGCAGTTTTCTTTTTACTTTTTTTTTTCTGAAGAGGGATGAGATAACATTTTGTCACTGTGCCAAAGAGGGACGCTTACTGGCTGGCCTACACAAGGGGCAAGCCATATCATTGGCATGGGGGCTGGTAGATAATCATATACTATGCTTTAAGTTAATCGAAATTAGTATAAGTCAGTGGCCTAGTTAACAAGAATTGACTCTGCTGGATACTGAAGTGTAACTGACATGAGGAAACTGGGAATGTGGGAAGTCAAGTGACATGACTAAGGTCAGACAGCAGAGGATAAGGAAGCCAAGAATCAAACCCAGGTGTGTTTATTTGATGCATACTCTTCACAAGACCCTGCCTTGTTGAGCAGAGAACGCCCCTTCTCTGGTTGCCTGCTGAAGAACCGGGAGCAGATGTACAACATAACTGCTTGATTTTCACCACCATATTTTCCTTCTCTAAACTTATTAATTACTATGCAAAGCACTAATTTAAGTACCAAAAGAAATTATCAAGGCGTCTTGCATCAGAGATATTTACTGTCTTTTTCTGGCAACAAATATTTTATGGGAACCTACTCTGTGCCAGGCACTGTATTAGGCCCAAAGAATAGTGACCAAAAGCAAACATCATTCCTGGAGCTGACATTCTACTAAGAAAAATAGAATGTCGACCAAAAATAAATAAATTACTCAAAAAAAATGTAAAACTGCACCTACATCAAGCAT
This sequence comes from Pteropus medius, assembly GCF_902729225.1. Classification (NCBI taxonomy): domain Eukaryota; kingdom Metazoa; phylum Chordata; class Mammalia; order Chiroptera; family Pteropodidae; genus Pteropus; species Pteropus medius. The sequence continues at coordinate 35,577,409 of NW_024344378.1, read as the reverse complement.
TACAAATAAAATATTCAAGATATGAGAAACCATATAATGGAGTAATTGGATTTAGCCAGACAGGTAAATGGAGGCTTCTTAGAGACAGGGACTCTAGAGCTGAAAATAGAAGTTTGAGAAGAAATTAACTGGGTGAAAAAGGGGAAGGAAGAGCTTTCCCTGAAAAAGATCATGAGGTCATAATAACATCCCTGAAGGTAGCTATTCCTTGTTTTCCAGTTGGAGAAACTGAGGCACAATAGGTAAAATAACTAACCCAAGGTTGGACAAATAAGTTGTAGAATCAGGATTTGAACCCAGGAAGTCTCCCTTGAAAATTAGACTTAAGGTGCTCTATACTTAGTCACTATACTATATTGGTTCTCAATAGGATCAGCAGAAGCAAAGATCCTATGGTTGAAAGAGGCAGCATGCATCCCTCCATTGGAGGAACTAAAAGAAGACCATCATAGTTGGTACAAGAAAACAAGGCATAAGAGATGGTGCTGGCTAAGGCAGGAGAGTTAAATAAGGAGTAGAGCATGTAAAACCTACAGGCCAAGTTAAGGAGTTTTAATCTTTATCCTTAGAACAGAAGGAAGTCATGTAGAGGCTTTAAGTAAAGGATAATGTACTTAGATTTGCATTTTTAGAAGGTGACTATGGCTATAGTATAGAGAACAGATTGGGGGACAAGGATAAAAGTAGTTAGACCAATTAAGAGACTATCCAGGAAGTTTAGGTAATAGATGCTTACGCTTAGACTGGTGAAGATGGAGAGACATTAATGGATTTGAGAAATATTTTGATGATAAATACCACCAACTAAATTGGTGATGGATTTGGGTATGGGATGATGGAGAAGGAAACGTCAAGAATGACTCTAGGGTCCTGGCTAACATAATTGGAGAGAGATAGGTACCATTAATTGAAATAGGGACACTGGAAAAGGAGTGACTACACTGGAGGAAAGATGAACTTGTTTAGGCATCTTGAGTTTGAAGTGCCATAGAGACCCCTAGGATGATATGCCAAGTAAGCAATTGGACATATGGGTCTGAAGTTCAAAAAAGGGATCTTGACTAGAGATAAAAATGTTATTTCTTTGTTTATAGGTGGTAATTCTTACCACACACATGGGTAGGACTGTCTAGGGAAAGAGAAGAGAATTGGAAGAAAAGAGAACCAAGGAAAGAGACTTTCACAAATTCTAACAGTAGATGACAGTATAATGGGAAAGGAGATAGAAAGTGTTAGTAAGAGAAGAAGGAAAAAAAACAAAATGGTGTCATGTAAGCCCAGGAAAAAAGACTATTTCAAAAGGGAAGTATGATCATCTTTGTACAATAAGGGAAGTCAAAAATTTTTGATGTAAGTCACCGGGACCTTAGCAAGAAAGCCAGAATAAAGTGGTGGAGAAGTGAATATAGCTTATGAAATGAGGAGTAAAGACAACAATTTGGAAGGAGTTTGCCTGTGAAGGGGTGGGGAGAGCAATAGCTGAAGGATAATATGAGTAAGAGCTCTTTGTTGTTTATCGGATTGGTTGGCTGGTAGGTTGGATGATTAATCTAATGGGTAAGGTTTGAGCAGTGGAAAAAAAAAACACTGGAAATGATCCAGTTGACAGAAATTATATATATATATATATGTATGTATGTATGTATAAGGGAAAAAAAGGGGAGAAATCAATATTACAGGGCTTTGAAAGCATGGACAGAATAGACTCTAAGACACAAGTAGAGGAAAAACAGCTCATCAACAGATAAACAGATGGGTATCAATGTATGTGGTTTGCAGGTTTCATTTCTAGAACACAAGGGGATGCCATCTGATGGCTTTTATTTTTCCCAGAGAGTAAAAATCAAAGTTATCTGTTGAAAGTGTAGGAGAAGGAGAGATGCCAGAATTTTGAGGAAAGTAGAGAGGGTTTGTTTGTTTGTTTATTTGTTTGTTTATAAAGGTTTTTAAATAGCCCTTGCATCTGTAAAAGAATGAATTAGTACTATTGAAAGTCCAGTTGAGGTTGGTAGTCATAAATTTATAATGGGATTAGCCTGCTTGTCCTGACTTTCTCCACCAGTGCTAAGCTTCTTGGATTCATAGGAAAACATAGGAGTCCTGCCAAATGCATGAAACACCAGGAGCTAGGAGGCAATGGAGCAGTGCCAGATGGAAAATAATTCCCAACACCGAAGTTTATACCCCGTACAAATATCAATCAAACATGAGGACAAATTCATTCTTAGTTATGGCAAGTCTCAAAAAAGATTACTTATACTCTATTGGAGCAAGCTACTGAAGATTGTGTGCCACCAAAACAAGGGAGTAAATAGAGATGCAGAGATAAACACGGAATACGGAAAATAAGAAATCCAGCATATGATAGAGATGAATGGGTTCCTCAGGATGATGGTAAAAGGAGAACAAAAACTGGAATAGGTCAGAAATCTTGGGATTGAGATTTCTTCTAGATTAAATTGAATTCCTGAAGAGTATGAACATATGTAGAGAAGATCAAGACAGTTGGTGGAGACTTTGGGGTTATATTCACGATAGGTTCATAGAAAATTATGTTACAAAAAATAAAGACAATAACTCTATGTATAATAAAATATTATGCAGCAAAGTCAAAGTAGAGTATGTTACATGGCCGAGCCATAACCAGTATTTATATAGTTGTAATAAAGTAAACTATGAATACTGTTCTAATCTAAATTATAACTAGATTAGGAATTTGGAGGATTGGGAAGTATGCATGTGTGTCGTGGGAGCTTTGGGGTGGAGCAGTGGTGAAAAAATGAATCCTCATCTGCTTTAGGGGAATATCAATAGATGATGACTAAAACTTGTTAAAAATCAAGAAGTGGCAGGCACTGTAAGCCTGTTATTTGGAGCTGTGGAAGTAAAAACAGAATCAAGCTAAACATGTTAGAGGTGGTTGCCTGCAGAAAATGGGAAATGAATGGAAAGCATAGAGTACTTCTGGTTGTTACAAAAGTCTTCTAGAACAAACTGATTCTTTAAACCATATGGATGCATTACTTTAATTTTAGAAAAGCTAATGATGTAACACATGCTTATAATACCACTATTGAAATGATAAATAACAGAACCTTGAATTTACAACTTCTGAGTCCTGTGCTCTTACTACAAAAAATTGAACCAGAGTTAGAATAATTGATAATCTTTTTGTTTTCATAAAGCATTTTTGCTTTGTTCATCTTTATCTTCCAAATCATTGAAGAAAAAAAAGAATTTTCAATTCACTCAAAGTATAGGAACAGATCAGATGTCAGGTAATCATTGCATAGATTTTTCTTATGAAGTAAGGCTCTCAAAAAGAAAAATCACTAAGGAAAATTTAAATAACATCATATTACATTTTCAAGTTCACAAAATATGAAAATCCATGAGATTTCTTTTTTAAAGAACAAGGAGTGTTATCTTACATTTACTGTAGAAATAAATGTCTAATTTTGATTAGTGGTCATCTGATGAAAAAAATTTCTCTCAGAAAATTTTAAAGTAAAATGGATTAGTATTCTTTTGTTTCCCCAAATTAGGCAAAATGCAAAACTATTGGTCCTGAACTTATGTATTTTTGGAAGAAGTTTCAGAACTTTATACTAAAAACACTTTTCTATTTTAATTTTAAAGCTTGGCATTTCAATTATGTTCAAATAATCTCAGCACGTGGCCAGATAAATAAAATGGCATACAAAGTTCTTAGTGGGCCCCCATTTAGCAATCCTATCCATTCTCCTTTTATATTTTACACTCCAACAATACTGTAATTAGTAATTCCTGGTCTAGTGCTACATTCTCTTCAAGAGCTCTGTGCTTTGCAAACAGTGTCCATCCAACCTGGAACACTCTCTCTTTTTTTTACTCTGGACTTCACAAACACTCTGCCACCTTATTTTTTATTTCCAATTAATGCTGTGCTTATTCCCATTGAAGCAATTATCTTTGCATATATTATCTTTATTATCATCATAATCATCACCACTATTATACATCTGATATCTGAGTTCCTGAAGGCAGAAAATGTACCTTTTTACTTTTGTATCTCTAGTACCCAGAAATTGCCTGGTATAGGTTTTAACCATGAACCTAGAAATGAGTGTTTAGAAATTATTTTGTGATACAGTTTGCACGATTATATAATAATCGGAGAGTAAATATGTTGAGGAGGAGCTTAAGAGAAAAGTTAAACTCTAATGCTAGAATTAAAAGCAGCCAATAGATCTTGGGTTTTCTTTTTCATACAACTTGGAAGTTTTGACTATGGGTAGTGGTGGGTCCTAGGTGTCTTTTTTATTATTTTAATGTGCCCAACCACAAACATGCACAGGAATAAGTATCCAAAAGGAAAATAAAAGCAGCTGATAGGTAGGGACATTCTCTTATCACTTTGCAGCTGAGGAAAAAGGCCTGGAGAAATGAGACAAATTGGTTTGAGTGCCACATTACATGAAAATAAACTTAGAATCAACAATGTTGAATCCAAAAAATGCTCTAATCTAGTACTTTTACTTAAAAGTTCAAGAAACTGAGATCTAAAGACTCAAAGAAGAATAAAGTTGTACAAATATATGCTTATTAACAAAATTAACAAAAAACGACTGATTTTCAGCAAAGCATTATCCAAAAAAAACTATTTAGTTCCCTTTAGTTTTTTGGGTTTTTTTTCATTTTAACTTTTCGCTTAAATTTTTTGCCCAAAAATCTGCATAGTATATTTTGGAGATCAGTTTGCTCTTAAACAAATATTCTAAAATTGTATAAATTTTCCTTGCAATGTCAAGTTAAAAGAGCAGCAAAGTTTTCGATATTCTATTTTAATGCCTTTAGAGTTAGTTCTAGAAGGCATATTTGAAACAAACATAAATGATGTAGTAAAGGAAGATGGGCATACCATGTATAATATCAGTGTTTATTCAGACTAATAACAATGCCTAACACTTATTAAGTATTTATAATTTGATGGACACTATGAATTATCTCATTTGGTTCTCACCTCAATCCTATGAAATCGGTACAACAATTATCTTCATTTTAAAGAGAATAACTGAGGCCTTGAGAGGATAACATGCCTGGAGACCCAAGGTACAGTATGGTTGTGACTCAAATAGAAACATGCGACAGCGGTGATGCTCTTAACCATTACACAGACCTCGCTCTCCTATCTGGAATCTATCTCATTATATGCAGGTAATGTAAAATATTAGAGGTGGAAGGAACCTAAGGTTCATTGATGCTGGTAGTTTTCACATTTGAAAAATAGAAACTACCTTTTGAATAAACTCTAATGCAGAAAGCCCATACAGAAAACTGGTAACGGAGTTGTTCTGATCAAAGAAGAACAGAGAACTCTCACTAGCTCAACTTTTTCCTTTCATAATTTCAGGGTTCCATTGATCTCATTCATATTCTCTCTCTCTCTCTCTCTCTCTCTCTCTCTCTCTCTCTCTCTCTCTCCAAAATTGCACAGCTCAAATCATCAAGTCATGTTCAAGTTTTTATTGTTTTCCATTCAGAAAAAGAGAGTTTTTGTGTTTTTCATAAGTCGAAGGCAGAGGAATCTAGTTGTCAGAGGACATCCTAGGATTCTTTTTCTATTTCAGTAAAATAAGATTCTTATAAAAAATATTCTGAAAAGTAAAATTTTCATGGGGATTTCAACATCTCAATGCTGAATAGTAATAGAGGAACATGGGTCACTGAAAAGAGAATAAAATTGATCAAAATGGAAGAAATTAAGCAGCAAATGGAAGAATAAAAAGAAATTAACTTTCCCAATCACTTACCTGTATTCTAACATTGCCCAACACTTTGACAAAATGGGAAGGGCTGAGGGTGAGGTTGCTAGTAGTACTATGTTGAAAGTACCACCCATGGAGATATTTAAGTCCCAGCCTCACAGCTCCTGCAGTTCCAAGTTTCAAGGCACATGTTAATTGTGCTTTTGTCTACAGTACCAATCAATATTTTACCCTGTCATCCAGGATACCTGGACTAACATTCACACACAAAGCTATTCTCATGACCTCCTGGGATGGAACGTTTTGCAAAAGACAACAGAATAAGCATACGCAAAATTGTACCTTCCTGAACTTTTTTGATGGACTGACAGTTTGCTGACAATATGACTTTTACATCTAGCCAGAAAAAGAAGGCTACAAAGCCATAAAAGCATCAAACTTCAGGGATGTGAGAACTGGTGCTGCTTCTAACACTACACTCAATTACAAGGTAAATTCCACCAATGCTATTTGTGTGCTAAACCTCACATCAAATGAAAATAAAAAGATTCCAGAAGTCAATGCCAAAGGAGCATTGAAAGTGAGCCTTCCTGGGAAGCTTGTGTGGCAAGAATGGTTCATAATAGGAAAAGATTGGGTCATCAAAAAAAAGACCAGGCCCCAAATCTTCAGAAATGCCAGTGGGCAAATAAACAGCACACGCTCCACCACATCCTCAACCTCCTCTCATGGCTGACATTACTAGTTGGTCATAGTCCCCTTCCACTCCAACTCAGGAAATGCTTCTCAGTGAATAGTCCAAAGGGCCAAGACAAATCATTTGGACTTGGCTCTCAATATGGAACTTCATTGCCATCTTGGATCCAGTGCTGTGGTTAAGAGATTGGAAGACGGATAGTCATTCACTTGGACACAAGCTGTTGACACTTCTTTCAGGGGCGGTGAGCCTAAGAGCAAAGAAAATAAATATACTACTACTACACATTATCTGTCAGCTGTTCCCTTCAGGATCTCTATGTTTATATACAGTGAAAATAAATGAGAATCAAAATGAACCCACTACAGGTTCAGAAAGTGGTAGTAAGCCATGGCCATGAAGAACTATCAAGATATACCTGCTCATAGTCCTAAAATATATATTAGGAGACTTAGCTTTAATCCTCATTCTTTCACTAATTCTATACCTTTAGGCAAATCTCTTCATTTTGCTGGGCCTAATTTCCTTGTCTATAAAAACTAGGAGCAGGTTGATTTGACTGTATGAATTTTCAAGTTCCTTCTAACTAAATTTCCATGATATAAAGAAAGTGCTCACTTTTACTGTATTCTTCTCTGAAAGAACAATTTCTGTTAGAAAATGTTCTTTCAGAGAAGAATAAATAAAATCAAAGGACCAGACAATTGTCAAATTTAATGTGGTGGGAAAGTAGCTTATAAAGGTATAGGCTAATCAGAATCAGTGTCACACCGAAGTTGGCCCTGGGTTCCAGACTAACTGAGATACTACTTTTATGACTTGTGTATTAGTTACCTCTTGCTGCATAACAAATTACCCCAACATTAACAGTTTAAGACAACAAACATTATCTGTGGATTTCTGGGGATCAGAAATCCAAGTATAAGTTAACTGGGTACCTCTGGCTCAAAATCTTTCACAAGACTGTAAATAATCAAAGTGTCACCTGGAGTTGTAGTCTCATTAAGAGGCTCAACTGAAAGACAATTCACTTCCAAGTCATTCATTTGGGTGTTAGCAGGATCCAGTTCCTCACTAGCTGTTTGACTGAGGGTCTTCATTCCTTGCTGGCTGTTGGCTGGAAACCTCTTTCAGTTTCTTCTACATGGGCCTCTCCTAGGACAATATACAACATGGCAGCTGGCTTCCATCAGAATGAGCAAGAAAAAAGGAGGACAGAATGAGTGAGCTCATCTCAGAAGTAACATACTACCACATTTTCCATACTCTGTTCATGAGAGGCAAGTCACTTGGTCCAGCCCACACTTGAAGGGAAGTGATTACACAAGGACATAAATACCAGGAGGCAAGGATCATTAATGCCATTTTAGAAGCTGCCTACTCTGACTTGGGAGCAAATATTTTACCTCTTCACACTTCAGTTACCCCTTATTTAAAACTGGCATTAAGTAGCTACATCCAAAGGTTGTTGTAAAGATCCATGAACATGTTATAATGCATTTAATGAACATGTTATAATGCATTTAATTTATTTAATATCTAGACTGTAGTAAGTACTCAATATATAATGGATATTATTTTTAATAATTGTTTTGTACATAACTAGAGAAATTGAGAAATCTACTTAAAAAGAGAAGATATAATCACATACTTGAAAAAGATAAAGAAAGATTGAGGTGGGATTAGCAGTGTATTTTCTGCAACTCCCTGAATCCTGCCCCCCACCCCGCCAAAAAAAAAAATCTAGATGAAACAACCAGTTTGTAAAAACAAAACCCACCAAAAATACATACAAGAAAACTAGATGACTCTGTATCTGCACAAACTTCAGAAGAGAGGCTGATGGAGACAGCATCGAGAGAACCCTAAAACTGCCATCATCTACTCATTAGAAAGCACAGAAAGCTAATCTGAAATTCAGCTGAAACTGAGTGGGAGTCCTGCAGAATCTAATTTGTAGGTGAGTGCACTGGAATGGCAAAAAGATCTGACTGTTGGTGCTGAAGAAGTCTGGATCCCAGGAATTCTCAAAACTAAAAACCCAAAGTTCTCTCCTAAGTCAAATCCCTGTATTGAAAAGAAGCTCCTGGAAATAGGATTGAATTAAGTAGGGCAGAGAAATAGGGGAAAGGAAAAGAGAAGGCCAAGATACAAGTAGAAAAAGGAAATAAAAAAGGCAAGTTCTATAAGTATGGGGCCATATATTTTTATGTCTTTGCTAAAGAAATCTACTTTTGCTTAATATTGTACAACAGAAATGAACTGAGGTTGAATTATGAGGCAGAAACAGGACTAAGAAATTGAATAACGTAGGAAGAGATATTCCTAGAGATAATGAAAACCTGACAGAAAGACATGCCCGCCAAAGAGTCGAAAACTGCAATTTAAAATTTCAAAATAAGCAAAATGTTTTAAATAATAGAAGCTATAAAAGAAGAAATAAGTTAGAATTGAAAAAATCTAATATGAAAGGGAAAAATGGAGATTTGAAAGAGAGATAAAGAACTCAGGAAAGAATTAAAATAAACTAATATGAATTAAGAAATTAACACTAAATTAGAAGAAACTAAAGAGCAAAACCACAATGGATAATATATAAAGAAAAATAAAATTGGAAGTAAAGAAAAGATTTGTCAAAAAGAAATAAAAATATTTTTTAAATCTTTGAGATAAAGAGATAGAGCTAGACATCAGGAGACAGATTTCTACATAATAGGAATCTCAAAAGAAGAGAACCAAAGCAATGCATCATAATGAACACTAAAAATTGGAATTTAAGAAAACTTTCATAAAATAAAAAATAACATCAATCTACATATTTAAACAAAATTTCCTGAATCCAGGAAAATCCACCTAGAATAGCCAACCCTAGGAAATATTCTAGTAAAGGTATTAGATTTTAAATAAAAAGAAAAAAATATTTGGACTACCAGGCAGACAGACCCAGTCATTTATAAGGAAAAATAATAAGATTATCATTAGACTTCTCATCAGCAACACTTTATGCTACAAGACAAAGGAATAATATAAAGTTTTCAAGAAGAAAAAAATTAAGGTATTCAAGAAAAAAAGAGAAAAACTTTCATATGAAGAATTTTATATCCAGCTAATCTAGTTTACTAGTATAAAAAGGCTACAGATAAACTGTTATGAATATACTTAGGAAAAATTGCTCCCATGAACATTTCTTACAGAATCTTCCAAGGAATATACTTTAAGCTCTCAGCATGCAAAATTATTTAGGAGCTATCCAACATAAGACTCAATATTAAATATATATAGTCCCTACAGAACTGAGACTAAATGAGAGTTATAAAGGAGAGAGAATAGTATGTCATGTCTGCATATACTGACAATGTAGATACAGTACAACTGAAAGAAAGGAGAAAGAATCAGGAGAATATATGGAAAATAGAAAAATATAAAAAGAGAAAAGAAGAACAAGATAAGACCACACACAACCATCACTCTCATGCTTATTGGCATTAATTAAATTAGGAAAGTCAACTTCCTTTAGCAGAAGTTAATGACAAAAATGCCTTTAGGAGTTGTTCCAAGGCTTTCCACCTTTCAATAACTCTAATATTCTGCATCGTGAAGAAGAAATTTCAAATATGAAAATTTTCAAAATTTCTATGGTCCCTTCTAGTGTAGTCGAAGGCCACCTATATTAGAATCACTTGGAGTGCTTATTAAAAATGCAACTTCATGGGACTCTTTTCAAACCAATTGAATCTGAATCTCACAGCAGGAGATGGAGAGAGAATGCTTGAGAATCTACACATTAACATGTTTTCCAGAAGGCCCAGAAGTCATTTGAAAATCACTATTCTAAATTCTTACTTCAACAAAACATAATCTCTGTGTCCAAGTGTAATCCTTTTCGCTAAAGCCAGGTCTTGCTGGCTGGAGTTCAAATGGCAATGGAATATAATCAGTACCTGCAAAATATGTCTTTCAATGAAGTAATAAGATATCCAATTACATATTCCTTTTTTTAAATAATAAAATCAACAATTAAAAAAAACCAACAATAAAAAAAACCTTGCTCTTCCTGGAAAATATTTTTTATATTTCTGAACTCCTTCTTCCTCTTCTGACCCTGATACTACTATGGTTTTGTTCTTACTCTTCCATTAGTACAAGTTTCTCTGACATTGTCACATACAATACCTGATCCACACACACACAAAAAAAGGGGGTGTGGTAGAAAGAAGAGGAAATGATGGAGGCTATTTACCAATGGTCACTGTCTACTTGATTAATATATTCTCATTAAGACTCAAAAGTCACTTCCTCAGTGGAGATTTTCCTAACCATCCCCATCCCAAAGACAGAATTTGTCTTCATGGCATCGTCTATCTGATTTTATCCTGTTATCTTTGACATATCCATCTTCATCTATTAAATCAGAAATCCCTTAAGAGCAGGACCTATCTCTTATCTTTATATCCCCAGCAGTTAACAAACCAGAGGCATTAAATTAAGTAAATAAATTACTGTCCTGCTTTACAATAAAACTGACTAAAAAGTGAAAAAGATAGTATTTCCTGCTCAAGCACAAAATAACTTGTAAGATTTCTTTCTTGCTTTTTTTCTCAAGTGCATGGCCATTTTGACATATAGACTTGGTTTTCACATGACTGTTTCCATGGACTTTCAAAGGAAAGCCACTTCAAGGAAGGAATTAAATAACAGAAGTAGGAAAAAGGATGATCCTTTGTATATGGTGCCTTTATAAACATTTACTACCAGCTTGATAATTCTAAACCACATCTTGTAGGTTGCAAAATTAGGATAAACATTCAAATTCTCAAGTCAAATAATGCAACATTTCCCCTAATTTATTTTTTTTAAATTGATATATGAATTTCTTCAATTTTAGGTTTTTCTATCAACAAGGTTTTTAAAATAATTTTGGAATCTACTGCTATTCGTTTATCGACAAATCAATTGGATTTACTTACTAAGCATAGATTAATGGAGAACTCAATTACCATGAACTTATGCTTATTTAGACAAGTTGTCTTTTTCGTAGGCTTCTTAGCTTGTGGTTATGAATTAATAACTCACCAGCACCCTGTGACTACAAAATGGGAATCACATTTATATCCCTGTGCTGGATTAAGATATTGTCTCTCAGCTACAAACCCACCCTTTTATATTCTACTCCACGATGCTAGGACTGGGGCTCTGCAAATGCCATTTCTCTTTTGCAACAGCACTTTCTGTTAAGTTCTGCAAATGGAAGCAATAGAGGGAGACAAGAAGGCTCAAGGAGGATGAAAGGATTTGATCCTTCCTTTGTACCCTCTGTGCCTGTCTTCGCTGCCCCAGCAATGTCTTTTTATGCCAGCAGCAAAATTTAGTTGCAGTTTTGAGCTATTTCCATTACTGCTGATACCAGCTTCATACTCAGAGGTACAATAGCACTTGGTGGCACCCCCTCTGTGGAGGTCTTATCCCCAGCTTCTTAGGGCTCCTCCAAGCTTGCAGTTTTTGCTAATCTAACTCTTCTTTTTGTTCTCCCAGCCGTGGGGGTCAGAGTTGCTCCCCACAAGTATTTATCTGCATTACTTTAATGTTCTTTTTTCTGCCTAAGTACAACACTGTTTCATTGATTTCCTTTATTAAATTCTCTGTTAAAAATAACTAGTGTGTTTTTTGTTTTCTTGACTGGTCTCTGATGCTTTGTTTGATTGTGGTTATGAATGTATAATTCAAACATGAGAAAATAAGAATATCTGGTCCCCTTTCAGCAGACTGTGAAAGCAAATGGGAATCACATTTATATTTAACCAAGCACTTCTTCACCCGCTAAAGCTGGAGTTCAGCCCCATCTCAAATCATTCCTCAAAGACGACATTATACATTATCACATATCAATCTATTACCACAATCCATTATGAGGCGTCTACAATGTAATGTTCCAGTTCCCAGTAATCCATGTCCAGTTTTATAAAAAATAAAACTGTTCTGAAGACACCTCAAGGCTAATGTCTATATACAAAATGTACAGTAATTGATGCCTCGAAAGCCATCGATTCTCCTGGACTTGCTGGGTGGGTACTATACATAACTAGGAAATGCCAAAACTTCCAAAGACTGACATGGAAAAATGTCTATACTATATAGGTTAGATTACAAAAGCAGCTTTCAGAACAATATTTATTTATGGTATTATGTTATAAATACATGTTATTTTTTAAAGTCTTGATTGTAAAATGGTAGAGGGATGAGAGGTTGAATATGTATGTATTAAAGTTAACAGTTAACAATGATTATCTCTGGGTAAATAAGATTGTAGATTAAAATTTTTTGCTTATTTGAATTTTCTAATTTATCCCCTAAGAAAATATAAATTATCTTCAATTTAGAACTTTAAACATATATATTGAATACCAGATAATCAGACATTTTTAAAAATCATAATTATTATTCATCTTCCTACAAAAGCAAATTATATTATATTTTTCTTCTGACAAGTAAAAGAAGAAGAAAACTTCAAAATATCAATGTCAAAATTCATAAAGTATAACCCAACCAGTTCCCTCCCCTGTTTTAAAACTTGTACAAAGGTTAGCTTTAAGTTGCTTGGTGTTTAAAGTCCTGAAAATAGTATCCCAAAGTATAGTCCATTTATTCTGTTAAACACATGACTACACTGTTTCAAGGTTTATAAATATGTGATGCTGACTCTTGTACCTCAAATTTTTTTAATAAAGAGTTTGGATCTATCCATAAAGATCCTAAAACTGAAAGTAAATGAAACCGCTTTTTAAAAATCAGCTAAATTCATTTGTCTGGGAAGCTGTTTACTCAATATGTGATTTCTGGTCTGGTTCACCCATTTTTCTGTTTTTGGCATCAAGGGAACCTTTTATTCTATACCACATAATTATAACCATTTCTAGCCAGCCAACACATATTATTTGTGCCAAGGGAAAATAGGTACCTTGGTTTTTGTGTCATAAATGTAACGAGGTTTTTTGTTACATTTAAGAGATTTTACCCAAAACCTTCATCTTTTATTTTCTTAGGATAGTATTGTTAATCACTAATTTAAGGGTTATAAAATTTGAGACATTATCTACCTTTGAAATTTATTTTCTATAAATTTCTTTATAGAAATTTAAAGGCATATGCTTATGCCTTTTGATGTTGACATAAGCATATTTGTAAGTATGCCCTACTTTAAGACAAGCTGTCACTTGGCAATTAAAATCTGAGAGAAGTAAATTGGGGGTAGGGAGCTAATTATTCTCATTCAAAAGAGATACCCACATATCATGAGCTTCTTGACAGAGCTGAGGAAGAGGGTGTTGATAGCTTGCGAAACAAAAAGAGAGAAGAAATACTTAAATCTTAAGTGTTAAATGTCTGTAGAAAAAGTAAAAATGAATCTGAAATTATAAATCTATAATTTATAATTATAATTTATAATTATAATCTATAATTTATAATTAAAGGCAATATGATACATATTCCATTTATTAAAAATTCATGTATGGCACAATTTTTAGGAAAACATATGTAATATGGAAATCAACATTCATCCATAGTGGAAACTGTCCTTCATTCATTCACATACTGAACACATTGAGTGTCTGCCTTGTTTCAAGGCACTTTACAAAATAGTCACTGATGATAAGCGGTGGAGCTATGGCCTAGCCAGCATTAACATGAAAAGCAGGAATCTATTAGCATCACACAAAAAAAATGTATTAAGCCATTTAAAGTTGCTGGTGGCATCTGTGATACCTGAGTACAGTTCTTAGGCAAAGCTAATACTTGGGCTGGTAGGGTGTGGATGGGCCTAGAGAGGTCTGCTGGGAGCAGTCATGACTCATGAGTCATCTTTGGTTTTTCCAGAGACTTATCAAATGTCAGAAGAGTATCTCCAAATGTTCAGTCTAGTGAGTAGCAGGGAATTTTTACTGTGCATATTGAATGTTCTTATTCAGAAACTTCCATTTCCAAATGGTCCACTCTATCTCCAATTTAGCAGGGAGAACTTGCACCAACTGCAAAGAAAAACTTGAAATCACTGAGAATTATTTATTTTTTAAAATAAATTTATTTATTTAAATTAGTTTAAAGTATACAGTACATTGGTTAAACATCTATAATGTTCATAAAATGATCCCCCCAATTGTTCCTCCCTCCCCTGGCCCTCCACCTAGCCAACATATTAATGCTAACTGCATTCTCTCCTCCATGATCCCCGTGCCCAACTATCAACTACTAATTTGTACTTCTTTAACCCTTCACCCCATTCTCCCAGACTCCCAACCCCCCCTCCCCTCTGTCCATCACCAAATTGTCCACTATACCTGTGAGTCTGTTTTTGATTAGTTTGTTCTATTTGTTCCATAGATATCGCATATAATTGAGATTTATTTTTTAAATTGCCATTAATTTGAAAACAATGAGCTGAAAAACCAACTGATCACTAAAAAGACCATATTTATTTCTTAATTAAATCGTATTTATATCTATCTTAAGGTGGTTTTAATGTAATTAATAGGAAACACTTATTGATAGCTTACAATATGCCACTCGCTTTCTGAGTACTTTAGGTTTTTTACCTGATTTATTGCTCGCAACAACCTTTTGAAATAGTTTCTTTGATCATGGCTCCCTTATATATAAGAAACCTGAAACACAGAAAGTGAAAGCAATTTAACTAACCACACACAGCTAATAAGCATCAAAGCTGATCCGCTATTCAATGTAGCCTCAATATTTAATTTGAGTGCTCTGTTTTTCCAATCCATGGATGTTTTAAAGGTTAACTATTTTTTTAAAACTTGATTCAAGTTTTTTTTTTCTAGGTCATTAACAGATTCCATCTGCCAGTTTTCCAATTGATGAGTTTCTATATATAGGTCTTACCTTATTGTACCTCTTACATAGTTTGAAAAGTTTACTCTTCTAAGCAAGAACAAAAGTAGTTATTTTCAGGACTGATTTGAGAAGAATTTTTTTTTCCATAAGCTACTTTTTTAGTAGATCATGGGACTCTCCAAATAGAATAAAAATAGTAAAGTTCAAACCCATTTGGGTAATAGAACCTAGAAGTATGCATAATAGAGGATGGCTTAACTTTTCCTCTTTGTACACCTCAAAAACATCTGAAAAGATTTAACCTTTTCAAAAAAAATGCTCACCTTTGGGCTGAAACCAAGAAGGAAGAACTTCAGTTCCAAAGGAAGCATTTCTTAAAATTCTGAGTGAATTAGACGAGGCAATTGCCTGGAATTTGGTTGCATACAAAGCTACATTTAGTGCCCACATGTGCTCTAGCGTCGACTTCCTGTTCAGTCCACAGGAACAGAATAATAACTGATAGTTATTATTCTATAAAATAAATGTTTGCTTCTCAGGGCTATAAATCCTGAGACCACCTCAGAATCTTTAATGGACTTCTTCATCTCTTAGAACAGAGGTATACAGCCTCCTATTTCTTTTGGTACAGGATTAATGGGTGATAAAAGAAAGATATTGGAATAGATACCTTTCCGACCAAGCCCCATCTCTAGGGGTAACTATATTATATCCTCCATGGAAAGTAATTGATGCCCTGTTGATAATAGATGCTGTGTTTCCTCGGTTTTAAAATCTTGCCAGTTTAAAAATAGTTTGGGGCTGTGAGAAGGAAAAAGAAGAAATATTACAACATAAATCATTAAATGAACACACTGATTATTAGGCATGACTAGATATCAGTTACATTAAATTATGAAAAAGTATGTCTTAAAATGAAAGAGACTTGAGTATTTGTTGAAATGAATTAAATTGAAATAAAAGCTCTCCAAAGAATTAGAACTAGAAGATATGAACCCCTATTTCTTTTTCTCTTAATTTATATTAAATGGCAGCCATTGCTGCCACAGCTTTTTCTAAGAGAATCGACTCTCACCCCTGGCTCCTACTGCATCCCTAATCACAACTGACTGGATGATGAATGGACACTTGACCCTGAGCCAATCAGATTTTTGTATCCTGGGAATTTGAAATCACTGAACATGACTGTCTCAATGAGTTGGGGAAGCCAACTCTCAAAGACATTAAAATCTAGATCAATGTCAAGCTCCTGGCCAAAATCACACATATAAGTCAAAGTTATGCGAGAGCAGAGATAGCCAGTGTGCAGAGAGAAGCACAAAAATGTAGACCATGTGGAAGAGACTCAGTTTCCAGATTTTTACTTTCATCAGCTGTTCAACTCAACTGTTCTTAATTTTTTGCCAGGTTTAGCCCTAAAATCAACTCTTTTATCTAAAATAACATGACTAGACTTTTTCTTTTTAACAAAACAGTCCCATTTCCCATTCTCAAGCCATTATTTGTTGCCTTCCTGGCAGTCGCAATGCAATATTCATGAGTACCGGTGATATCTGCTACAAAATTACATAGCAAGATCCAAACAACCAAGCAAAGTTCAATGACTTGTCCAAGGTTTTATCATCTAAGCCAGAGCTGGTTCCTAAGCCAGGTTTTCCCAACACCTAATGAAATGATATTTGGTCTTTTTTAGCATGCTTCTGACTGAAAGCTACATTCACTTGGAAATTAATATTGGCTGTTCCAAAATTATCTTCCCAAAGTTTGTCAGTACACATTTTCTTACAGAAATAATATTTTAATGGTGGCTGAATTTCAAGATTAGTCCTGTTTTAACTATCATGAATCTGAAACCCACTTTGTTTATTAAGAAAATAGTGCAATACAATACTGTAGTAATGATAGTTATTAAACAAAACAGTAAATTGAATAAGAACTCTTTTTATGTATTTTAAATATTTGGTTTGAGGAAGAACAGATTTTATGGGAGGTTTTATGCTGATTCCTAACAGAAGGTCTGGGTATTTTCAAAGGATTTTTAGAGTTTCAGGAAACCAGTTCTTTCCCATTATGCCTAACTATACCCCAAAGTTAACAACATCAGAAAAAAATTGAACCAATAAGCCCCAAACTGTTATCAGCAGTTGCCTCTTGTGGGTGTGGTTATATGAGACTCTCTTTCATACATTTTTATAGTGTTTAAATTTTTTAATCTGAATAAAAACAGTAAAAATACAAAAACTTTATAGTTTTCTTTCCCTGTTGTCTCACCAGTCTCCTGTACTTATTATTTATAATTAGTCACTTTTTGATTCACAAATAGAAGAAAGAGTGTGCTTAATCATGCAGAGGTGGGAAGAGAGAGGGTGATAAAGAGGATTTGAGCTATGTGAGAGATTTGTCTGAGATGGAAATATCTGAGTTGTAGCTTGGCTGAGTTATCATCATCAGGAGAAAGGAAAGAGGTGGTAGTAAAAAAAAAAAAAGAGTTTCTCTGCCTTCAAAGACCTAGAATGGCTTTCTGGAACAGAAGAGTTAAATGGGAGTGGCTTCAGGAAAACAAGAGGTAGAATCAGTATATGCAAGACTAAGATTGCCCTAAAGTGGGCATTCAGGAACAGGGGGAAACACCTACGAAGACAATAGGACCAGCCTTAAATCCAGATTGAGGTAGGAGAGAATATCCCCATCTCCTCACCAATGTACTACACAAAATGACTTCACTGAACTTCTTTCAATGTTAGGATTGTTACTCTCTGTAAAAATAAATTGAAGTGAAGAATGCAAACATTCTTGGTAGAATAGAGTAACAACCTGAAATCATACAATTAGCAGTAATTAATATTAAAACCTATAAACTTACAGAGAATAAATTTGTTATAAGGGTGAAAGAATTGTAATATAGTAGTTGATGAAGAAGAAAAGAGACCACTGCAAAAAAATAATAAAAAATAGCCAATATTTATTAAATATTTGTTATGTGTCTGGCATCGTTAAATGAAGAGATTATGTGCATTATTATAGTTAATATTCTCAATATCCTTATGTGTGACGAGCAAACTGTGGTTCAAGATTCTCAAGGTCACATGGCTAAAACAGCAGCACCAAGACTCAAAGAAGAAATTCAGTGGAAAGGAGATCCTGAGGCCAGTACTCAACTACGTTCCGATTTGAACTGAGGATGGTCAGGATACAATTTAATTGGAAAAGATACTCTTGTGGAGAAGGAAGGTTATAATATCAACGGTAGTTAGAAGGCTAAAAATGAGGTGGAAAAAGTTTAGGGCCTTCAGGAGGGAAAAGTGTAACCACCCTGTCTCATCTAGGCCCACTTGAATGTATGTCTACCCTGAAAAAACAAGTGCAACTCTGACTCATTCCCACAAGTGTAGGGAGAGAACACAGGACAACGGGTGTCTCTTCCGCAGCTGAGAAGGCAAGGGCACCCACCTCATTCAAAGGGATAACTAAATTCACTATCTTATGCCTCACAGCCACTTAAAGTGAAAGAAAGAAAAAGGAGAGAAGAAGGAAGGAAGGAAGGAAGGAAGGAAGGAAGGAAGGAAGAAGGAAGGGAAGGAAGGGAGGAGGGAGGGAGGGAGGGAGGAGGAGGAGGAGGGAGGGGAGGAGGGGAGGGGAGGAAGAAGGAAGGAAGGAAGCTGAAGGAAGGGAAAGGAAGGCTGAAGGAAGGGAAAGATGTCCAGTCAGCAAACTGAACCACTCTTCATACTTATGACTGCAGCAGGCATGATCAGTATCTCCATCCTGCCTCCCGTCCTGTGGCTTGGCGTTATCAAGGGGCACTTTTTCACAGGGCACGGCCCTCATCACTCTTCGTTCCTTCTAGTTCTAAATAAATCCTATTGCTTGGGGGTCCCAACTCAGTGTAATTTGTAAGTCATTTTTGAAAAGTGATGCACATATAGATATGCTCTAAATGCTCATGCAGACCCATTGCTCCCCAAACAGATGTGATAGGAATAGTCACCTAACACCACAGGCCCATTTCCTCATCAGTAGAAAGATGTTGGTTTCAGTGATCACTAAGATCTTAAATAAGTCAATAAGAAAATAGCAACTATTAAGATAAATGGAATAAGTGGTCAATATATAATCTTTCAGACATTTCCTGTAATGTGAGAATATTTTCTTTCCCTCTCCATCTTTCTCACATGCATGCACACATGCACACACATGCACAAGTTGAAGATTTTAATATGCACCATTTCTTTATGTATTACTAAAGAAAAAAAAGGTGCCTTCTAAACCATGATACACAATTGATAATAAGAGCCACCCCAATTTCAGAGATGTTAAACTGCAAAACAACATGGATCTTAGAATCGATAAAATGCAGTGTTTGAGGTGCTGGGAGACACTCACTTCTTAGTTAAACCCTGACATGTTATTGGCATTTGCTACAATATACCTGTACTACTCTATCACACAGTGCAAAGTTCATTCTTACCTCTCCCTATTTACACCTCACTCACTCCAGGCTTCCCAAAGCCTCAAGCTCCTACCTCTTTCTCAAATGTCTCTAAAACTTCCTAGGAGTATTTCTTACTCCTAACCATGATAATTTTGACTTTTCTAGCTCCCCTATACCTTTGAAAATAATTCATTCCTATTCTCATTCTTTTAGGTTTTGTTAAATGACTGGAATAAAATTTATGATGTGATTATAGCTAGATTTTCATAGTGGCAGCAAAATTTTCAGATGTCAGGTTTTCATCTAAATGTAAGCTTCCTTACAAAAGAAATCAATGTGCATTTATTGAGGAATAAAGAGGGTGGTATATGGAGAGGAAGAGTTTTGTTCCCCTCAAATCATACTGCTTCGATCACTATTTATTGCCTCAAATATGTTAGTCTGGTTGGCCCCGCTGCCTTCTTACCACAGTGGCTACTAAAAGTCTGGGGAGAAACCTCACTTTCCTTTATCTCCTGCAGAAAAGTGGAGGCAAAATCTCAGAAACAAAGTAAATCCAAGCAGCTATTATCACCACCACAGATGCTGTGAGATCATCCTCCTCTTTCTCCTCCTCTCTATCATCACCATCATCGTCATCATTAACATCATCATCTTCTTTCTTCCCTTTTTGGCTTTTGGCTCCTAAAAAACTCTCAAAATGAAAGTTTTCCTCTTCTCCAGGATCTGTATAGGAGCCCAGTGCCTATATTTTGAATACTAATCTCCTTTCAGGTTGTACCCTAATTTTAGACCCTTAATTATTTTTATTTCTATATTAATTTGCAGTAGTAGACATAATTTGGAGAGGCATTTCACCTTTTCTTTAAATAAGAATGGCATACATTCGTTAGCTCTTTATACCTTTTTAGCACTTCTCCATTTAGAAAGCCCTTTCGTTGGTAACCAAACACATTGCAGATGGGAACAAATATTAATAAGATTTCTCTGGTGGGCAATGTGTCAATATGCATCAAAAACTTTAATATTATGCAGGAGCTTTAAACCTAGAAATTTCACATCTAAGAACTTATTTTAAGAAAAAAATTTGAGATAAGCACAAAAAGTAATGTTTAAGGATATTCACTATAGTGTATCTTATAATGTCTAAAAATATGGATTTGGTTAGATAAATGCTAGTGAATTTATACGATGAACTGTTAAGCAGTCATTATATGTCATATTGTTCAAGAATACAATTGATGTGGAAATGTTTATAATAAATTGCTAACCTAAAACACAGGCTACACAAGAAAATGCCCACTATTATACTGTTTGCATAGGACATAAGGGTTTAAGTGTTTGGAGTCAAAGACATCTTGGTTCAAACCTTGATTCCAACACCCAGTTCTGTCACCTGCTCCTTATACAAATGTGGGTAGATTACTCAGCCTTACAGAGCCTTAGTTCCTTATCTGTCATTTGAAGATAATAATATCCACCTCTTAGCGTTTGTGTGAGGATTAATTTAAATAATGTATGCAGTAAGTTTAAATAATGTATGTGTGAAGCCTAAGTACACGGCCTCGCATGTAATAAGTGCTCCCTAAATGGTTCTGCACATAGAGCATGTGTACCACTCGGAGTTTTCAATTACAGGTGACAGAAATGCACTTAAACAAAGAGGAATGTATTGAAAACAATGCAGAAAAGTTGGAGACCTAGGCTAAGGAATAGGCAGAAAGCAATTGAGTTTTAGGGGCTAGAAAGCAGGAATTACAGGGTTGGTCCGGTAGTGAAGCAGTCTGGTAGGGATGTTGCTGCCAGGACAAAAGAATACCAACTCCTTCACTCATCTAATTTCACACTCTCCAAAGTCAAAGTCGCAGCAGAGAGCTTCCACGGGTTGAGCTGAAGCCACTGTCCACCTCCTGGCAACAGGGGGCAGTAAAGAAACAATCTGGGTATTTGGGGCACAAGCAGCTGGATTTTCCATCCCAGCAAGATTACACACAGTGGTGGTCAGTTCACACTGGTTGGCCATTAAATGGTAGATGTTCTTATATGACAGAAGCATGAGGTAATTTTGAAATAAAAAATATATGAATTAAATGTTTATCTTAAAAAGAACAAAAAGAAAGCTCTTCTGTATGCATATGACTATCATAAAAGCTCTATGAGAAAAAGCAAGCAAGAAATTATTTTTTAATTTCCAAACAAAGAGAAACTGAGGCTCAGGCAAGGCAAAGGACTAGCCCAAGAGCTCTTCACTCATGTGGGGCAGAGCTGAAACAGAGTTCTAACCCATAGCCTAAGGCTCTTCCCAAGGAACCCACTGGACACTGCCAAACACCTCTCAGCCTTCCCTGCTCCCCAGCCCTAAACCTCAAAGGACACAGATTACCGGTTGGTGGTGCTTCCCTTTGCTATGATGGCTGGTCCCCTTGCTGCTTAGAGTCCAGGCCCTGAGCCAGAGGCCCTGCTGGAAGCGGTACAGTTGGTGTGGCTGGGGGTGGCGGAGAGACGCAGCAACCCACCTCCCTCACATCTGGGGGAGTGCGAGGGTGGAGAACCGAAGGCTGAGAAACCACTGGAAAAAGAAGGCAGACTGGAGAAAGATTAGAAGGCAGGGGCCAACCTGGAGAGGAAGTGGTGTGGAGAGTGGGCAGTAGGGAGACAGAAAGAATGATTTTTTAAAAAGAAGCAGCAGCAGCCAAAGAATTAGGAAAATTGTTAAATCAGCCAGGAAAGAGCCCCGTGATTACCGAGATCTCCTGCATCTGGCTGCAGAGGAAGACGTTAAAGCCTCACAAAACTGCCATCGCCCTCCCTGGAATAAATGACCTCCCAGGATTTGACATGACATTTGGCACCTCAGTTACTAAAGTTTGTTTTCTGCTTTTTACTTCTTCTTTCAGCTTATATAAGAGCCCACCAGAAAGACCAAACCAATTGCAAATTCCCAGACTCTATAAGTTACAAGGACAGATTAATAACTCTAGAAAGATTCTATTTAGGAGTCATCTTACCTAATATATGC
Source organism: Pteropus medius (assembly GCF_902729225.1). Taxonomy (NCBI): domain Eukaryota; kingdom Metazoa; phylum Chordata; class Mammalia; order Chiroptera; family Pteropodidae; genus Pteropus; species Pteropus medius. Next base: position 35,554,667 of record NW_024344378.1, on the reverse strand, counting down.
ACCTTTCAGTTACAGAAACTGAGGCACAGAATTACAAATATGTCCACAACTATTTATTTATTTATTTAAAAACACTTAAAATACGACTACCTTGATCAAAGATTGGCAAACATTCTCTAATAAGGGCCATATAGTAAATATTTTGGGGCATTGAGGGCCATATGATCTCTGTCACACCTACTCAACTCTGCCACTATAGAGCAAAAGCAGCCATAAACAATATACATACAAATGGATATGGCTATATTCCAATAAAACTTTATTTTTAAAAAACCAGGTGAAGGCTATAGTTGGTCAGTATGCTATAGTTTGTCAACACCTGATCTAGATGTAGTTATTTATTAAATATCATGTGAATATCCCAAAAAAACATATGAGCAAATGGTAGGCATAAATTAAATTCCCATAGGAAAGATAATAATAATGGCTGCAATTTATAAAGCATTTTCTATATGGTTTTCCTCACCGAATCGTTCCACCTGCCCTATGAGATGAATACTATTATGCTCTCCATTTTTTCAGACAAGAAAATAAAAACACATGCATGTCAAATAACTTACCAATGGTCCAATGGTCATACAGCTCTAAGGTGGTAGTGTCAGTACTTGAACCCAGATCTATCTCACTTTAAGACTCAAATGCTTAACAACAACACCAAGTAAAAGAATAAGAATACCCAGAAGGAAAAGTAGAAAACTAAGTCCTGTTTCTCACAAAGCATTGAATGTTTTTATGTTATTCTGAAGAAAACTTCCAGTAGTTTAAATATTTTAATAATGCATCCACATCAGCAACTTGATGAAGCACTAGTCAGCATCTCTTCTCCCTTTCTCTCTCTCTCTCTCTGTTCTCTCACACACACAAACACACACACGCATGCACACACACACACACACACACTGGCTCTTTGAAACATTAACTTTTTTTTACCTATTTCTCATAATCTGTGGAGCTCTCTCTAGAACACATACTAAGATTTAAGGAAGGATATTAGCTGGAGCCCACACACCTCAGACACTGAGAAGCAAGAGGTCTCTAACTCTGAGAGGAATTCAAGCCTGAAGGGGAGAGGAGGACAGCTCTTGATTATCCTAAATTTTTGAAGCCAAACCAGGGAAGACTTGAGGAAATGACTCACTGAACCCAGGAGAAAGAAAAACAGACGAATGATGGCAGGAGAAAATGAGGATAATATAGCCTTACTGTTAAAGTGAGGGTTAGAAATCCACAGAGACCCAGAAAGGAAACACTGAAATGGCTGAGTTACATTCCTGAAACTAACATGCAATATTGTTTTATCGGGCTTATGGCTGTTTGGGCCAAGAATGAGGCAGAAACAGATTTCTTCTTAACAGAGACATCATCTCATGTTCTTTACTGTCCCCAGATTGTCTCCCCTGCTAGAGCCCTAAGGGGGAACCCTTCGATTCTTGAATCGCAAAACTGGCTGTTCCTGACTCAGATGCTGAGATGGTGTGACAAACAGATGTACTACACTGCAGCCATTAAAAATCTCCTAATATCGATAATGAGCCCATGAAAGGACTTTGAGCCACCAACTTTCGAGTGAAAAAGAAGCCTGATAGAAAAAGTTGAGGAATGTTTTCAAGCATGAATATAGTTGGAATTCACTTGGTAGATTGTTAGAAACAAAAACAAAACTATGAGGTAAGTAAACTTTGTCCTTGGCCTTTTCCTATCCATCTATCAAATCATCACTGAATTAACTTTCTTATCCCAAACCTCTTATCATGTCACTCCTGTGTGCACTAGCCTCCAAAGTTAACACACAGTATTGTTTATGGTGCTGATGGAAGTGTAAACTGGTACAGTCTCCAAGGAGAGCATTTTGGCAATGTCTACCAAAGTTAAGAATACACATATCTTTGATCTAAGACTTCATTCTACAGCCGTACTTGAATTTGTATGAAATGAAGCATGTATAAGATTATGTGTTACAATATTATTAAATAACAGATTATACTTCTGCTCCTGGATACAATGTAGGAGGTCAGGGCAAGTCAAAGCTCTCGTAGTAACAACTAAAAACAAATGGATACATTGAAAGAACATGTTAAAGACATCAAAGAGCTGTGGAGAAATAGATGAACTAAAAGTCCATGGGGAAAAGCCCTTCTTAGGCCTGGGACAAGGGCAAAGCAGAGGTGCACGGACTCTTGCTAAAGTTATAAATCCAGCCCTCAACTCAGTCTGTGATTGAATTGAGGTAGTTAGCCCCTGACCCTATCTGCCTCATGAAGAAAAATAGGATCCCTCTCTGGTGGAAGATGTCATCAGAAATATCAATAGTTTTTTATACACAATGCTAGCATATATTCAAAAAGCATTATATATCCAAAGAACCAGCAATGGTTATCAATAACCAAAAAAATAAAATAAACACAAACCCACAGAGAATTGAGATAACACAGTTATAATAAAAGCACAATACAATAAGTATGCCTAATATGTTAAAGAAAACAGAAGAAACGATAAAGGATTTAAACAGAGAACTGGAATCTGTAAAATAAATGGATATTTTAAAACTGAAAAATATAATTTCTAGATTTAAGAATCATTGGGTTGGTTTAAGAGCAAACTGGACATGGAAGACAGAATTAGTGAATTCAAAAGCAGATCAAAGTAACTGTTTTGAATTGAACCACAGAAAAAAATTAAACTGGAAAGAAAGAGTATGTACAAATATGAGATATACTCAAATAGTATAATATACATACAATGGAGTCCCAAAAGGAGAGTCAGGAGAGAGAATGGAGCAGAAGCATATTAAAAACATATGACTGAGAAATTTCCCGTAATGATAGAAGACATAAACCCATCAACTCAAGAAGCTCAGCATTCCCCAAACATGATTAAAAAGAACAACAACAACAACAATTAAAAAAAAAACCATACCTGGACACTGTTTAGAAATTGTTTAGAAAACAAAGACAATGAGAAATTCTTAAAAGCAGCTAGAGGAAAAAATGTCCACTGTCTTAAGGAGAGCTACAATAAGACTGACAGCTAACTTTTCAAAAGCAACTGTATGTGGCAGCCAGCAAAGTGTACCCCTCATATCTTTTGTCAAGAGATCTTGCTGCAGGGAGCATATCTGATTGACAGCTGCTGCACTTTTGGATCCACTGAAACCTTCATGCCAAATCGCACTTGCTTGGATGCTTCTAGTCAATGAATAAGCACAATGGATGTACTAGATCCGGGCCATTTAGGTAGATGCAGGATTTCTCTAACAAGTAACTTCAGCCCAGGAGATCTCCGTTGGCCTGGCCAAACATTTTTCAGAACTGTTCTACAGTCTAAGGCTCTTCCAACTCGATCCTTTCTTTCTCTCTTTTTTAACAAGTATGAGACCTTCCTGGTTCTCTGAAGGTTCTCCCTACCTATACCTTTTCTTCTACTTTTAGCTTTCACAGGCATTCTCAACACACACACTCCCAATAAATCTCTTTTAGTCCCATCTTAGTGATTTCTTTTTGCAGAACTCAAACTGACACTATGGAAGTCAGATAACACCATAATGACATATTTAAAAGGGTGAAATTTTACTTTGGGTGGTGAACACACAATGCAATATACAGATGATATATTATGAACTGTAGACTTGAAACCTATGTAATTTTATTAACCAGTGTCAACCCAATAAATTTAATTAAAAACCTGCCAACTTAGAATTATATACCAGTGAAAACATTTCCATTAAACAAAAACAAAGAGAATTTGCTATCACTAGCATGGAAGTATGTACTAAAGGGAATCCTTTAGGCAGAAGGGAAATTTTCCCAAGTAGAAACACACACACAAAAAAATGGGAGGAAATGAAAAGTACTGAAAAGAGAATACACATATGAATAAATATAAAATAGTATTTAAAACAGGGATGATAATACATTTTGGAGTTTAGAACACATAATACAGTATAATTAGTATATAGTATATACTATAGTATAAAATAGTATAGTATAAGATAAATATAGTATAATATAGTATAAAATAAATGACAACAATAACACAAAAGGTAGGACATGGATAAGTGAAGTCAAGTTGTAAGACTGTTACATTCTTCAGGAAGTGTACTGGTCAGGTAGACTGTAACATTTAAGAATACATATTGAAATCTCTAGGGCAATGGTTCAAATGGGAGCAATTTTGCCTATTGAGAGATATTTAGCAAATAAGTAAATAAATGTCATACAGAGAGTTTGAGAGAGTGAGGGAAAATTGACAATATTTGGAGACATTCTTGGTTTTCACAACTATGAAGGAGGTGTCAAAATCATCGTCAGTTGAGACATACTAACTAAAAGACTGGGATTGTCAGAATGGATAAAAAAAACATGACCCAGCTGTATGCTGTCTCTAGGAAACTTACTTCAAACGTAATGATATAGGTAAGTTAGAAGTAAAGAATAGAAAAAGAGTTTCTATGCAAACCTTAATCAAAAGAAAGCCGAGTGACTGTTATTAATATCAGACAATGTAGATCACAGAGCGAAATAATTTGTTAAGGATGAAGAATGGCATTACGTAATGATAAAAAGATCATTTCACCAAAAAACATAACAACACTAAATATGTTTTTACTTTTAACAGAGATTCAAAATGCATGAAGCAAAACTGATGGAACTAAAAATAGGAATAGGAAAATCCACAATTATAAGTTAGGGACTTCAATTTACCTCTCAGTAATCAATAGAACAGAAAATCAGTAAGGATGTAAATGAACTAAATAACATCATCAACAAATTGAATTTCATTGAAATTTTTAGAACATTTCACCAATGGCAGAATATACATTATTTTTAAGTGCATGTGGCACACTCACCAAGATAGACCATATCTTCAGTCATAAAGCAAACCTTAACACATTTAAAAGAACTGAAATCATACAAAGTATATTCTCTGACTGTAGTGAAATTAAAATAGAAATAAAAGATAACATGAGGTCTCCAAACTCATGGAAATTAAACAACACCCTTCTAAATAAATTTATACATCAAAGATGTCTCAAGGAAAATTTTAAAATGTTTTAAACTGAATGAAAATGAAAATATATCAAAGTGTGATAACTTAAAGCAGTGCTTAAAGGACATTTACAGCATTAAATGCTTTACAAAGTACTTTTAAAAAACTAGAAAAAGAAGAGGAAAACAGACCCAAAGCAAGCAGAAGGAAGGAAATCATGAAGATAAAAGCAGAAGTTGATAAAATTGCAAACAGGAAAATAGAGAAAGTCAAAACAACCCAAATCTTATTCTGCAAAAATATCAATAAAATACAAAATTAAGATATAGCACAATTGATGAAAAAGAAAAAAGGCAAATTACTGATATCAAAAATAGAAGAGAAAATGTCACTATAGACCCTGCAGAGAGTAAAAAGATAAAGGGATACTGTGATCAATTCTACACCCCAAATACTGACAACTTAGATGAAATGGAGCAATTCTTCAAAAACCACAAACACCAAAACTCAACAGACAATGTGAATAGTCCAAAACCATTAAAGAAATTGAATTCATAGTTTAAGATTTTCTAAAAAAAAAAAAAAAGATCCAGCATTTCTTCTGGTTTGTAGTGGAAAGATTTCAGGTTATCTTAGCTCACTGTATCGTCAGCCTTGAAACTCTACAGTTTCTTTTTTAAGCCACTTTGAGTTGAGTTTTTTGTGACTTAAAGACAGACTGCTAACACATCATAGTTTTCTGAGGTTCAGAATAATATCATAGTTGTTGATACTTAGATGACCCAGAGTAGGAATTATAGAAAGACTGGCATAGTAGCAGTGGTGGTGTCATGGTGGTAGTAGTAGAGAAATAGCGGTAATAGTAACTATGACTAGCAGTTACTAAGCACATACCACAGCACTCTGCAAAAACATTTGCATATGGAATATGAAAGCACCGTTTTATGGTTGAGGAAACAGAAATACAGACATTAAGTAGGAGAGTGAAATCGCAGTGGCATGGCGCATCGGGTGGGATTTTCTGAAGAGCAGTGTTCTCCTCAGCCTACTGTCAGCTGTGATCCTCCTGTTCTGGGATAGAATGGGACTAAAAGACTTGCCTTTTCCCTCCACAAAAGGATCTTGCTAGACAGGGGGCCAGCTTTGTGCTTCTTCAGCCAGGACCTGCCTTTCTCACCAATTAAACCACAGATCCGTCATCTGTACCTGCTGAAGGTTCCCAGTGCCCCCTGAAACACACACATGCGTGCACACGTGCACACACACCCACAAGGAATGAATGGATACAGAATTCTCAAGAAAGCTCCCAGCTTACCAGGAGGAACATGTCAATGAGATGGCAAGTCTTTGGGCTGAAAAAACAATGATTTTCAAAAAGAATATACAGATTTACCTTGTTCGCTTATTGAAGTAAGACCTGAAAGGGCTGCTATGCAGTGGTTAACAGTATGCCCATAAATTCTTGCTAATTTCAAGTAACTACTTTCCATTAATCTCCTGAAAATTGGAAGAAAAAAAATTACATGCAAGCGAACCGAAAAAACAAACAGATGAACACCACTTATTTCTACACTTTGTCAATTCTAAATGAGGCAGTGGTCCAAGAAACCACATTCTTTCACTTGTAAATCAGCTGCCAGCATGAATGTGATTCTTCAGCTATGAGAAAATGTCTTTTGAAGGGTACAGGTTGGTTAATATTGGAAATTCTTATGTACTTTGGGAGATAACAATATTTGCCCTGATAAGAACCAGTACTTTTTCCTTCCTTTTTATCTGGACTTGTCAAGAATCAGTCATGTCATCTGCATTTTTCCTTTTTCTCCCTCTTGCCTGTGCCCTCTTTGGAACTCATGCCAATAACAGGTTTTCCTGAAATGGTGGTGGATTTAATCCAGTATTGATGTCCCCTATGTTAAATAAAATCTTGAGACTTAGGAAAAGTTCTCATTTAGGAATAATAAATAAAAGTTACAATGCTGTGAAGCAGCTACAAAGCAAGAATACACTAACTGTGCCAATCCAAGTGTTCAGCTTTATGACTTTGAAATCTTTTACTGTAAGTCAACTTACTGACATTAAGGTTTGGACTTTAAATGAAAAGAGGATGGATGGATAGAAAGAAAGAAGAGAAGGAAGAAGAGAGGGATGAAAGAAATGAGGGAGGGAGAAATGAAAGAGAGGAAGGAAGGAAAGAAAAAGAAATTCAAGTTGGAAGTCAGGTACTTGAATTGCAAAAAGAAAATATAGCCAACTTTGGAGCTACCTATTGGTAATTGTTTAGAGAAAATCACTGACAAATGAAAATTTACTGTCAGTAAAAAGGTCCTATTCTGTGAATTCAGTGAGCTTTATGCCTGGGACATTGATGGTTCTCAGTAAATATCTGGTAAATAAATATATAAACAGGTAAATGTATAAATTTCTTTTTGTATGTTAGTAAAACTAAAGCCTACATATGTTTAGTGAGTTGTCAAAAATCATACAGAAAGTCTTAGATGCCTCAAGTATATCAAAAGGAAAATGTAAGAAGGATCACCAGTTGGGACCTGAGAGATCTGGATTCCAGTTTGGGGTTAGTTTTTGAATTTTACCTTTTGTATTTCTAGATTGCAGAAGGCAGGGATTCATCTATATTGTTTTCTGGTGTACCTTCAATGCCTAGCTCAGAATCTAGTACATACAAGATACCCAATACATATTTAAATACCTACCATCTCCTCATCTGCAAAATTTACTTTCCATATATAAAAAACAAGGGGGTTGGCACCAAGGCTTTCTGAGTGCTCCTTCCTATTCTATGTCACTGTGTGAGAGGATATCTGCCCCAGTCCTCATTTCATCCCCCACTTTCCAACTTTCACTGTTCAAGTTGTACGGGAAGGCAGATACAGGTGGGTGAGGTCACAAAATCTTTTCTCCAATGTTATACCATCATCCTTCTGAGCAATTATTACCACAAGAAGAACCACAAAAATGCAGTCTTAATTGAAAACAGTGAATCAATCAATTACTTCATTGTCTATTTTGTAAAATGAGTTCCAGAATCACTACAGACCTCCCAATCACCCAACCTCAGCAGCCAAAGATTCCCAAACTTTCACATTAGGTGGTTCCAGCCACTCTTCCCTAGAGGAGAAGTCAAGTGACACTCTTCCCTAGAGGGGAAGTCAAGTGACATTTTTTTCTCCAGTGCTCTTCTGAGCACTCCCAGAAGTTATGTCTTCTGGAGAAAAAAAAAACAGCCTAGAGAAAAACAGCAGCAACAATGCTCCATGTAGTATAGGATGGTGTCCTTGAAAGAGACTAATTCTCCCACACTCCCAGTGTGAACTCTTGCCCCTCCTTTCATGACACCCCCACAGTGAGAAAAACAGTAGCAAACACTGAAGCACAGCAAGAGAATGCCATAGAATTGGCGGCATAGCTACCCGTTTGTCCAGAGTGAGGGGAAACCCACTTACCCAGAAGACTCATGTTTCCCCTCTTTCGAGGACTCCTTTCATGAAGGGGGACAGCTTCAGCAGTGGCTCACTCTGCCTGATTACAAGATAATATATAGTATCCTGAAGAGGGCCCCAGTTACGGAGCCAAGAACTCCAATTTGATCTCTGACATACTGCGTGACTTTGGAAAAGTCACCTTCCTTTCTGAGCTTCAGATTCCTCAATTTTTAAAACTTATTTGCCCTTTTAAGTTGCTAAGAGATTCCTTTTTTAAAAAAAAATACTTTTCTTATTCTAAAAATAATATCTAATAGTGTAGAAACATTTAAAAATACAGTAAATTAAAAGAAAAAGTAGCAATCATTCATAATCCTATCACCCAATGATAATCATTGTTAACATTTTTGTGGGGTTTTTTTGGTGAGATTTCTTGAGGATTTAACATTATTGAATGTTTATCTCCCAGTGAGGGTTGCCCCTTTAATGACTTTCTGAGATTTGTACTTGTGCCAATATGCTGTCCATACGCTAGAAAGTTGGGGAATCTCCTCTAGTAAATAACTTCCTGTAGACTGTAACAAAGCCTTTTGAATGCCTTTGGTGATAAGTCATCTGAGGCTGGTTATGAATAGTATAAAAGTCATTTGAAGATAAGTTGCATGATTAGAAGAATGACCAAGCTGGGTACCTCCATTTGGTGTTTCTTTATCATCATCATCATCATCATCATCATCATCATCATCATCACTATAAACTTTGAAGACTATTTTTTATCTTTCTTTGGAGTTTCCCAAGTTTTGATAATTAAGTATATCAAAGGAGAGGGATAAATTTCATTATTTTAGAGCAATATTTCCAAAATTGTGTTCTACAGCACTGAAGATTCTAGGATGTTTCTCTGGGTAGGGGGAGGGAAGACTTCTGCGGTCAAAGGAGTTTGGGAAAAGCTACACACTTGATCTATTCCCTTAAAAACTCTCAGTGCACATTTAATATATTAAAGGCTCTGAAATTGCTCTGTAAAGAAAGACCTTTAATTTTAAGTAACTGTGTTTCCTAAACTTATTTGAGTTTAAGACACTTACTTCAGAAGGCCACATCAGTTTGCTCATCAGTCGGTCATGACAGAAAGTATAGTTTGGTGGACAAGCATGCAGACTTCTATGGGCACACAGCTTAACCTTGCTGAACCGCCGGTTCCTTTTCTGCAAGATAACGATTAAAACTGTACCTACATCACAGGACTACTCTAAAAATTAAATGAAATAAAACACGTAAAGAGCTTAGACCAGTGACTAGCACACAGCAAGTATTCAAATTAATGGGAGCACTTATTATTTATTAGTTGGAATAGATGAGATGATGAGAGGATGGATAAATTTTGTGGAGGAAGGAAAGGTGAATAAGGGCAGTGATTCCTCTTATCTGAGATAGCAAGTCATTGCCTAAACACAGGACATCTATTTTTGACATTAAGGCAATCTAGATTCCAGAGAAGGCCTCTCAGTACAGAACATCTAAAAATGATTCTAAAATATAAAATTCATATTTTTAAATACATGACTGAACTAGTGGGAAAAAGAGGAAATCAACAAAGCAGAAATCCAAAGAAGAAAGCAAGCACTGACACCACCCTTCGCTAGGGTCATTTACAAGTTTCTAGGACCCAACGATTTGAGTTTAATGGCCTGTGATCAAGTGGCAAAAGACAAATCCTGAGACCACTGCCATGTGGGAAGTTGTATTACTTCCCACTGTGTAAATTCAGCAGCCCCTGAAAGATAATGAAGTCAGTAGATGAAGTAGAAAAAGAAAACCCATAAAGGAATGGGTGGGAGAAACAATTGACAGTCGCAGCCCTACTCTAGATGGAGCAGAATAAAAGAAAACTTGATAATTCCTAACTTACCACGAACCTACCCTCACACAAGCTTGGAGCTAGAACTCATACCATCTAAGCAGCCTCAGGATGATGGCACCATAAAACACCTGACAAAAGCCAATCTTTTCTTGGTGAACATGCTTAAAGACAGGCCTCAAAGGAGGAATTTGAGTGCAGAATTTAAAAAGTCTCTGAGTATATTTAGAAACAAATCATCATCATCGTGTAATATATAAACTGCAGAATCAGCCCTAGACATACAACAGAGGCTAGAATTAGCAGATATTAAATATGAAATAAATTTAAAGTATTTAAAGTAGCAACATTGATAAGCCAAAGTGAGAAAAGCCCAAATAAAATGTCTTAAAATATTTAATAATTAAAATGTGAAGGTTTAAACATTGGTTTAGACACAGATAAAGGGAAAATTAGTAACCTAGAAAATAGATCTGAAAAAATTACATAAAATGAAGCACTTGATTTGAAGGAGAGACCAGCAAATCTACCACCATAGTGAGAAATTTTCTTGTATCTTTCCTAGCAATTGATAAATGAAGCAAACAAACAAAATTGGTAAAACCATGAAAGTTTTCACTACATAATCCACCCATTTGGATTTTTGATACCTGGGAGGAATGGCATCATCAGCTGCCATTTACTCGGCATTTAGTGTGAATTATTTTACCTGGTTCTTCTCCTGTGATAGCTAGCTTAAAATGATTCTAAGGGAAAGAGATCTTAAACCTGTCTCAAGCCTCACTTCCTTCAAGAAGACTTTCTATAAAACTCTCTTGCAACTGGACTTCAATAAGGTTTATGTTTATGTGCCTTCTGGTTCTTAATGTTTGCATTTTGCATAATTCCAGTTGTTATTTTTTTTTTTACTTGACTGCCAATGTAATACATGCACATTCTTAAAAATCTGCAAAATAAGGATAATGTCCCCAAGTTCCACCCCTCAAAATGAAGGAACATGTTTGTGGAACATTATTTATAGTGTTAGTAGCTATATAAATGTCTAACAAATTGAATAATGGTTTGAAAAGTTGGGGTGTTGAAAGACAGGTAAAGTTCTTTCTTCTTGGTTTCAGCCCAAAGGTGAGCATTTTTTTTGAAAAGGTTACAGTACTGCTATCAATAGTATATGTAATACCATATGAAAAAAAGACAACAAAACAGCAAAGACAGAAGCTATTTCATAGACTACCCAGCAATCTGGTTTTATTAGAATCTGGATGATTAATGGAAAATATGATTGTATAATTATTGGGGGAGGGCATTGAAAGCGAGGCTGAGGAGTTTGCACTTAATTTTATAAATGATGAGGAACCAGTAACATAATATGAGTTGCACTTCGGGAATATCAAGCTTGGGTTATTACCAATTTCACAGACAGACTTGGTAGTTTCCACTTTATCTGAATAAAGACAACGGTGTCTGTGGCCACAGCACCTGGGCATCAGGACTTCACCTTCAGGAATCTCCCTGTGGCCTCAACTCTGGGTATGATTTGCCACCAAAGCAGGCAGCGTATATTTTCCTGAAGCTATGCAAAATCTTCTTTTTCCTTTCTTATGTTGCTATCTTTTGGTTCACAGAGTCATTAAACATCAACAGTCTTTGAAAAGATCCCAAACCAACTCATTCCAATGAGTATAAGAGTTATCTAGGAATTAAAGGGATATTATATACTAAGGCTCTTTGATATAAGCCTGCTTCCATGTCACAGCCTGTAATATCTCTGTCCAAGTTTTGAGGGTAACCAGGTCACTAACAATAGCTTTTCACATTTCTGATTATCTTATGTAAGAGGCAACATGTTTTTTTAAGTTTGTTGACACATGAAGCAAATAAGCTGTTGGAGAAGTCTGTTGCAAAACTGGAAACAAAATGTATCTCAAATAGTTTACAACTCAGGGTTTGGGAGGTGGCCCAAAAATTCCTGCTTCCTGTGGAAAGCACATTCAGCTCAGTGGGATAAGTTTGTCTGGTTGTGATATGTAAATGATCTCCATTGTGTATTTACGCTTGAAATTTTCACTGATTACTGTTATTTCAGACCACATACGCCCACACAACTATGGTTACTTGGAATCCTTAACTGGAATCCATCAGGAGTAATTGGATTGGTATGCCATCTTTTGTTGATAATTGGAAACTTTTGGATGCAACACAAGAAGTTAACAGATTCCCTGTATTTAACAATGTTCGAGGAGTTATAGCAGTAATAATTTTCTGTACATTCCTAGCTGGAACCCAAGGAGTTTGTGACTACTGCACAAGTCTAGCCCTAATGGTCTCCAGAATATCATTTCATAAACAGAAACAAGATCCGTGCTTAATAAATTATTCATAGACCTAGTCAGGACCCCATATTGCACAAGATCTATTCAAAAGGCCTTTCTTTATTGAACTACAGTCAGGCTGCAGGGCAAAGATAAAGTTTTCCATTGCAAGGCAAATTAAACAACCCCTTGCAATTTATCATGTGTACTCATTTAAACTGGAGAACTCAAGGAGATGTTAAATATTTTCCACATCTGATTATAAAAGTGAGAGAAGAAACACAGATGGAGATGATTGTGCTTTGGATGAATTTAGAAAACCAAGGAGACTTTATTCTTTAATATACCACATTTTCCTCCCCTAAATACCTAGTAAAAGAGATATTTCTCTAGAGAAACTATCAGATCAAAACTAGTCAGTCAAGATGAGGAAGCAAATTTGAGTCACACATATAAAAACAAAAATCTAATTCAACAGCAAGGATAAATACGATAAAAATTTATTGGGTAAGGATATACACAATCCTGAGTATACATCGGAGAAAGTAAATTTATGTCAAGAAAACATGGTATAGGAATTGTTCAAATAGTGTGAAGTAACAACATTATCAATATCAGATGAGGTCAATAAAAGCCAACATGGTAAAAATTTTAGTTGGGCTTTGAGTAGGGTCATTACTTAATGACAGAGAGGAATCATGATTAGTCTAGAGAAGTTGGGACTGAGATCCAAGAGACAAAACTGCCAGTCTTGCTTTGCACTAACAAGTTGTGTGATATTGGATTACTCACTTATCCTTTCTGAACCTCAGTTTCCCTCTCAATAAAATGGGGAGGCCAGGGTATATATCTTTAATCTCCCTATCCATGCTAAAACTTAACTTCTTGTCCTTTCCCTCCTTCCTCACATTTCTGTTCTTATGTCAGAAGAAAGAATGTTTTAAAGAAAACCAAGAGTTTATCATTAAAAGGATTTTATATGGATGGTTATCTGCAAACAAATGGCTTCATTCAGTCAGGCATTTTATTCATTCTTTCAATCGTTCGACAAAAATTGATTTCAATGCTGAATGACTACTATAAACCAGATACTGTACTATCCCATAAAAGCCTTCCATATAATGTATAAGAGTGAACAGGACAAATTATCTGCCTTCAAGGAGTTTATAGTTTGATAGTAGAGACAGACACATAAATATATAATTTTAATAAAAGGTAGAGGTAAACTCGTCAAACTTTGGGAGGATATCTCTTCATCTGAATTGGGAAGGAGACATCCGAACTAAAGAATGAGTAGGGCTTATCTATTCAAGGTAGAGAAGAAAGAAGGCCAAAGTGCAGAGTAGTAGAAGTAAAAAAATTAGAAACTGTTAAGAGTTGCTAGAATGTAAAGCACGAGGTAATGACATAAGAGGTAAGAACGGACTAGATAGTGAAAAGCCTGATGTGAAGTATCCCAGGATTTCAGATTCAATATAAAGTTTGAGAATCACTTGCGGTAGATGTTTTAAATCCATTATTTTTACTAAATTTCTACTACAATCCTATGAGTTATGGGAGTTGGGGTTCAAAGCGAGTTCTCATTTTCTAGGAGAACTGATGAGAACAAGATAGATAGTATGTGCTGAATAAATATTGGGATAGATAGATGAATGATTATCTCAGGAAAGGAGAATAAAACTAGGACTTGAGTGCCAGAAATATGTTTCAAAATGAGGATTTAATCTCCATAATAAAGCAGAATATACAGGTTACAGACTAAAGTATATAATTAGATGTAATAAATACTAGCAGTTGAAAAAACCTCCTCAAATCTGTTTCATCAATAAAAATGGAATAATAGTCTTTCAAAGGACTATGTAGGATCTAAGACAGTACCCAACTTGCAAGTTAATAGGTTAATTTGCCAGACTTTCATGGATGCCAGTAGATGACACAAGATTCCTGGGTCAGAGACGAAGGACATCTTATGACATATAGCAGTAACGGTATCCAGAGGATCAGTATTTCTGCGCTGGCTCCCTGAGACTTATTTCCCACAGAAAGATGCAAAGAGGGTTGTGTTACCAAAAAGGAACCCAGAGTTTAAGGAACCTGAATCTTATAATAGTTAATAAACATGCCTGACCTTTGCTCTGACAGGAGACACTATCTCTGTCTTCCAAGACTGTATGTTATACAAGCATCCTTCAAAAAGTCATCTGGAACATAGGAGAGTCAGTGCCTCATTCACAAGATGTGCAGAAATGTAGGAGACCTACAGAGAATTGTCTCTCCATGATACATACCTCACAGGCTGAGATAATGATTAAATAGAATCAAGCATACAAATTATTTTAAAAGTTTTTAGAACACATACATAGTTTGGTAAAAGTAATTTCAATTATTACTGTTATAGTAAACGTCATTTTAGTTTTTGTTGCTGTTGTTAAACATTACTCAAATTAAAGTTGGCTTCTGGTTTACCTACTAGCCTGCAACTTATCTTGACAGTTTGAGTTCAAAACCCAGCTTTATCACTTTCTGGTTCTTAGGAGGCTGCACCTAGACAGAATGAGCTCAGGCAGCCCTGAATACTAGCTATTCACTAACTAGATGACTTCTGACTGACCATATAAACTTTCTGAGCCTCACTTTTCCTATTTGTAAAACAGGAATGATGATACGTACCTTGTAGAGTTTGCTGCGAGTAGTTAATGATGTAACATGCCTAGCACAGTGCTTATCACATTATAGCAGCCACTCAACAAGTGTCCTAACGTCCACTCCAGCCCTCAAGGATCTCATCTTCCTCTGAACTTACAGCACTTGATGACCCCAACAGGGATGGAATACTCACATGTCCATGGGGCCCAGCACATAATTGAAGTTAACAAGTATAAGTAAAATAACACTTCAATTTTCTGCGTACAAAGCAATTGGCAGTTAGCTTCAGCACTGGGGAGAAACTAGGGAGTGACGAGGACTGGGGAAAATTGGGGTGGGGGATGTTTGTTTCATCTAACACATCCACCACTCTAGCTCACAGTTGCCCCATATGAGAACAAATCCATATAAATAGAACTTCTGTTTTTTCAAAAGTCAGAAATACAGAGGTAAATGTCCTCAATTTTTAAATATTGGCTCACTAAAAAACAAACACACACATAAACAAACTTGGAACCAAAACAAAATAATTTCTGAGCTTAGTCCAGCCCACTGACCAAGAGACTCTGTTCAGTTGCATTTACTTGCTATCACTTAACACTGAGCTTCTATTGCTCCTTAACTCTTTTTACATTATTATGTAATTTTTAGTGCTCAAGTTCTGTCTCCAATTATATCCTACTTGAATAAGACATTTGAGAGCAGGATTGGTGTCTTGCTCAGGAAATAGCTGCATTTGGTAAACTCTCTTTGGGTTATAGCCTTTAAACTCTTGAAATGGCTTGCTTCCCTCCAGAAGAACTTGTTGATTTCATTCTGCCATGACATAGGAATACAACAGCTGGCTGCCTCTGGGAGGTTGAAAATAAACAGGTTCAGAAGCTCTGAGGACAGCAAATGGGC
Source organism: Pteropus medius (assembly GCF_902729225.1). Classification (NCBI taxonomy): domain Eukaryota; kingdom Metazoa; phylum Chordata; class Mammalia; order Chiroptera; family Pteropodidae; genus Pteropus; species Pteropus medius. The sequence continues at coordinate 35,538,519 of NW_024344378.1, read as the reverse complement.
GTTATAGGTGGAGAAACAGCCCAAAATAAATACAGCTGTTGAGGCAGAAAATTCTATTTACTTGGGCTCTTTTGAGGTCTACACTGGGGGAGGGAGAGCTGCTAATCCCAAAACTTTTCATATACTGACGACAGAGACCCCACTTAGTGTCTGGCTCCCAGTGCTCAGCACATTTATACAAGCCATTAAGTATATATTTGATGATTAACAGATTGACTAGGTATCTCAAATGATGGAAGATATTTTAACAAAATGAAAACAATGAGTTAAAGGTCTCTGCACTGGGGGACCAATGTTAATATCTTCTCTGGTTTGGAATATAAATCATATTGAACATTCTTTAACAACTAGCTTTTGTTTGCCATGTAGATGTAATAGAAAAGACACTAGCTTGGGAGGCAAAAAAATCTGGGCACTAGTCTTAGTTTGCTCACGACTATGTAACCTTGGTAAATCATTGCCATATTCTGGGCCCCAGTTTCCTCAACTATAAAGAGAGGGATTCAAAGAGAAGATCTCTAGGGAGGCAGTGAGAGCCATGGAAAGGGCATGGGACGAGGAACCATAAGGTCCACATTCTTTCCTAATAACTCTTTCCTATGTGAAACTGGATGGCAAAGAACATAATTTTTGACTCTCTCTGTCTCCACCTCTGCCAGGCAGGACTAATCACAGTCTCCTTCCTAATGTTACAACTGTGAATTGGAGAGTAGAAATTATACTAAAGTGCTTTGTAAATAAATATACAAGCAAGACATTGGTACCGGACAAACTTAGCTTTGAATCCTGACTACACCACTTCCGTGTGCTTATGAAAAGTTGACTTAAGATCTTTAAGCATCATTGTCCTAATATACAAAAAGGAAATAATAATATCTACTTCATAGGGTTGTCGTGAAGATTAAATTAAATGAATAATGTAAGGAAAGTGCTAGGGCCTGGCACAAAGTGCAGTAGATACTAATTATTATTGTTAGCAAAAGACAAATGAAATTGATATAAGAGCTCCATTCCGTAATTCTATGAATCTGATTAGCAGAGTTCCAAACCAATTTCTTTTGTACACTTTGATCTGAACCAAAATTGTTTCTCTCCCTTTACCAAAAAAAACAAAAAAAACAAAAAAAAACAAAAAACCTCGGCAAACAATGAAACAGAAAGAGTGATCAAGTTCAAGTTGAATGTGAACTTAGCTGTTTTCTGAAGCTCAGGAGAGAATAGACTTAAGACATCCAAACACTTTGGCCCACATTTAGCCTGGCTTGCAAGGGCCTGTTGCACTGAGGTAAAAAATAATGGGAAAGTTTCCTTCAGAAAGAAAAGGAAGCCTACGGAAATACTTGGGTCTGTAGCAGTACAGGAAGCAAAAGCAAAAATCCCAAATGATACTGTTGCAGTTTGTGTTCTCAAGAAGACATTCCAGATTTCTGTAAAATCCAGATAATATAAGTAACTCTATATAAATGGCTCTAAAGACCTTGCCAATATCACAGGGTACACTTAAAATCAAACTGCATCCTGCATCCAAATGACAAGAAATGGATTAAAACTCTTCTCGCAAGACAACTGAATTAATCATTCATTTATTCATTGATTGACTCATTCCAAACAAACTATTGAGTCTAATAATAGGCACTATGCTAGATGCTAGATGCTATAGCCATAAACGAGGCTAAGTCCCTTCTCTCAGTAATGCTCTGAAATACAAAGACTCTCACACATATCACTTTAAGCACTTTGTAATGTCAGGGTTCTAGTTACTAAATATTAATATAGATGAAACGATATTAAATGAATCTACTCTATCACAGATATCTCACTGCTAACAATCTATCCCCTAAAAGAGAAAGACTAATTATACACATAAATGTGGAACATTATTTATAGTGTTAGTAGCTATATAAATGTCTAACAAATTGAATAGTGGTTTGAAAAGTTGGGGTGCGTGAAATAATGGAATACTTTGCAGACACTAAAATGGCTATATCAAAGACCTTCCACATGAGGTATGATTATATCTACAAAAAATAAATATTTGTTTCTGAATAAGGCCTGGAAGAAAATATAAAATATTTGTAGTTTTATAAGAATAGTGGAATTTTGCATTCTTTTTTTCCTTTTTCTAAACTTTCTATAGTGTTACTATGTGTGTAAGCAAAGTAAGAGGTTGACAAATGCTGCGATTTGAGTGATGGGAGAAAATATTTCTTATCCTTATAAATACCTACTTCAGTACCATATCACTGAATACAAGGTTTATCAGATTTTAATTCTCTTTCAAATATGGTCTTTCAGCATTCTTGTTGACATTGCTTTAATTCACTTCTTCAGTTCCCCAGCCTCCTGCAATAGCCTACTAACTCACTCATGTCTCCATTTTCAGACTTCCCAGGTATTTTGCCATTCAACCAACATACTTCCTTTTTCAAATATTCTGTCCTGGTGATTAAATCACCTTCCTCCAACACACCAGACATGCACATGCATATCATATCTGTGTCTCAGGTTGCCACCATTCCTGAAATTAGAGATGCATGTACAAAGCACAAATGCACAGCTTCTCTGCCTATATTTCACATATCCTCTCTATGGCATGACTAATTCTGAAGTCCTTCCATTTATTTATATCTGGAAGGTAGAAGAGTATACTAAGCAAGACCTAGGTTCTGCACAAGAATAGCTAAGATACTTCTCAAGAATTAGACTAAGGTGAGGAGAATTGATATACAAGATATAAGACTAATTAAAAACTAAAATAAATAAAATAGTGTGGGTCGCCTCTGCTCCCAGTAATGATTAAGTGGCACCTATCAGACTATCCTTTCACATGTAACAACTAAAATCCTGGAAAAAAATGTAACAAACAACTCCCAGGAAGAAGTGGAAAGCAACTAAAAGCAGACAGAAGTTGGAGACGAGTCTACACTTTGATGAAGGTAATGAAACTGATGAGTTCTCCATTTTTAAATGCATTTTTAGTTGAGGGCAAGCATAAGTTGGCTAAAACTCAGATAGAAGTCTGTAATCTTAGTGACTTGAAAAATGAAAGAACAGAGTTTGGAGCCAACACAATAGCTGAAAAGTAAGAGGAGAAATCCAGGAAAGAAGAGACCCAGAAAGAGAGAATCCCAACTGTTCCACACTTGCTAAGGCTAAAGGGGTTAAACAGATTTCACCTGCAAGGCAGAAGAAGTTAGGAGTCTGAAGTCAGCAGTTAATTGCCAGCAAAGCTAATTGCTTGCAAAGTCAATATTCTCAGAAATATAGCAGAATTCAGAGACTATGAAAGGTCATTTACAGTGTCCAGGATATAATCTAAAATTACTAAACATGTAAAAAATATAATAATGTGATACATATTCAAGAATGGAATATGTGCTGCATATTCAGGAGAAAAGGCAGTCAGTAGAGACTGGCCATACATTGGAATTAGTGAAGATTTTATTATAACTATCCTCAGGAACATAGTAGAAAACATGCTTATAATAAATTAAAAAGTAGAAAATCCTCCAGCAGAGAAACAGTAACTATGTTTTTTTTTTTAAATGAAAATTCTAAAATGAAAAAATGTTTGAAATTTAAAATAAGAGATTTTTCTCAGGAATAAATGGAATGACAAATAAAACAGAATAAAAAGCCCAGAAGTTGACCCATGAAAGTGCGGAAACTTAACATACAACTGAACTGACAGTGAAGATAAAAATAGACTATTCAACAAAGTATATGGGATAAATAGACATCCATACCAAAAATAAACAAATAAATAAATAGCTCCCACATTCTACATGTGAAATCAAATCTAGATGGATTAAAGACTTCAATGTAAAAGGTAAAACTTTAAAAATTTTAGGTGATGGTATAGTAGAATATTTTCATGACTTTGGGCAAGTAAGGGATTCTTAAATAAGAAACAAAAATGACTAAATATAAAATTATAAATTAAGGAGAGGTACCTAAAAATGGCATAGATGATAGAGGATTTGTTCATCCCTCTTGTGACCACATCAAAGTTGGGACAGAAACATGGAGCAAACAGTAAGCAAAGTCGCCTGGAATCTAGATGAAGAGAAGAACTACAACTAGGGAGAGAATTAATCATCCTGCAAAGGCAGAAAGTAAGACGGGTCTTTGCCTGCCCGGTTCCCAGTGGCTGAGTGGGACAGAGGCTGCTGCAGTGGCAGCTTCAGACACCTCTTAAAGGGGTCATGTCCACGAGTGTACTTTCCTGGTGGTGGACCTGCTGGCTCTCGGCACCAGCGCCAGGTCAGCTGCTCAGGAGGCACCAGGGACTTACAGGTGGACACTGAGTTGTTGGAGCAAGGTCCAGAGATGAGGCTTTCTTCCAGGCAGAAGTGCTGGTGGTATCCATTGTTCCTCTGTTGAGTCTTCCCCACTCCCAGTGTGTGGACATAGTGCCCATAGCTGAGACATCATCGAACCGGATAACAACGGTTGCTCTGCCCAGAGGATTCCCTGAAACTCTACTTACCCCAACTCGGGGCCATATCCAGTTGTTTCCTTGGTGAGTCCAGTGCTCTTTACTGAGCCAACCCCAAGACCCACACTGATGGCAGCTGGCCTCAGTTTCTGGCATGGCTTCTTGAGGCAACTATAAGCACAGCATCTGTGGATTGCTTGTTGAATCTTAACAGGTGGCCCTGGAGTGGCACAGGCTGGGGCTAAGGTTGGCCTGCAGCTGAACCCCTCTCAGGACTGTGCCACTGGACACCTACCTCACAAAGCCACACTAATAAGACTGGGTGACTTAAGAGTTTTGCTTAGTACATAGAAACAGACATGGAAAGGCAGCCAAAATGGGAAGACAAAGAAGCAGAAACCATGAGAGAACAGAACAGAGATCCAGGAATAATGGAGTCGAGCAATCTAACAGATGCAGAGTTCAAAACTCTGGTTATAAAGATGTTCAATGAACTTAGGGGAAATATAGATGAATTCAATGAGACCTTTAACAAAGAGATAGAAAACATAAAAATGGAAATGGAAATTATAAAAGAGAACCAGTCAGACATGAAGAACACATCTGAGATGAATATATTAAATGGAATAAACAGAGTGGATAAAGAAGAGGATTGAACCACCAATACAGAGCATGGGGCAGCCAAGGACACTCAATCAGAAAGGCAAGAAAAAAGAAGCCAAGACTATAATAATTTAAGGAGCCTATGGTACACAATTAAATGTAAAAATATTGGTGTCGCAGAGGTATCTGAAGGAAAACAAGAAGTTTAAGAGCTATTTGAAGAAATAATGATGGAAAACTTCCCTAATCTGGTGAAAGAAATAGACATACAACCCCAGGAAGCCCAGAGAATCTCAAGAAAGAAGAACCCAAAGAGGCCGACACCAAGACACATCATAATTAAAATGCTAAAGGTTAAATACAAAGAGAGAATCTTAAAAGCAGCAAGAGAAAAGGAGTTAGTTACCTACAAGGGAGCTGATTTCTCAAAAGAAACTATGCAGGACGGAAGGGTTTGGCAAAGAATATTCAAAGTGATGAAAACCCAGGATCTACAACCAAGAATTCTTTATCCAGCAAAGCTAGCTTAGTGTTGAAAGACAGGTAAAGAGCTTCCCAGACAAAAATAAGCTAAACGAATTTATCAACACCAAGCCAGTATTACAGGAAATGTTGGAGAGACTTCTTTAAGAAGAAAAAACATGCTTCAAAATCATGAATAAAGAACGGTAATAACTAAATTCCTATCAACAAGTACTTCAAATGGAAAAGAATTAAGTGCTCCAAACAAAAGATAGGGTGGCTGAATGGATAAGAAAATAAGACCCCTACATATGTTGCCTATAAGACCTACTTCAGATTAAGAGACACATAAAGATTGAAAGGCAGGTGATGGAAAAAGATATTGCCTTAATGGATAGAGGGTATTGCATTGAATGAAGTTAGTCAGATAGAGAAAGACAAATGTCATATGATTTCACGTACATGTGGAATCTAAAGAACAAAACAAACAACAAATAACAACAAAAATGGAAACAAACTCATAGACACAGAGAATATTTTGAGGGCTTCTAAATGGGAGGGTTTTGGGGAGGGCAGTGAAAAAGGGGGAAAGGATTAAGAAGTACAAATGGATAGTTACAAAATAAACATGGAGATATAAAGTGTAGCATAAGGAAAAGAGTTAACAATGTTGTAATAAATATGTAGGGGGAAAAGGGGTACTAGATTTAGTTGGGTGATTGCTGTCAGTTATATAGATCTCTAATCAATATGCTGTACAACTGAAACTAATATATTATTGTATGCCAACTATAATTGAAAAAAACTCACTGAATTGTACAATGGAAATATGAGCAACTAATTGTTTATAATATTTCAATAAAGCCGGGGGAAAAAGGAAAAAAAAAATAGATGTGGGGATAAAGTCAAGCTCAAAAAAAATTATACATTGAGAAACTCGAATTTTTTTTAAAAATTTTAAGCTAGATGCAATAGAGTGTGTATAGAGTACACTACAATTTTTATAAGAAAGAAGAGAAAATAAGAGTGTATAGACAGTTATTGATGAAAAGAAGCAAAGATGACCAGCAACAGATGAAAATGATTATCAATATGGCGTAGAGTAGTTGAAAACTGAGCAGAGTGAAGAAATAGAGAACAGGACTTCTCTTGAGGGAGTGTGTATTTATATCTTAATAAATATGTAATATATACTCACCTGTAAAACATGTAAATATTATAAATATTTTTAAAGTGAAATCAAAATAGACTTTTAAACCCAAACTTTAAAATTGAATAAGAACAAAGAACTCTGCCTATAAATCAAACTGATAGAACATTTAACCACACAGGGAAAATAATTAATTCAAGTAAATTTTGAACACAATTCTCTGACTGTTCACCTTTACTACAAGAACGTTTAAGATTAAAAGAGAACTGCTAAGGAATTTTGACCTCTATTAAATAGTTTTGTTTTGAATCAGCGTTCTGGTGGTATTGCTCTAAAACTGTATTGTGTGCATCATAGGAGAAAGTAAATGAGTAAATATTGTTTGTGGAGGTGTTTTGAAAGCAGGATATTCACTATGGTAGAAGAGAGATACAAAAACAGAATGGGAGAAGATAAGATATAACCCTGTGGTATTGGATTTCAATTAGAAATATCAGTGAGAACTCAGGATTTTTTAAAGGTATGTCTTAGCACTTTCCCTTGAAAAGAGCTAGAAACAATGAGGCAGCAGTATCAATGCACATACCTAAAGTCCAGATGTGTGTCCTAAATCTCATTTCCCACCAAAAGAAACCAGAATGCCTTGGAGAAGTGGCTGGCCCAACTCCAGAACAAGGAATATACAAAGTAAACTGAAAACATCACATGATGTCAGAAAGCAAGTACGTGCTTAAAGACTAGTGGATTCATGCTGTTATCAGCAACAGAGTTATTTTCCAAATGGAAAATTACTTGGAACTCTAATATGTAAAGCAGAACTTTGACAAGGGTGGGTGGGTCTCAGATCCTTGGTCATTAACCTTCTATCTTATCTCCTATCCCCATTCAATGGCAGACCCTGAAACCCATAGTTTGAGAACCAACAATTTATCGAAAAGAGCCTTGATTTAAATATCTGGAGACCTTGATTCTAGCCTAAATTTGGCCAAACACTAGCCATATGGTCTTAGGTAAATATTTAGTCTCACTGGGCCCTATTTACTTATGGGTAAAGCAGGGATAAAGCTCCCAATTTCCCTATTTCACAGTTGTTGTGACGATCAAAGAAGAGAATAACTGTGGAAATGCTTTGAAAGGATAAGCAGAATGGTTCTATACTAGTGTAATTTATTACACCCCATGGGGCATTGAGACACATTCTTGTACACCATTTGGCAGCTGTCATTCTTAGCAGTTGCCAAATGGCAATGTAGCCGTGAGGGATTTTTTAATACATATCAGGAGAAGATGAGGTATCAGTCCAGCTCTCTTTCATCACAAATGTACTAGTCATGTACTATGTCAGGCATCTGACAGCACAAAGACAAAGATGCAAGACTACTCACTGTCTAATAAAGGGATATTAGCATAAATAAAATACTTGCAATGTAGTATAAGCACAAACACTGGGAACATTCATATTACATTTGCAACCATAAGACAATACAATTAGCAATGCCAGGATTCAGGGTAGAGAAAGGTGGCAGGAAATGCTGCATAGAAGCTAAGGTGTCAACATAGTAAATCAGCTGACAAAAATTAATAAAGGTAATGATAGCAGACCGAAAACATGCACCTACTTTCACTTACCCTTGAAACTCCACTAAAGTGTCAACCTGAATCTGACAGTATAGCAAAAGCATATAATATGAACCAAGTTGGGTTTACGCCAGCAATTCAAGGTTGGTTTAACACTTAAAAAATAATCAATCAATGTAATTTGCCATATTAAGAAATTAAAGAAAAACATTGTATGATCAATTCAATAGATACAGAAATAAACATTTGATAACATTCAACATACTTTTGTGATTAAACAGAAAAAGCTCCACACACTAGCAATAGAAGGGATCTTCCTTTCTGAAAAAAAGAAAAGAAGGAAGGAAGGAAGGAAGGAAGGAAGGAAGGAAGAAGGAAGGAAGGAAGGAAGGAAGGAAGAAAGAAAGAAAGAAAGAAAGACAGACAGAAAGAAAGACAGACAGACAGAAAGAAAGAATTTAAAAGCCCACAAGCACACTTCTTCTAATGAGAAGACACTGAAAATTGTCCCTTTGATATAAGAAACAAAATAAGCAAGCCACTATCCCAATTCTTGTCAGCATTGCTCTAGTGATCCTAGCCAAAACTATAAAACAAGATAAAGAAATATGAAATATAAAAGTTGACCACAAAAAAAACTATAAAACAAGATAAAGAAATATGAAATATAAAGGTTGACCACAAAATAAAATGTCCTTATTTGCGGGTGATATGATTGCAGTCATAGAAATACAAAAATAATATAGAGATAAATTATTAATTTAGTTTAGCAAGGTTGCTAGGTACAAAATCAATTTAAAAACTTATTTCTATATGTGAGAAACATTTAGAAAACAAAAGTAAAAAGACTATTCTATTTATTACAATATCAAAAATATTAAGTAACTAGGAATAGCTATACTCTAAGATTTGTAAGACTTAAATGGCAAAGACTGCAAAATTTTAATAAAATGAAAGGAGATCTACAAACAAAAGAGATTGAAAGACTCGATGTTGTAAAAATAACAATTCTCCACAAATTTATCTGGAATTTCAATGCAATTCAATCAAAATCTCAGTAGGTTTCTGGAAGAATATTGACAAGCCAATTCTAAAATACAGATAAAATACAAAAAGCCTAAAATACACAAGAAACAATTACAGTAAGAAGACTGACTCTACTGGAAATTAAGACATTAAACTATAGTATTTAAAAGAATGAGGTAGTGGTGCACGGATAGGTAAATAGACCAACAGAATGAACTATGTGTGCCACAGGAATTGACATACACGTGTATGGATACTTGATTTATGACGAAGGTAGTACTGCATAGCAGTTAGAAATGGGTGGACTTTTCAATATATAACAACAAAAAAGTTGAGCATTATTTTGGGGAAGAAAATTATATTAGAACACTTACCATGCAGCAAAATCATTTCCATTTAGCTCATGGCACCAAGTAGGAAAGGCAAAACAATAAACCCTTTTAGAAGATAACATAGAAGAATATTTTTAGAACTTTACAGCACAGAAATATTCTCAATAAGACACAAGAAGGATAAGGTTAATATTAAAAATATATTAAATTTAAATTAAATACTTCTGTTTATGAACATACACCATTAAAAGACACACTAATAATCCAGGAGTAATGATCTAGACTGTTAACTCTTTATAACATTTCTCCAGAAAGGGAACCAGGGCACATTATAGAAATGGCAATTCCAAATATATAACAGGAAATGTACAGGATGAATCTGAGACATCTTGACCAGCCTGAAAACAGCAAGGTTATCAGCAGCTACTAGAGTCATACCAAAGAACAAGGGAGCCACTTCGAAGGGGCTCGTACTGGCCAAAGATGAGACAACTCAAGCACCCCCAAAATAATGGCTCCACTAAATTGAAGTACAACATATATATACAAATCCATGGGTTCATGATACTCTTAAAATAAAAACTCATTGATCACTTTTAGAAGTTGCTAGAGCATGAAATCTTTATTCTAAAAATGATAAAAAGAATCAAGTTTTTATACTGCTTTCCTCCTACACAGTACTTCAGGCTAACAAAGTAAGTGACTGAGCAAATTTCTTCTTTATAAAATGAATCACAGCTAGTAAATGTTAGAAGAATGATAGCATTAGAAAATCACGTTTGCAGTCTGCACTGAAAGATTTGTCTAAGCAAAGCTAGTGGTCCAGAAATATTAAGTGAAAGGTTGATGGAGAGCATTTTAATGGTAGATCATTTTAATACTATCTAAACTCAAATGTTATCAAGACTAAGGAGAAAACCAGGCATTATGTGCTTCCTGACATAATGAAGAGGAACTATTATACGTCTACATGCTAGCAACAAAATGTTGGAAATTGAAAATTATTACCATTTATAACAGCAACAAGAATATAAAGTATTTGTGGTGACCTTGAGTTAAACAAAGATTTGTTAGATATGACACCAAAAAGACAATTCACAACAACAACAAAAAATCATAAATTAGACTTAAAATTTTTAAGTTTTGTTCTTTAAAAAAGTTTTTTAATGAAAAAACAAATATTTAAAAATGAGAATAAAAATCTTTACAAAACATATATCTGACACAGGACTTGTATCTAAAATACATAACGAACTTTCAAAACTCAACTATAAAAGAACAGAAAACACAATTTAAAATTAGGAAAAAAGATTTAATCACCTAAGATTAACTACTTCACCAAAGAACATATACAGCGGGCATATTAAAATAAGCTCAATATCATTAGTAATTAGAAAAGTATAAATTCAAGCCACAATGAGGTATACTACATACCTATTAGAATGACTAAAATTAATAAGACTGACCTTATTGAGTATGGGCAAGGATGTAGAAAACCTGACATACACTGCTGGTGGGAATATAAAATGGTACAACTACCTTGGAAAAGATTTTGGCAGTTTCTTTAAAAGTTAAATATATACCTATAAAATTATCCAACCATGTGATTCCTATGTATTTATCCAAGAGAAAAGGAGATATAAGTCCATACAAAGACTTGCACATGAATGTTTATAGCAGCTTATTTTTAATAGCCAAATAGTGGAAACAACTCAAATGTCCAACAACAGGTGAAGAAATAAATTGTGATATATCCACACAATGGGATACTGCTCAACAATAACAAGGAATGAACTAGTAATATGACAATATGGATGAATCTTAAATTACACTAAATAAAAGAAGCTGAGTGAAAGAGTACACACTGTATGATTCCACTTACTTCAAACTCTAGGAAACTCAAACTAATCTATAGAGATGGAAAGATCAGTGGTTGCTTAGGGAGGAGCAAAACAGGAAGATTACAAAGGGTCATAAGGCTGGTCACAGACCTATTGCATGGTGCCAAGAGCATCAGTCAAATGATAAGAGCATAAAAGTAGGGGAAGGACCAGCAGCAGTGATGAGGAATTGGTTGCAAACAAGGGATTGATCAATTAAGTAAGTCTGTTAAGGATAATGGGAAGCAGTTTCCTATCACAAGGAAGGGGGTAAAAATGTAAAAAGAGAGAAAACTAAAATGAACCCTGTGCTATTGAATTAAAATTAGAATTATCATTGTGAACTCATAGTTTGTAACACATAGATTGATAGAGAAATAAATATAGGTATAAATGTGTATTGTTATGTGTGAATATTATATATCCACATTATATATGGATATATACACATATACATATACATATAAATATACACATACACATACATATATTTTCTAGCTATGTCCACTAACAGGGCATGGGAGCAGTAATGCTTTCAATAGCAATGAGCACACCTACTCTCCTAATCTTGTTTTCTAAATATCTGCTAAAGAATCTTGGAGGTAAATTTCTTGGAGAAATAGCTGGTTCCAAAGTAGGGGCAGAGAAAGTAGATGACCCCAGAAAATTCTTTCTTCTTATGTCAGAAAATAAGGAATTGCTCAAAGAATGATAATGACATGTTAAAAAGGCAAAGAACGATCTCAAAGGGCTACCACTGGTCAAATCTGGAACAATTTTAGCATCAAAATAAATAACATATTAAAGCACTATACTATACTCTGAACAAAATTGGAAAAAACCATTACTCAAAATTAATGTAAATTTTAAAATAAATAAACTGAAAGTTTTATGGAATATTTAAATGAGGTTCTTCAATATTTTGAAAAAAAAAATCTCCCCACAAAAAATCTATTAATTGTAAAGGGGAAAGAGTAAATTTACAGCTGAGAAGCCTAGCAGATTTAATCACTTTAATCAAATAATCAAAACGAACATCAATAATGGAACAGACAGAAATTATGTGCCACCTGATAGAATGCAATGCAAAGAATGTAACATCACTGCTAGTTTTCCTACCAAAGATGCAAATCTAATCAAGAGGAGACTTCAGATAAGTTCAAATGGAAAGACATTCTACAAAATAATGGACCTATATATGACCCATAAAAGTGTCATGGACATGGAAGTCAAGAAAAGATTGAGGAACTATTTTGAATCAAAGGAGACTAAAGTGCCTAGACAAATAAATGCAACGTATGATTCTGAACTGGATCCATAAAAGACATTATTGGGACAACTTGCAAAACTTGAATGGAATCTGAGGTCTAGCTAATACCATACAAGGCTAATTTCCTGCTGTTGATGGTCATATTGAGATTATGTAAGAGAATGCTTTTGTCTATAAGAAATACATACTCAAGAATTCCAGAGTGATGAGGCATTATGTTAGCAATTTGCTCTCAAATACTTCAGGAAAAAAGTTTTGTACTGCATTTTCAACTTTTCTATAAATTTATCTCAATTTTTTTAATGGAAAAAGAAATCAGGCACAACAACATATATAGTGTGTGATTTCATTTATATGAAGCGCAAAACAGACAAAAAATATTGTCTAGGGATGGATAATTAGATTGTAAAACTAAAATAAAAACCATGAAAATTAATACATAAAAGTTAGTTTATGCCACCAACGGTATGGATGAGGACTGTGACTGGGATGGCAAATGTGAGGGGTGTCTTGGGTGCTGCCAATTTTGTATGAGTGATAGTTCAACAGATGTTCATTTTACAACCATTCATTAAATTGTACATCTGTTTTATGCACTTTCCTATAAGTTTGTTGTATTTTACAGTATAAAAGTTTTGAAAAGAAAATTTAAGAAACAAAATAGGAGACTATCGCTTAATTGAAACCATTGAAAAATGATATATTTCAAATTATAGATTCTTTTTCCAGATTTTAGAAATGTAATAAGGTGTACACAATATGTAATATTTTACTCCCTAAGTAGTTTCAAACTACTTCCTGTAATCAAACTTCTGCAGCAAAGCATCTAAATAATTGTACCAGATAGTATAAATAAATACTATAAGCAGCCACAGACATGTTTAAGTCATATGTTGCCATCAAATGAGTTTGCTGCCAACAAAAAATTTTGTTTTATTTTGCTTGGGTTTTTTTTTTCCAGAGCTTTTTGAATTTTGGAATTGCAGATAAGAGATTATGGACCTGTACTAACTTCAAAAAATTGTCACAAAAGGAAAAGCAATCATATTTTATACAGATTAACTGTGAAAAGCATTCATATAGTAATAATGACATAAACAATAACTATTATTCAACACAAAACAATGGTATAACCATACTGGGAAGACTGTACTAGGAGTACACTTTAATAACTTTCATTTCCTGAAGATTGGAAGTTTGTATGTATGTAAAGAAAGCTAAATTCTTATTTTCCCTAGATGGATATTGCCTAAAATTGAAAAACCAGTAGGTAGCAATATATGCAAGTCATTTAGCAACATGGAGGTAAATACCAAAATTATATTCTAAAAAAAGGTAAAAATGGTTACCTTTTTAGGAAATGGCAGGGTGAAAAGAGGAATCGGTCTGTTACTTTTCATAAGCAAACCTCGAGGATTTGACTTTAAATTGTGTAAAAGAAATAATATAAAAATCTGTTTAAGTAGTTGTTAAGCACCTAGTATGTGCAGGGAACTATACACAGTAAGATATAGAAACCATTTTCAAATCACTTATAACCTGGACATTCTAGCTGGGGTGTCAGCCAGGTATCCATGAATAAAATGACCAGTGATACCAGATATATATGACAATAGTCATTGGAGGTAGCCAGCAGGAGCTCGGAAGAGGAAGAAAGTACTCCTACAGGAGTAGACACAAAAGGGTTCCTGGAGGGAATAGGCTTGAGCTGAACCTTAAAGATGGGCAGAATTAATACTTTTGTTCATGCTGCACCAAGCCCTTGCTGCCGAAAGGACTTCTGTTTTGATCTGGAATTTGAATATCTGAAATGAAGACTTGGGGAAATGCTATTGTCAGCGGGCTCTTTTATTGACAAAGGAACTCCATATAATATACGCCAAAGGGAAGTCAGCAAACTTCAACAAAAGTATATTTTTATTTTGTTAATTCCAGAAATAGGTATTTCTCACTTCATTCTACTAGAGCCGTGGTCCTCAACTGGAAACTATTTTGCTGTCCAGGGTATATCTGGCAATACGTTAGGAAGTTTTTAACTGGAGAAGTGCTATTGGCATCACGTAAATAGAGACCAAGGATCTGCTAAACATCCTACAATGCACAGGACAGCCCTCCAAAACAAAGAATATCCTGTGCAAAATGTCAGTAGTACTGAGGTTGAGAAACCCTATGCTGAATCATCCAATCCTGTTCCCCATGCAGTGGTGACCTTAGGAAGAGGGAGAACTGAAAGCCACACATATATAATATATCTTTTCTTGAAAGATTCCAAGAAAACCTCCCAAGAATACTTGTCTCCACAGGCTGATTACTGGTGCTCTAAAGTAATTTGTATATATTATGAATTGATCACCACAATAAGTCTAGTTAACATTCGTCACCATACATAGTTACAAACATTTTTTTCTTGTGATGAGGACTTTTGAGATCTACTCTTTTGGCAACTTTCAAATATGCAATAGATTATAATTAACTGTAGCCTATAAACTATATTTTCCTTTAACATTTTTTGTTGGGTCAATTACCAGGTTTACTTTTCAGCTTATTAAGGAGTCATTTGAGAACATAAACGTAAGTTTTGATAGTAGGATTGAAGGTGAGTGATGTAGACAGACCAATGACCCTATAAAGATGTTCATGTCCCAATCCCTGGAACCTGTGAATACATTATGTTACATAGCAAGGGGGGATTAAGTTTGCTAATCAACTGACCTTAAAATACGTCCTGAATTATTCTGGTAAAAGCCAATGTGATCACGAGGGTGATAAGTGAAAGTGGAAGCAGGAAAGTAAGAGTCAGAATAAAATGTGATGATAAAAGCAAGATCAGAGACATACGATCCGAGAAAGACTCAACTAGCTATTGCTGGCTTTGAAGATGGAAGGGAGCTACAAGCCATGAGGGAACCCTCTACCAGTGGTCTCCAACCTTTTTGGCATGAGGGACGGGTGTTCCTATGATAATCTAATGCCTGATGATCTGAGGCGATGCTGAGGCAGTGAGGCTAGCGCTGGGGAGCCGCTGCAAATACAGATGAAGCTTCGCTCACTCACCAGCCACTCACCTCCTGCTGTGCGGCCCTATTCCTAACAGGTCACGGTACTGGTCCAAGGCCCTGGGGCTGGGGATCCCTGCTCTAGGCTGGTAGGGTACCCTAGTGGTGAACTCAGGGCCACAAGAGGGCAGTAGGAAAGTGCTGGGTACCAGAAGATAGGAGTAACAGACCATAAAGTGAAAGAGGTCCTGAGAGAAAACAGTCTGTGACAAACTTGACTTATTTCATTCTGTTTCTAACACAAACCCTGGACTTAGGTCTCCAGAGAAAGACAGGAGAGAGCAGATTTTCCTTCTGGAATCTGGCAGAAAGATAGGTAGAGACTTGCTGATCAGTCCAAAGGAATCAGTCACTTTATTGTTCCCAGAAGGTATTCTTGCTTTCCCAGTATGAACCCAGCCAGCATCTCACCTGAATTAACATGAGGGACAGCTTTCCCAACCAGCACATGAGCTGCAAACCTGGGACATTTTTGAGGTTTGACTCCAAGCTATTCTTGCAATCCTTGAATAATTGCCATTCCCACTCAAATCAATTCAAGTTTTATTTGTGTAAAAACGCTTAGCCAGAATCCTTTACTACTCTCAGTTACATGATTGATTACTTTAAACGGTACTAGGAGTAGCATAAGGCATCAAAAAACAGAAAAATCTGCTTACACAGTCTTTGGATCTGAAAACCAAATGGAAACATTAATATCTTAAAGCTGAAAGCAGTTACTGAATAAAAATCATAAGGAACCTTGAACAACCTATTGAACCAAAACAACATCCTGTCCCACAAATGCTTTCAATTCATGTTGTGAAATAAAACAGATATTATGTTTTTACCCTTAGAACATAAAACATAGTATTCAGCTTCCAGTGCTATGAAATAGATATACAATTTCAGAAAATAGGATAAGTAAGTCTCCAGTTCTGTTGAAAAATAATTACGGCTTCATGTTTATTCTTTTCAGTTTGAACCTATTGCCAGATAATTATTTCAAAATGAATCTCTTTCTCAATCCTCAGGAAAAGAATGCTTGGTATGTTTTGATTGGTTAGTGTGCCATCATGCATTTTATGAGCCCTTTGCTTAATCTGATGTTAATGTATTCTTCTCAGGCAAAGGAGAAAGACCATGCCCAGAGGTGATAGCAGTGGCACCTGAATTGCTCAACAGATCTTCACTTGGTTTCACGTGCCCAAGAAAGAAAGACAACTCCACCCTCTTTTATAATATTTTTCCATAAAGTTTTCCTTGACTGACTAGCTTCAATAGTACCATGCACTTCTCCATCATAACCCTCAACACACACACACAGCGTCTAAATGAGTAATAACCTATTCAGCGTCTGTCTTCTCCGTTACATTGTAAGGACCATGATGCTCGTATTCCAGGCCCAATTCGTAGTGCCTAATACTGTGCTTGGTACATAGTGAACCTATTTAATTATATTCTGAGTTAATGAATGAATAAACAAGCAACTGCTCTTTCTCTAAGGGCTGGGCAGTTTAATCCCAGGATACCTAGGTCCTTTAGAAATAAGTCTTTCTAGACAAATACAAATGACATGAAAATTTTATAAATATACTATTTGTTGAGGAAACATTTTTTAATTTGTTCTGCCACACAATGAAAACACTTTTACCTGGCAATCTTTCCATCATGTTTACATTTAGTAAACATGTATTTAACATTTTTTCTTTTTTAACATTTTGTCAAACTTATATCTTATCAAATCATACTATTTATATGTTTTTACCTTGTATGCTCTTAGACTCCCTCTCTGCCTGCTCTGGTTTTTGGACGCTGCAGGTAAAGCACCTTAAATGCTGGCATTGGCCCATCTCAGGCCCTGGATGAGCAGAGATCAGACACTGTTTGATTTTAACAGAGAAACAGGATCCTCGTGAAGAAATTTGCAGGCATTAGACATGAGATAACAGAGAAATGACCAAACTTGACCTTGAAATTCTATTCTCAAAAATTAGGTAAATTTCCAAGGAGATGGTTTCTTGGTTTATGATCCCGAGATTAAGAAATAGGGCTTCCAGGGAAAATATCAGCATCATGATGTCATCAGAGGAGGGAACGAGGTGGGTCTAGGCAGAATTATATATCTGCTCAAAGCTATTGCTCAACTTGTACCACATTTCAACTCTTTCCCTCCAGTCTTCAAAAACGTGGATTTTGGTAACTCTGTTGGCCTTGCCTCTTATTGAAAAAAAAAAGTTTTCCCATTTAGTGACTGAAAAACAGTCTGTTGTATGAGTTATATTTAAAAAATTATTGTCCAGGTGGGGCTAAAAGCAACACTGTATAAGAATACACAGCTTTGGCCTTCTGGGACTCTGTGCTGGCCTTTAGGCCTTCTATGAAGCTAATCAGGATGATGAGTAGAAAGATCCGAAAATTGGAAGGTAAGAAACAAACTAAGGATATATATTTTTTAATCTTAGAAAGAGAAAAAAAAATAACTTTGTTATGGGAGAACAAAGGGAGAAAGACTAGAACACTGAGTTTATACAGGGATGAGAAAGAAGTGTGTTGAAAGAACTTTAGAGTGGGTAGGAAACGGACCAAGAGATGAAGAAATAATTTTAGAGACTTCTGCTAGATATTCTCTTGACATTCTTTGAAAGTGCCTAGTACATATGTGAATTACCTTGTGACTAGTCTCTGTTGTCAAATTTGTGCTTCTTTGAATGAGGCACACCATACAGACTGGACTACCTGGGGCCGCATGTTTAAATGTGCTCTTTCTCCAGAGCTCCCTTCCTTTATCTCTACATGTAGGGAAACCAATGTAAATGAAGCCCAAATAATAAGAATTTTCTTAGTTAATTTAACTTTTATGTTCCCAGAGAACTCCTAAGAGAAACAAATAAATGAAAGAGAATTATCTCATACAAGAAATTCTGTTAGCACACACATATACACCATTGTTATAGGATATATACATTCCAACATTTAACACTTTCTACATCTACAACTCTAATCTATAAACATGAACACCCAACTGAAGTTCAGAATGATGACCCTGAGATACTTTTAAAATCTCGCTTTTTGTAATTACTAAAAGAAAAAAAAAATAACCAAAAGAGATTTTGGTGTAAGATTTAATCCCTTCTAGCTGTGGGTATTGTGGTTAAGGGCCACCTTAAAGACACGACATGCAATTCGAAAAGGGATTAGGAATCTGTCACTTGTGGTCACATGTATGTAAAAGGAAACCTCACCTTGATGCTGCAATCATTTTTGCTCTTTCTTTTCTTTAAAAGACAGGATTTTATGAACAGCACCTAAAAGAATCTCTCTGTACCCTGAGGAAACTCTAAAATGCTAAAGGGAAAAGCAACTATACGTTTCTTTTTCTCATTGGAAACTTTTTCCCTAAAATGACCCATTTCTACCAGTTTTGTTTCTACTTCCTGAACCAGGACAAAAAGGCAGGCCCTCATACCCACACAGCATTTATAGCCATTATTGTGATCATTTGTATGTATGTGTGAGTGTGCATGTGCGTGTATATGTGTATGTGCCTTGTTATTTCTGCTGAGAAGAAAGCCCTAAATTTCAACTTCTCTCGATGGTTTTCTTCCCAGGCCGCACAATTGGCAAAGCCCTGAGTCCTAAGACCTCCCAAAAGCACAGAGATGCCTGGGAATCTGAAACAGGTACCACTGATTATTTTAGCAGTAGAGGCCTTTTGTTTTCATTTGCCACTGTTACTTAAACAATTCTTTAGACATGACTTTAAAATCCCCTACTTGGTCTTTTTTCCCACTGACAGACTTACCCTGATTCTTTCCTCCTCTTCTCAGGCTTTGGCTCTTGACATCTTTGCTAGAATTGATATCAACACCATGGTTGTGTTTATGTCTCCCCCCATTTCCAGGCTCACTGATGTGGTGAGTAGAGCTCTGGGAAGTGGAGCCGAGGAGGCTGAGTCATCAGTCATCATCTCTTGTCTCCCTGGGTCTGACCAAAATGACAGAGGCTCCTCTCACTAAAGTGTCACTGGGAGACCACAGTAGAAAGTAGGTGGAAGACTTCTCCCAGTTGACTCTAACCACTTTAAGAAAGGACACATTTTCAGCAGAGCAGTGGGGAGATGTTAGTATAGAAATCTCAATTTGGTTTTCATTCCTTTTTGTCCTTTCGGCTACAGATTAAATGTGACCTTTTCTAAATGGATAAACCACTTTTGAAAGCTATTAGCTGAACATATACATACTCTGTGGTCCAGCAGTTCCACTTTTGAATATATATGTATATGTATATATAATATGTTCATATTATATATTCGTATTCTATACCTGGGGTCTCCATCTCCCACGCATGGACCAGTACTGGTCCATGACCTGTTAGGAACCAGGCTGCACAACAAGAGGTGAGCGGTGGGCGAGTGAGCAAAGAAAACTTCATCTGTATTTGCAGCTGCTCCTCAGCATGAGCATTGCCACCTCAGCTCCACCTTAGATCATCAGGCATTAGATTCTCATAGATGCACCGGTCCCTGGTGCCAAAAAGGTTGGGGACCACAGTTCTATACCATATATTTAATATATGCATATAAATAATATATAATATAGGTAATAACAAATCCATTCATATGTTCACCAAAAAACATGTACAGAAATGTTCATAGCAGCATACTTATAGTAACTAAAAACAGAAACTACCAAAGTACCTACTAACAGAATGAGCTAAATTGTGGTATATTCACATAATAGAATACCACACAGCAATGAGAATGAAGAAACTATAACTATACACAACAATGCTGATGAATACCACAAACATAATATTGAGCAAAAGAAAGCAGAGAGAGTGAATATTGTATAGTTTCATTTATATAAAGTTAAAAACAGGCAAAATCAATCTATGCTGTTAGAAGGTCAGGATAGAGGTTGTGATGGGAGTGATGACTGGAAAAGGGTGTGAGGAGAGTCTTTCGTGGTGCTAGTAACTTAGATTTCTTATCCAGATGCTGCTTACCACAATGCGTGCAGGTTGTAAATGAGTTATGCACTTTCTCTTCTATTGTTATACTACAATTAAAAACTTAAAAAGTCATCTTCTTGTACATGCTATAACATGGATGAACCCTGAAGACATTACGCTAAATGAAATAAGCCAAACACAGATGGACAAATATTGCATGATTCCACTTATATGAGGTATGTAGTCATTTTCACAGAGTCAGAAAGTAGAATAGTGGTTACCAGGGGCTGAGTGGAGGGAGGAATGGGGTGTTATTGTTTAATGGGTACAGAGTTTCAGTTTGTGATGATGAAAATTTTCTGGAGATCGATAATGGTGATGGTTGACAACAATGTGAATGTACTTAATGCCACTGAAAAGTATATTTTAAAATGATTAAAATGGTGACTTTTATGTTATGCAGATTTTACTACAATAAAAAAAAATCATCTTCTCATTGCATACTTTCCTGATCACCTCACAGAAAGAACACTTCCAATTATTCCTATCATAAAATCACATTTATTTCCACCACAGCATTTTTACTACTTGCTGCTTTTTTGTTCTTTATCTATTCTCAGAATCCTTATTCTCAATGTCTACTAGAATGTAAGCTCCCTGAGGACAGGTATCTTGTCTGTGTTATCTAACTCTATCTGGCAACTCAATAAATGGTTGACAAATCAACAAATTTTCTGGGTGATCTGAAACAAGTTATGAAACCCTTCTATGAACTGTATTTCATTTATTCATTCTACAAATATTAAGCACTTGTGTATATATTGTGAGGGATTCAAATTGATGAGGCAGCATGTTCTTACAGAAATGAAGCTAGCTCTAGCAATGCATTCCCAGTCTTTAGCTAGCTCTCGGGTAGAAGCTAGATCAGAACAGCACATAGCCTCAGTCTCCATTCCTAAAAAGATTGCTTATCTTTTTTTGCTAGTATAAATCAGCCAATTCTTACAATGTTTTCAGAACGTAAACTTTCTTTTGAAGTGTTCACTTTTGCATAGGACCCCAGGGTAAAATGGGATCTAGTCCTAGTCCATCGGCTGCTGACAATAGATGTAGGATAAAAGGCATCATTAGCTTTCTAATGAAAGAGCTCTCAGGTGGCAAAAAATTTTTCTATAGACAAGGAAGGTAGAACTGCTTCCTTATGCAATGAAATTTGGGTTTTTAAGAAGGATTTGAGTACTTGGAAATCTCTAATTCCTTTTCCAGTTCTTACAGCAACTCAGCCCCAAAATCACAAGTCAGAGATTCTTAGAGCATGCTGTTCATAGAAAATTGAGGAATTTCAGGTTGTGACTCCCTAAAAAACCAAACTCTGAGGTCGATTTCGTAGGCTGTTGGCTGAATTTGTAGTCTTCTCAAGTATCTTATGTAAAAATCTGGACATTTATTATTAAAGAGCCCACGTACTCAGAGACTCTAAATTCAATAAATCAGATAGAGTAATTAGATCCCATTCTAAAAGTGGTGGTATAATAGAGATTCATATAAAGGGCCTTGGACTTCAAACACCCTAAGAGCATCTGTGAAAAGCATAAATAAGTACAATGTGTCTTGTTTAGGATCTATCATGTGAGGTCAAATGGGTTTAGATATTTCTCACATTAGTGTGTGAACAGTGTCAGGGAACACATACCAATTATAAGTTATCTACAAAGAACATATGTAGACAAGCTGAGGACGTTGGCAGGCATCCTTGGATCTGTAGGTTCCTTAAGCCACTAGTTTCACAATCCATCAGCCAATTTGTATCTGTGGGACCCGAGAAGCCACACTTACTAGGTTGGTTCCTAATAAGCTTTTCTAAACTGTTTCATGTCATCTACTAAGTAAATGCTTATTGAATGAATTATGGCTGTGAGCTTATAACTAACATGAAATCTAGGAGATCACCACCTCACTATAACTAACATGACATTTAGGAGATCACCACCTCACTAGTGACAGTGGTGGGGTCGCAGTCACTTATCTTAGAGGTGGGCAAGGCAAGAAGGAACTTGTTACTCCCAAGGTTATGGTGGTATTGTATTTCAGTTTACCTGATGGCTACAAAGATCAGAGAGATAGGAACCTCACTGCTGTATTTGGGTTGCAGCCTTTGCTTAACTTCAGTCAGTGCATCTTTCAGGGGTTTGTTATAAAACAGAAACCACTTTAGCTATTTTAAGCAAAAAGAGATTTAAGAAATGCAGAGAATTGAGTACATGTAAAAGATTGGAATGGCTGGAGAAGCAGTTTTGAGGTGGGCCCTCTAGGATAGTTCCCAGATTACAGAACCGGCCTGCCAAGGAACCAGCTACCCTGCCATAAAAAAGAAGGTACAGAATCAGGAAACTGAGCTGTAATCATTAGCTTCAAAATCTCACAGCCTATACGGCAATCTGGAAATCATGATGCCCCACTCCTGCAGCTGTTGCCTTCAAAGTCACACTGCTCCTGCTAAACTGACATCAAACAAAATTGCATGTCCAGCACCCTCTACCTTGGCCACCATGGAACTAGTGGCTGGATACTGAGGGCTACTACAGAAAGCCCAACCACTCCACACCATACTTGCCTGCAGGAAACAGAAGCAACAACAGTGCTTCTCTATGCACATATCTGTCTTCCAAGTGTCCCACAAGTGCAGCTGAGGGACCAAACTTAAATCACATCTGGAAGCCTAACTATAAGGGAATCAGGAGATAGAGTTTTGGGCTCTCCAGCCTATATGTTACAGACAGGTATCCTAAAAAAAAGAAGGGATGCTGAGCACTAATCCACTATGACTCTCCCGCCACCCCAACCAATTTGCTGTGTCCATGGAAGAAAAAGAGGACAGTGATAGCAAAAAACCACAGGTGTAGACATTTCTTGGCTTGAAAACAGAAGTGGAACCAGGAAAGGAGAGAAAAGCCTAGCCCAATGGAGCATTTGGGCAAGTTTGACATGGAGAATTTTTTGGTCTTTTGGAATCCCTATCAAATGCTGCCCTCTGATGTTTGCAGAATAAACTACTTTTGAGAAATGCTGAAACACAGCCTGATGAGAGAACACATTTAGCTATAGTTTTCTGGAGTGAATATCTATGGCTAATGAGTGTCATGGAAATTGGGGAAAATCCACTAAGCTGGACATCAAAACTACTTCCAAATGATGCAGCCAATTGACATCCAGATCAAGTTTCGCCAAGGTGTTACTGACTCAGACCTCTAGATACATGTTATTTTTCCCTCCTTAATTAAAGTGAGGAGGTTTCAAGTATTCCTTGTGGGTTCATGCAATGATCAGGAAAGCAGATGGTCAATTAAATTATGAATCATTTACAGAAATTATGGATCAAAGCAAAGACTTCCAATAAAAGAATATAATTTATTGCCAATATTGTTAATTTGACTTTTCTTGGCTTGTAATCTATCTTTACGAGATGCTTAGAACATGCTTTTCCCCCGATATTGTATCTATAGGAGTATGGTTCTCTTCTGTCTTCCTTCCAGGTTGCTAAAATGTTAAGGTCCAGGGTCTATGCTCACAGAAAGTAAGTCATAGCCATCTCCCTCTCTTTCCTCTTCTTTCCTCACGGCCATCTTGTGGTAAACCAGAATTGTGTTTTGGGATCTTTGGATGGGTCAAGCTGGGTTAGCATAGGCCTCCTCTTTAGACAACTTTATGTGCGTTGTCTATATTGGGGTTGGGGGTCAAAAGCACATTTATCAGTCAAGCGTCACTCTGTTTTCCTTTGTTAACCTTCCTTGACTATATGCCTTTTTGGTTATTCCTTAGTACAATTTAAACATTCATGGGTCTCTAGCCAACATAATTTCTCATAGCATCTCAATCTCACTCGGATTTCTAATTGGATCCAGGCTAGAGAAGCAAAGAAGAGTAATGAGAAGAGATATATAGCACTCTTTTCTGAAAACTATCACCACCTTAAGACCACCATCTCTGAGAACCTCTAAGTATTTGGGAACTCCTTGACAGACAGTATGAAACCATCCAAGTCTGAGGCTAGAGCAAACGAAAATGTGACAAGCTGGAGATGCTCCGCAGAAACCACTTCTTATATTGCTTCATGCAACCTTCCACTTCCAGGTGCTAGAGCTATCCCCATTCCCACTTCTCTGTTCAGTCCTCTGGCATTAAGGGAAAGGCATTTGCAAACAAGTCACTGCAGAGATCAGAGAGTTCCCCCTCTACATAGCCTGGGGGACATGCATCATGCTCTTCCCACTCCACTGTTTGCTTTCCCACTGGGGAAGAGATGGACTCATCTTCAGGATGCAGGGATGAAAGGCTGCAGAAAACAACAAGCTTGAAGCTGTGTGGGGTCAGGGCTGTGTGTAATCAGTCATTAGGGGGCCCTGATCTGTTGATCTGCTTCAAAGCTTTGGAATTTGACTTAAGAGATGTCTTCCTGCTGGGTTCTCAGAAGAAATTCCCAGGGACTAGAGGTTAGGTCTAGCCACAAAAGTGAGATCATAGATGGAAACACACTTAGAAAAGAGTTTGCAATGCTGTTGTTATGATAATGACAATGATAAGTCAACCACAAGGATCCTCCCAAAAATGTCAAATCTCCCATGTTGAACAGTTCAGTCATAGCACAATAAAAAGTGTAGCTTCGAGAGCCAAATAAATGTGGGATAGAGAATTGATTTTACTATTCACAAATAGGAGACAGATTAAATAAATTATAGTAATAGATATTACAGTAACAAATTACAGTAATATTCTACAATAGAATAACATGCAGCCATTTAAAAATCATGTAATACATACATATTGCTAGCAGGTATGTAATTGGTACTACCTCTGTGGAGGGCAATTTGTCACCGCAGATTAAAATTACAAATTCATATACCTCTAATCTGGCATTTCTACTTTAAATAATTTATCTTACATATATATTCACAGAGGTGCAAATAACATGTACACATATGTATAAGACTATTTATGGCAACATTTTTTATACAGCAAAAGATTAGAAACCACCATTAAGGAACCTGTTAAAAAGTTATGGTATAGTCATACAATAGAATACAGTGTACCCTTAAAAAAACAAACAAACAAACAGCTATGTCCCAATGCATTGCTTGATAGCTATGGCTTGATAGCTAATTTCTTTTTAGCGCTGAATAATAATTGTCTGGATGTATCAGAGTTCATTTATCTATTCACCTACTTAAGGACATCTTGGTTGATTCTAGGTTTTGGCAATTATGAATAGCTGTGAATAAATATCTACATGCAGGTTTTTGTGAAGTCATCAACTCCTTTGAGTAAACAACTAAAAAGCGTGATTGCTGAGTTATATGGTAAGGGTATATTTAGTTTTGTAAAAAAACTGCCAAACTGTCTTCCAGAATGGCTGTACCATTTTGCATTCCCACCAAAAATGTATGAGAGTTCCTGTTGCTGCACCTCTGGCTGTGAAAACCAGCAGAGATTGTGGCTGAGTGAAACAGAGGGCTACGGGAGTTACAGGCGTTGCTCTTAAAGGGCCCACACACGGACTTACCGACACAGACTCACTCACTCAGCTCCAGCACTGGGGCAGCTGCTCGGAAAGGTGCAACGGACACATGGAGAGGAGCTAAGTTGTCTGGCTTCAGGGTGAGGGCTGGAGGGGTGGCTTTCTCCTGGACAGAAATGCTGGCAGTATCCATTGTTCCTTTGTTGAGCCCTCCCCATCCCAGCATGCAGATGGTGGCAGCCACCATATCTGAGTCTCCATCAACCTGGTTAACAGGTTGCTCTGACCAGGTGATTCCCTGAGACCCCGCCTCTCCCAGCTTGCGGGCCTAACCAAACTACCTCCAGTGTTTTTTTTCATACAAATGGCCTGTCTTGGCTCATGCTGTGGACTTTCCTAAAATCTCTCAAAGGCTCACAAAACCCAAAGAAGCAGCATTTGGCCTCAGCCTGCCCCATACCTCTTGCCAAGCAGCCCCAACCCCCTAACTAGCTGCAGCGAGCCTCAGCTCCTGGCTTGGCCTCTTGAGGCACCTGTAAATCCAGCACGAGAGACAGCCGTTTGCGGATTGGCTTACAGGTAGCCAGTGCACAGGCTGTGACTGAACTTGGCCTGCAGTTGGGCCCTTCCTAGGAGGCCCTTAGGCCAGCACCCCCGGTGGCCTGTTTTGAACAGTGCCAGAGCCGAGGCACCACCAAGGGCTCCAGCTGAGGAGAGTGCACCCAAAAGTCAGACTAGGCAGGCACCAGAGCCCTGCTAAAGTGAATCCTGCTCCATAGGTCAGCCCCTCACCAGCCAGTCCTTACAAACAATCAGCCCAAGAGTCAATCTCTCCCATCAATGTGCCAACAGCAACTAAAGCTCAACTACAATAGGAGGGCACACACGACCCACACAAGGGACACACCTTGAGCACTTGCCTCAGCTGACCAGAGAAGACTGTGACACTGGGCCCCACAGGACACCTACTACATAAAGCCATTCTACTAGGACCGTGAGACTTAGGAGCCCTAATACATAGAAACAAACACAGGGAGGCAGCCAAAATGGGGAGACAAAGAAACATGTCCCACATGAAAGAACATAGCAAAGCTCCAGGAAAAGAACTAAATAAAATGGAGAAAAACAGTCTACAGTATTTAGAAGGTGCTAAGGTCTACGGAATAAAGAAAAGGAAGAGGGGGGCAGAAGAGATGGGAGTCTGAGGGTGCAGATACAGGTTCCCATTTTAAAGGACGTTCAAGGCAGGCTTCATTTAAAAGATGACATTTCAGAAAAGACTTAAAAGAAAGAAGGAAGGGAGAGAAGCAAGCTCCAGGAATGAACATATAGCCTGGAGAATGAGAGGTGGGTAAAATGAAGTGAGTTAGGGGTAGAATAGGAAATAAAGGGCAGGGGCAAATCTACAGCAGTCCTTTTAATTTTGGTTAAAAAATGAGAGACAGATTTTTACTACTTTAAGTAGGACTTTACTCTTCTGCAGATTTCCAATAAAATTTTACTTTTTAATATTCATAAAAACTTGACACATTTTTATCAACTTTATCAATGTATAAACTGTATAATTCAATGAATTTTGATACTAATTACACCTGTGAACTCACCACCACACTCGAGTTTCAGAATACTTCCATCATCCCTGAGTTTTCCCATAACCCTTTGCAGTCTGTGCCTCCCTCCACTGCCAGCCCCAGTCAACTACTAGTCTGCTTTTTGTCACTGTAGGTTGGTTTGCATTTTCTAGGATTTTTATATAAATGAAATCATACAGTATATACTCTTTTATGTCTGGCTTCTTTCTCTCAGCTGATGCTTTTTAAATTCATCCATGCTAATGTATCTATAAGTTTCATTGCTTT
Organism: Pteropus medius; assembly: GCF_902729225.1. Lineage (NCBI taxonomy): Eukaryota > Metazoa > Chordata > Mammalia > Chiroptera > Pteropodidae > Pteropus > Pteropus medius. The sequence goes on along the minus strand of NW_024344378.1, from coordinate 35,510,421 downwards.
TTTATTGCTGTGCATTTCACTGTATAAAATAACATATTTAGTTTATTCTTTCACTTATTGGTGGAAATTTGGATTTTGTACCATCAAAATTGTAATATATTAATGTTGTTTTTATTAATTGTGTTCTAATAGTTATTATAATAATCCCAGAACCCAGAAATTTTAAGCGCTTAACACCTGTGGACATAGGAAATTTTAAAAGTTCAATGTAAATTTATATACATATTTTTGCTCCAGAGAATTATGATAGGGTAATAAATAAAAGACATTTAAGCATGAAAACATATTACGTTGGTAGGATAAAATTTTATGGAGGAAGTGGAATGGAAAGAAATGGTTGGAAATTTCTCAATGCTAGAAGTTTGTTATATGGTACACCATGGTATTTACAGCTCTTTCTATACATTTTAAAAAGCGATGTGACTTTTACCTTTTTAAGTTAATATTTACAAGAGAAATTTAATACTTTATAACTCTTTAAACTTTAAGTTATATGTCAATTTTAAAATGTGAATGTGAAAATTAAAAAATAAAAGTAAAAATGTTTAAATATCTCTTTGTAACAGCACACAAACTGCATTTCATTTCAATATAGCTTTTTTCTGATTCAAGCTGGTTTTGCCCAGATAATGGCATTGTGACTTACTTGCTTTTCCCACCCTCCCTCCCCGTATGCCGGCTCCTTTAATTGTTGAGCCTTAAAACATAAGATTTATCAAGAATCAGGTCTATATAGTCCTGGGGACAATAAGTTTTGGTTATAGTAAATGGATAATTTCTTAGCTTTAGATGTATTTCAGCCCCAGGCCATCAAGGGAGAGCCACCCCTCACTGGCCACGGGACCAGGCCATGGGACCGGATGCGATGGTGCCAGGCTGATTCTAGCACTGAATACAATGATCAATGACCCCAACTCCCTTAGTCTCCATGAAGGTTGATTTTCCCTGTATAATCTGTACTCCCGAGACACCTGGACCAGGTTTTTGAGAGCATTAGCTTGCCCGTGTCGCCAGGACTTGCAACTTCCCGAAATAAATCCTTACTTTCTTTGCTGCAAACCTGCCTGTATTTCTTCTTTGACTGGTGTGCAGGCAAACAGACCTTTTTTGTTCAGGTAACACCTTTTCTCAGGTTCAAGGTTCTAGAGGTTGTTCTTTAATTGTTCTGAAGTGGGCAGAAACATTATGGTTTTTGAAGTTCCCCAGGTAATTCCAATGTGCAGCTAAAGTTGAGAACAGCTGTTCTAAAAACAGTAGTCTCTCTTACTAGAATGACACTTGACAAGTAGAACAAAATGAAAGCAGTATTGTTTATCATTTGCCTGGGAGTGTTAGTTATCTGGCAAGTAACTATTTGCAATGTTTATAAAAATATCAAATCAACATTTCTTATAGCACTTAAGCACAAAAATGTTAACTGTTAACTATGGCTGGTAACTATGATGATGCCTTCCAGTGACGAAATGCTGTTATTTGTAACGCTATTATTTACAAGGCACTGGGCCAATTGTTGTAAGTAAATGGAATCATCTCCATTTTAGATAGTTCCAGGCCTGGAACACTAAACCACACAGTGGTATGGTGACAAAGAAAAACCCCAGAAGGGTGTAATTAATTATTCATTAACTGGCAATTGCCCCTGGGCTCATCTATTGGCCCCCTTACACGGCAGTATTTCTTTTTGCTTACTGTCCAAAATCTCAAGTGTGCAATTTAATTTTGTTTTCTACTTCCCTATTTCTCCTCTGTTCTCTTTCTGTGCCTTAGCTATTTTTTTCTCACTCTTGTTTCTTGTTATGACTTATAGTATAGTGTAGTATAATGATGTAGTATACTATAGTATAAACTAAGATTTGGGCTAAGGACAAATTTCACAATTAATTAGCCATGTGACCTAATATAATAATATAAACTGGAGGTTATTGTTGCCCTATGTAGTGGGCTGACTGGTAGCCTCCAGAAGGAAGTGTTCACATCTTTATCCCTGGGGGCCTGTCACTATTACCTTATATGTTAGAAGATGTGATTAAGTTAAGGATCTTGAAAGGAGGACCATATGCTGGATTATCTGAGTGGACCCTAAATGCAATCACACGTATGTCTGTGAGAGAAAGGCACAGGGAGTTTTGAGACACATACACAAAGAGAAAGTGACGAGAAGACAGCTGAGAGACATACAGCTGCCACATGCCAAGGAATGGTGACAGCCAACAGAAGCTGGACGGAGCAAAGCATGGACTCTCCCCTAGAGCCTGTGCAGGGATGGCAGCCTCACTGAACTCTTGACTTCACACTTCTGGCCTCCAATACTATTAGAAAATAAATTTCCATTGTTTTAAGTCATCAGGTTTGTGTTAAATCTGTTACAACTACAAGAAACTAATACACTCTGGATACCTCCCAAGGCAAAGAATAAGCTAAGGAATGTCCGAGTACTTTGTAAATGGAAGTGCTATGCAAATACAAGCTGTCTTTACTGGTCAGTCTCTACAAGGACCTCCAAGACCATGCAAGTAGCATTCATTGAACAGATGTAAGAGTTCCTGGGGCTTTCCTTTATTGCTGTATACCCTTCCCCCTTAATCCTTTTCTTCCAATAAAGGTATTTATTTATTTTGGTGGTGGTATAGATATTGTTAATGGTAGAAATTCCTAAAGAAAATGAGTTAAAACTACCTTAGCCCTATCGCTTAAATCTTGCTAGCAATTATCCTTCCTTTTATTCCAAGATCTTATGTTAGTCCAGGATTTAGGGCAGGTTTCTCAACAGCAGCAAGACTGACACTTGGGACCAGATAATTCTTTGTTGTGGGGACTATCCTGCACATTGTATATTTAGCAGCATCCTTGTCCTCTATCCACTGTATGCCAGTTGTATTACCTCCCCGTGTGACAATCAAAATATCTCTAAAGGCCAAATGTTCTGAGGGGCAAATTTGCCAGCCTCCCCTGCCCTGTCACCAGGTCAAGAAACACTTGACCTGTCAAAGATCTGGTAAAGCTCCACTCCTGGTAGACAACCCTAAACTTCATTTACACATTAAGATCTGTCCTAGATCTAAGAAGAGGGTACATCTCTTAGTTGCCTGCTGATTTATCATTAAACTGTTTTTTTGATAGTTTCATCAGTATTTCTCAAATTATGATCAATATTCCATCTGTGGCAGAATCAGTTGAGTTTCTTATTGACTTAATGAAACACTTGAGTTTTCTTTTTAATTTTAATTCAAGTATACAGTACATTGGTTAGACATCTATATAGTTTGTAAAATGATCCCCCCAACTGCTCCCTCCCTCCCCTGACCCTCTACCTAGCCAACATATTAATGCTAACTGCATTCCCTATGTCGTGCTCCCTATCCCCGTGATCATCCATCAGCTGCTAATCTGTACTTCTTTTAACCTTTCACCCCATTCTCCCAGCCCTCCAAACCCCCCTCCCCTCTGTCAATCACCAAATTGTTCGCTATATTTGTGAGTCTGTTTTTAATTAGTTTGTTCTTTTTATTCCTTAGATTCACATATAAATGAAATCATATATTGTTTATCTTTTTCTGTCTGACTTAAATACCTTCTAGGTCCATCAAAGTCATATCTTTTTTTACACCCTTTCTTTTCACATGTAGGGGTCTTGTTTTCTTATCCTTTCAGCAACTCTTTTGGCTGGAGCACTTCTTTTCAATTTAAGGTACTTATTGATAGGAATGTAGTTGTTACCATTCTTTATTCCTGTTTTTGATATACGTTTTTTCTTCTAAAAGAAGTTCCTCCAACATTTTCTGTACTACCGGCTTGATGGTGATAAATTCCTTTAGCTTATTTTTGTCTGGGAAGCTGTTTGTCTGTCCTTCGGCTCTAAATATAGCTTTGCTGGATAAATCATTCTTGGTTGTATATCCTGGGTCTTCATCCTGCATAGTTCCTTTTGAGAAATCAGCTGCCAGTCTTATGGGTATTCCCTTACAAGTAATTATTTGTTTTTCTCTTGCTGCTTTTAATATTCTTTGTATTCAACCTTTGGCATTTTAATTATGATGTGTCTTGCTGTGGGCCTCTTTGGATCCCTGATTTTTGGAATCCTCTGAGCTTCCTGGGTTTTATGTCCATTTCCTTCATCAGGTTAGGGAAGTTTTCCATCATTATTTCTTCAAACAGCTGTTCAACTTCTTGATTGATTTGCTTCTGTTACGCCGATCAGACGAATATTTGGAGCCTAACTAATGTCCCATATCCTCCTTAAATTATTTTTATAGTCTTGGCATCTTTTTTCTTGCCATTCTGATTGAGTGTCCTGACTGGATTTCCCATCTTCTAGATAGGGCATTGACCTTCTTTATTCACTTTGCTTATTCCTTTGTTTATTCCATTTAATATACTTCTCACCTCAGATGTGTTCTACATTTTAGACTGGTTCCCTTTTAGACTTTCCATTTCCATTTTTATGTTTTATCTCTTTGTTGAAGTTCTCTACACTTCCCAAAAGTTCATTGAGCATCATTATAACCAGTGTTTTGAACTCTGCATGTTAGATTACTTGATTCCATCATATCTGGATCTCTGTTCTGTTTTGTCATGTGGGACCTGATTCTTTGTCTTCCCATTTTGGCTGCCTTTCCATGTTTGTTTCTATGTACTAAGCAAAGCTCCTAAGTCTCCTGGTCTTATTAGTATGGATTTGTGAAGTAGGTATCCAGTGGAATAGTCCTGAGAAGGGCTCGGCTGCAGGCCAAATTTAGCCCAAGCCTCTACCCCTCTGGAGCCACCTGTTAAGATTCAGCAAGCAAAGCTACAGATGCTGTGCTTACAGTTGCCTCAAAAGGCCATACCAAAAACCAAGGCCAGCTGCCTCCAACAGTGTGAGTCTCAGCAAGGAGCACCTGATCGCTGAGGCTACACCTGGATGTGGCTTTGGTGGGGCCGTGAGTTGGGGGAGGCGATGTTTCAGGGAATCCTCTGGGCAGAGGAACCTCTGTTATCCAGTTTGATGATGTCATGGCTATGGCGGTGCTGTGTCCGTGCACTGGGAAGGGAGAGGGCTCGACAGGGAACAATGGATATCGCTGGCACTTCTATACTGTGCGAGTCTCGCCTTAGCCCTCACTCTGACAATGTTTCCTTGTAAATCCCTGGTGCCCACTGAGTGCAGCCTAATTGGCACTGGTGCTCAGAGTGAGCAGGTCCCTCATCGCGAAAATCCATTTGCAGACACAGCCCCTTTAAGAGGCATCTGCCGCTGCCGCTGCCACTGCTTCAGCCTCCGCCTCCGTCTCACTCGAGATCAGGCAGTCCCGTGTCCTCACCCCCTCCTACCTTCTGCCATTGCAGGGTAATTTCTTGGATTTCTCCCTAGTTGTATGGCTTGTTCAACCCAGGCGATTTTTCCTTGCCGCTCTTCCTTGTTTCCGTCACAGCTTTGATTTGGTTGCCAAAGGGATGAACAGGGCCTCTATCAACTATGCCATTTTTTTTCTCTCCCTCATGAGTTTTCATTTTACAATTTTTGCAGATGATTCTTGTTTTGATTTGTTAAAGAGTGGTTTTGATGAACTTCAGACTCCAGATGGATGATGCTTTTAATTCTACCCTCTTGGTCTGAAATCTCATCCTCCAATGAAGTCCTTCATACTTGCTGTCAGTTGAACACCTGATTTTAGATACTACAGCCTAGCCTCTGCCTATCTTGACATCTCAGATCCATATACTCACTATACTGATGCATCACCTGTCTATCCCCATTAGCACTGATCTCCTTGGATGCATTCTCAGGTTGCCTTGGAATCTGATTCTTAGATTTTCTTTGGATGCACATTCAAAACTCTGTGTTGAGAATTTAGCTAAACAACTCCATAATATTGCTGCCTCGGCTTCCATTTTGTGTGGCCAAGTGGCCTGTAGGGGCCTTGAATTGACGCTAGCGCCTCCCTTGAGTGCTTGGTCTTTTGTTGAACCCTGGCTCACCATCAGACACCCCAGAGCTATACTTAACAAATGTTAGTTTTAAAAAGTCACAACATTGTGTTCATCGCTATACAAAAGAATCTTTAGCTCTAACCAATGCAGCAACTCTATCAACCATCTCAGCTTCAACATATTTTTGTGCACATTCCTACATTCTAAATCCTGGCCTTGTTCCTCCCTAACTCTAAAAACAATAGCCCAGAAAAGCTGGAAATCCAGATATAGGCAGAGAAATGGGTCAAGTTGAAGGAAATCGGTTCCTTCTCCAACATTCCCCATCTTGTTGCTCAAAGAAACTGGGAATGATAATCTTTTATATCTTTCTCTGCCTTATCTCTCATACATCATCAATTATCAAGTCCTTTGGATTTGACCTTGTAAGTATCTCATGAATTAACCTAATTCTTGCCATCCCAAACATACAACCTTTGAATGTGCTGTTTCCCCGACCATTCTACAGCTACAGAATATTCGCTGCTTAAGTGGCCACTTCACTGTCAGGTTAACTTACCATAACAACCTTGCTCTCCAAAATTACAAAGAGAACAAATTTATATATCTGCCAAATGCAAATTCATGTGAAGATGTCACTGATGACATAGAATAATAGAAATTAATATCAAAAAGCACCAATTTTACTACAGATTCAATGCAATCTCTATCAGAATACTAGCTGGCTTCTTTGTAGAAACTGACAAGCTGATCTTAAAATTCATATGGAAATGCAAGAGATCCAGAATAGCCAAAATAATCTTGAAAAAGCAGAACAAAGCTGGAGAACTCATACTGTCAGTTACAAAACTTACTACAAAGCTACAGTAATAAAGACAATGTGATACCAACATAAAGATAGACATATTGATCTAACAGAACCAAGACTTCAAAATTAAACCTATATACCGATGGTCAACTGATTTTTTATAAGGGATTAAGACAAAGGAGAAAGAATAGTCTGTCAACAAACAATGCTAGGACAACAGATATCCACATGAGAGAAAAAAGCTGGACCCCTACCTCACACCTCGCACGAAAATTAATTCAAAATGGATTATAAACACATAGATAAAAACAGAGGGAGGGAATCTTCATAAACTTAGATTTAGCAACTCTTTCTTAGATTTGACACCAAAAGCATCAGCAACAAAAGAGAAAATAAACTGGACATCATCAAAATTAAGACTTTTCAACTATGAAATGATACTATCAATGAAGTAAAAAGACAATTCCCAGAATGAGAGAAAATATTTGCAATTCTTATATTTTATAAGGAACTTGTATATAGCCTATAAAAAGAACACTAGAAACTCTACAATAAGATAAATAATATGGCAAAAAATTTGAAAAGACATTATAGAAAATAAACAAATAGCCAATAAGCACATGAAAAATGCTCAATATCTTAGTCATTATGTAAATGCATGTCAAAATCACACTGAGGTACTACTTCAGACTCACTGGGATGGCAATAATAAAAAAAGACATACAATAACAAGTGTTATACAGAGAACAGATTGGTGGTTATCATGGGTGAAATGGGTAAAGGTGGGCAAAAGGTACAAAATTCCACATATAAAATAAATAAGTCCTGAAGATGTAATGTACAGCATGGTGACTACATTTAATAATACTGAACTATATGTTTAAAAGTTGCCAACTGAGTAAATCTTAAAAAGTTCTCAACACAAGGAAAAAAGAATCACCACCTAGCTATGCATTGAGATGTTAACCAGACTTATTGTATTGATCACTCTGTAATCTATACAAATATCAAGTCATTATGTTGTACACCTGGAACTAATGTTGTTATATGTCAATTATATCTCAATTTAAAAAATAAAAGAAAAATGTAAATGTGCAGAAATTAGAACCTTCATACCTTGTTGGTGGAAATATAAAATGGTACGGCCACTTTGGATAACAGCCTGGTAGTTCTTCACATGGTTAAAGATCATTACCGTAATAGCCAGTATTTCCTAGGTATAATTTCATTTATATGAAATATCAGAATACACAAATATAGAGAGACAGAGGAAGATTAGTGGTTTTGGTTGCTTAGGGGGTGGGAAACGGGAGAGTGACAGCTAATGGGTATGGATTTCTTTTAGGAGTGATGAAAACATCCTAAAATTAAATTGTGGTGATGGTTGCACAACTCTTGAATATACTAAAAAAAATTTAATTGCACACTTTAATATGTGGATTATACCTTAATAAAAGTGCTAAAAATACATCAACGAATTTTCATTTTGAATTGCATCAATTTCAAATATGAATTCTTCCTATATCACTCTGATGGTTGGATGATCAACTGTTTGTTAGCATCTCAGATCTCCCTACCACTAACCACGTCTCATATTCTCCGGTGTATCTAGTGCACTTTGGCCACATTGTCCTCCTGTCTGTTCCCTAAATGCATCAACTTTTTTCCTGCCACCATTTTTACAGAAATCAGTCAAAGGGGCACATGAAGATTTGTGAATATCATAGCTGGGGTAAAATCAAAGAAAAATATATTCATATGGTAGAATACGAAATTGTAGATTCTTTCTACATATATTAAAAATGTGTTTTGGAGTGACAGATGCTGAGCACACTTGTCTTTTGAAATTTTGTAGTTTTATTTAAACTTTTCTTAAATTTAAAATTTTGTCCTTCATATTTCAAAATGATAAGGTAACTAAGAGAGAAGGCTTTGGAGTCAGGGTATCTAGATTCAAATTGTGGCGCTGCCACTTCTTTTAAGAAAGTTACTTAGTATCTGGTAATCCCATTTTTGCAGAGAGAAAATTATAGCACCAACCTCATCAGGTTGCAGTGAGAACTAAATAAGTAATTCATATAAAGTGCTTTACATTATCTGTAACATAGTAAGGACTAAATAACTAAAATGGAAGACTGTATAACATAATGGTAGAATCAAAAAAAGTGGGATCTGAATCCTGGCTGACCCCTTAAGAGCTCTGGAACAATGAAATCTTTCTTGTTCATGGTGTTTTTTCCTTTCCTCAAAATATCTATAGATGTTTTAGTTCTCCACTTAAAAAATTTAAATAATATATAGAAATAAAAACATCAGTCAGAAAAAGAGTAGCAGAAGAAAAGCAAATCTCACCTCCTGCCCTTCCATACCTATTTCTACCTCCCAGGCTAGCCACTCCACTTTTCAGGTTTAGTATGATTACATCTATAACTCTAACGTGATTGTACCTCTACATCTTTATTTATAAATACGTAATGTCTCCATAAAAGATGAAAATTTTAATCACAGCAACACTACTTCTCCCAATTTTGGTTTTTCTTCCATTGCTGTATAACTTTAAATAACATTTAAATTTTTTTCTTGACTAACAAATATTAGAAAACCTCCACTTCCTCCCAAATTATCAGCTATACTTTAGCTTATACATTTTAGTAGTTTCTTTCCAGAAATTTGTTCATTTAATTTATTGGCATAATATTGCTCAGTATTCCTTCCTAATTCTCTTTATTTCTGTAGTCTGTAATAAAGATCTCTCTTTAATTTCAAATTCTAGTAATTTGAATCTTTTTTTCCTAGGTCAATCTAGCTAAAAGTCTGCCAGTTTTAAAGATCAGTTCAAAGAACCAACTTTTGGTGTCATTTTCTCTGTTTTATTAATTTCTGTTCTAATTCTTATTTCATTCCATCTCCTCGTTTTGGGCTTAATTTGCTCTTTATCCAATCTTAAGGTGAAAGGTTAGATTGTTAATTTGTGATCTTTTATAATGTAGGCAGTAGCAGTTATACATATCCCTCTAAGCACTGCTTTAGCTATTATCTCATGTTTTGGTATGTTGTAATTTTCATCCATCTCAATGTATTTTCTATTTCTCTTGTGATTTATTTTTTGCTATATTGGTTATTTAGAAATGTGATGTTTAAATTCCACATTTGTTAACTCCTCAAATCTCATTCTTTTTTTATTATTTTGCATGATCTTAATCTTTTAAAATTTACGGAGGTTTGTTTTATGACCTATGGCCTATCCTAAAGAATGTTCCATGTGCTCTTAAAAAGAAAGCAAATATGTCTGGGCAAACATGGAATAAAGGGAAAACAGTTCTCAGCCAGCTTGATTCCATACTTCAAGCACCATTAGGCCTACTGGCCAGGATTTAAGTTGGGGATTCAACACCAGGAGAAGTGGTATCTCTTTCAGAAGAAACTCACATCTTACAACATGTGTTAAAAGTAGCCTGGGGTTAAATAAACAGTATTTACCAATCTTTTTCACATCATGACATACAAGAAAATGCTAATATTCACAAGGCATGCTGGAGTAAACAGAAGAGGCTCCTTATAGAGAACTCTGGCTCTTCCAGGCAATAGCCCAACTACACAAAAAGGTAAAAGGAAAAACTAAGCACTCTTAACTACAGTGACCATATGTCCTAAGTTGCCTGATGTGCGTGTATATATAGTTTTCACTTTTTCAAAAACCTTCCAGCTTAGATGATGGATTACAACTATGCTATCTATAACCCACTCAATACCAGCCCCTAACACACCAGGTTGGGAAGCTACCAGGGAAGCTACACTACTCCCCTGAAGTGGTTCTCGACCCTGATTTCACCAACAGAACTTGTACAAAAACTCCGAAGCTCAGTTCTACTCTCCAGATTCTGGCCTAGGCGTCTGCATGTTTAAAAGCACTAGAGTTGATTCTATTGAGCAAGAGCTGAGAATCACAGCACCTAGTTTGAACAGAGCCCATTATGCAATAGCTCATCACTCTACTTTTCTCAGTTTAAGCAAATAACTGGGGAGAAACAAACTCTTTAGTCTGTCCATTTGCACTTAATCCTCTCAGGCCCCACTCAATCCCAATTTCTCTCCAAGCACCTTAGGAGTTAACCTTTGTACTAGCCCCTACAGCTCAGAACTTGTGAGACCTCCATGTTTTTACTTCGCTCACTTTATGTGGCTTGCTCATAATGAGACCAACGAGCACCTGTTAATCACTATTTACCTGCCTTCCAAAAGTACCTACAAATTGCTGCTCTATTGATGATGCTTTCTTGTTTTCTGATGTTGCTGTATTTGTCTACTCTACTTGTTTTGCATTTCTTGAGTCACTTTGATGAAATTTTGGAAAAGGAAAAGGGAAGAGGATTTAGTCTCACCGTTTTCAAACCTTTTTTCATCCTTTGGTCTTTATTATAGAGAACAATGGCTAGTTCTAATTATTTTGCTCATGTACATTTTCTTGTCCTTACCACTCAGCAACAAATTGAATCAACAACCAATTCCCATTTTCCATAAAAAAGAGGAACCCTTCCCTTCTAAATCCAAGATAACACTGTCAATAGTATTGGCTAAGGGTTGTGACATGTATCACCATCCATTCAGTCATTCAGGCTTATTACAAATGACAAGTAAGAGCCCTGCAAAAATAAAAACTAAGGGCGAGGGGATAGCTTTGGGGAAATAACCTGAATTGTTTAGGTCTAATTAATATTTGATACTAAGCTTATATAAATTCAGATGTTACTAGTGTCAAAATTAAGACAAAATTTCTACACTTTTAACAAATCTCCACTACTCCCATCTTAGTCTTATATAATCAGGGTATAAATTCCAGCTTGGAAAAACTACTGGCATCTATATTTATCTACCACCAGTAAAATTCCTGTTCACTTTAGTTACACAAGTATTGAAGACCTGTTCTGGTGACTGAAGAAAAAAATCCAAAATTGAGAATGGTCATAATGCTTCAGCAATTTTAATGATTAATAAACAAACTTGAAGCCCTCCTCTCATCACTTAACCCTACTCACAATTCAGTGCACGGAATTTCCAGTAAAAATACAACCATAAAGATGGGCATAACCCAATCAAGTTTTTTTAATGTGAACACTGGTAGTTGGCAGCCTATATAATAAAAGGTCAGAGTCAAAACTATGGACTTCCTTATTTCCCTATCTTATACATGATTTGTTGGGGAGGAGGAATGAAATTCGATACATTTTTATACAGGCAAAAAAGAACTCAAATATTTTCTTGCTCATCACGTATTAAATCAGAAATCATTAAGAATGATATAAATGTTAGGGTGATTTTTAATGTTTAGCTCATTTAAAACTTGTTTAGGGCCAATTCTAAGCATTTAGCTCCTTAGCCAGTAAAATTTTTAAATATTTTTAAATTTACAGTTGGTCCTCCATATCTGCAGGTTCCAGATCTGCAGATTCAACTGCTCATTGAAAATAATGGAAAAATTTATATTGTTGCTAATGTGTACTATGTAGTTAGGCCCAGATGGTTGTCTATACTGAACATAGGCAGGTTTTTTTTCTTGTCATTATTCCCTAAACAATACAACTACTATTCAGTAGACTATTTTATGTAAGGGCCTTGAACATACATAGATTTTGGTATATGAGGCAGATGAATTGGGGAATGGGTCCTGGAACAAATCCCCTACAGATACTGAGATGACTGTACTAGGAAATTATTTTGTGTTTTCTGTATTTTCCATTAAATATAATCAGTGATTTAATCGATTGCCAAAAGTACTTTATTTGCGAACAATGTGAGAAACTCATGATATTAACTTTGTATAGTTTTACTGTTTGGAAAGTTTTACAAATTCAAAGTAATAAATATGTTCATTTTCTTATTCTTTCCAAAGGTTCAATTTTAAAAAGAATATTACTACTTTAAAATTTCAACAGTCTGTCCTTGTAACATTTTCAAATTTGTCTATAAGAGCTTGATGTTATGAAGAGGAGAAAGAGTAGCTGTGAGGAAAGAAAGGGAGAGAATATTCTTATAGTAAATACTGATAAAATTAAGAAAAACAATGGATACTATCACTTAACTATAAAAACTCAGTGATGATTAATTTTAGGTACGGGTCAGAAAAATCACTAAAATTTCCTAGTTACTTTAAATCAACTCTAATATTTTAATTCAGAAATTTAAATATACACATCAGAACTATAAAATATATGCCTTGTTAAAAAATGGCATTTCCAAACAAGGAGTTAGCCAAAAGCTACGGCGACATTACATGATTACAGTAGGTTTAAATCTGCACACAATATCTTTAAACACCAGAAAGTCATTTATCTCAAAAAACCTAATATCGGTACTCCAATGAACAGAAGTATGAAAATCTCTTTATGACTGAACATATGCTCAGAACAGCAAAAACACTGGTTTTATTTCTTCAGCATCTTCCCCCTAGCATTCTTTAGCTTCTACAGCAATTACTTTGTTGACTCAACTTAATTCTAAAAGTAAGGCTTTATTATGAGTGGCCACTGGTTATTGGTATGTTCTTATCCTTTATAATAGAAAATGTATGGCCTCTTGTTAAACTGGATGGTATTTGGTATATGGCATACCAATCTTCGACATATACTGGTTTACTAAGGTGTAGAATGACTGTCGTAATATTTAAAGAATTAACAATGATATTCTTTAGAAACAAAATTTGATATCATAAAATGGTTATGCTCTAGCTCTCTTCACTGTTTCACACTTTTCCCCCTACGTTAAGTTGTAAACATCTGAGAACTTACTATACAATGAACTTCCTAATTGGTTAGATAGGACTTAAATGTGTTCTGTATAAAATTGTGTATGTAGTTGAATGGTAAAATATCTCAGAAAAAGGTAATTGTAAAGATGTTTTATACTACATTTGTCCTACAGATGTATACATAACTCGTATCTCTACCTCACCCATCCTATGTTACAAACACCGACTCCTATGTGCTCCCTGGGCTCGTGTGAAACCCAGAAAACAGTAAATGATGAGTCATTTTCTCCATTCTCCTAAGTATGGTACATAATCAGTACCATTATAGATGCCACAGAGAATTAGGGCTTAATTCTCTCTTGGAAACCCAATTTTGAAAGACTGTGATAGACACTCTTCTTCCCCAATCCCTCCTCCCCATGGTATCTATTTAACTAATAGCCGACTTTGTCCTGTATTCCTAACCACAGGGTAAAAGTTGTTTGAAAACACCCAACTTTACATATTTAAATCTTGAGCTTCCTCCCAAGTTATATTTTTTCTCTTCGGTCCCTAGCTTTGTCAAGTTCAGTATTTAACAAGTCACCTTTTCATGACTGTTTATTTACTTTCTACCTACTACGACAAAAATCTTCAAAATTTTTCTGGAGATAAGAAATCTAGAATTTCTAAATATTTTGCATAATATAAGGTACATATAAATTTTGAATTATCCTATTCCTGTGAACTGATGACAAAAGACACATGATTTTTCTCAAAAAGTAATGTGGATTTTGAAAATTCCTGATTCTCCCAAGAGGTAAACAAATGCTAAAAGGGTTTTGTGATATATGCTAACTGGAAAACTCTTAAGGTTCATTTTACCAAGCCATAGCAAATAATTTAAGAGAATCTCATTCCATACTAGATAGATCTTTTTTATTTTACTGCAACGTAATTTGAAACAAGACTATTTTTCTTGCTAACGCTGTGGGACAAGTTTATTTAACTTGTAAGTGATCTGACCTCTTTCTTCTTAAGACAATGGTGACAACGATTCTAAAACAAGAACCTCTATAATAGTTTAAAAATCTATCCCATCATATTAATACGTTGGAACACTTGTCACACTACGCTATACTAAGAGACCACTGCTTGACAAACATTTTCTGTAAAGGGTCATACAGTAAATATTTTGGCATCTGCAGGCTAGTCTTTGTAGCAACTACTCAACTCTGTCACTGTTGCACAAAAGCAGCCATAAATAATAAATAAATGACTATGGTTGGACTCCATAAGACTATTTATGGACATTGACCTTCATGTTAATTTTCACGTGTCTTGAAATATTCCTTTTCTCTTTAACCTTTTAAAATTGTAAACACAATTATTAGCTCACAGGCCGTGAAAAGCAGGCAGTGGGCTAGATATGGCCCATTGGTCAAAGTTGACTTTTTATATGTTATATAAAATATGTTATATGTTATATAAAATGTTTAAAAATTGCAGGTTCCAAGTCTAGAAACTGTGGAGACTTCTGTTTTTTAGAGCTCTCATTTTAAAACTTACCAGACAAGTTCTCTACTTGCTGGATAAATATACTCACACGAGAGAGAAAAAATAATTTAGATTACACATCCTTACTTTAAAAAACAAACAAATAAAAGACCAAAAGAAGCTGTAAAACAACTGCTACATCTTAAACATGTAATTAAGAAACAACAACAAAAAAATGTATTCTATGCAATATAAAATATGCATAGATTTGGTACATAATTTCTTAGTTTTTAATTTATGAATAAAGGCAATGAGAAAAAGGTTTATAAATCTCTCTATCCTTTATACAAAAAGTTGTAACCGAAACCAGCAATCCCTTGCATTACCACCAAATCTGAATATAATGTGAATGATGCCTAGGAATTGGAATTTACCTAGATGAGTTCCTGGTGCTCTTTTAAACAATGCACAATTATACCACAGAACACTATGGCTCTACAATTTGGGACACTTTTGAATACGAAACCCCTGCCTCCATAATATAAGGAAACAAGAATACTCTTCCCAGTCATCAAGTATAAAAAAACTTCACAGTCTGATTCACCTTTATCAAAGGTAAAATGATCACTGATACATTTCATGGATTATTTTAACCCTTAGTAGTTCCTAAACGCAAAATAAATTTCAAGTGAATTTTTTATCTGTTTGGGTTTTCCAAAGCAAGATACTCATACAAAATGTATTGAACTGGCAGAAGTCCATGGGCTAAAGAAAAAGGAATTAAGTATAAAATGTTTACCAACTTTATCCTTTCTAATTTAACAACGGCTTCAGGTATTGAGACCTAATTGGTTTCTTGTATCTATCCACTATGAACATAACTCAATCTTCTATTTAACACTTCTCAGTGCTTTTTGCTTGGGGCTTCATTTTGCGACGGAGAAGATCAATTCGTCCAACTTCAACCATTTGTTCTTCCCAAGATTTGATTTCATTATAATAACGAATTTTATCATCTTCAGCAAGTTGGATATATACCTGAGAAAAAGTGTAACTGTTAAAATGATTTCTTTAGAAGAATGTTTGCAATTATTTTCTTGAACACTTGCATATATACTTTAGAAATTACCTTATTACTCTACATGTATAAAAAAGGTACTGGAGAAGAAATATTTTTGTGAGATAAAAATTAAATGAGAAAAAAGTCCATAAGAGATAATTTTGTATTAATGAAGTTGTTACAATTTCAGGAAAGGAGCAGAGGCAGGATGTGACTATCACTGGATACAGTGGACAGTAAATTCTGTGTGACATTGTTTCAAACACCAATTTTATTTTCAGTCGAAAACTACCAAAATAAAAAAGCCAAATTGGTTCTAAGAATATGAAATTATTTAAAGACACTTTAACTGTGTTATTAGTAATATAAGGTTGCTTTCACACAAACTGAGCCTTACTCTAATATATTCCCTCAAATATTCTAACTAGACACTTGAAACTAAAACCATACTACTTACTTGCTTTTGAGAACTAGAGAGATTTTTCCAGCTTTCATTTACAGTCTTCAGCTTTAACTGTAAAACAACATATGTTTAAGTACCAGATATAGGGACCTCAAGGATTAAAGATCTTTTTTTTTATTATTCATTCCAACAACAAAAGCTCAGATATCAAGAATCACAGGCAAAGCTTCATCAATTCTTAACCTTTTCTTTCTAAACTATTAAACTTGTTAAAAAATACAAAACGCCTAGAATGAAGATATTTATCTGTTTTTATTGAGATATAATTGATAGGTAACATTGTATTAGTTTCAGGTGTACAACATGATTCGATATTTGTATATATTCTGAAATGATCACAATGAGTCTAATTAACATTCGTCACCATAAATTTTTTTTCTCATGAGAACTTTTAAGATCTACTCTCTGAGAAACTTTAAACATGCTATACAGTAGTATTAACTCTAATCACCATGTTGTACATTTGATCTCAGGACTTATAACTGGAAGTTTGCATCTTCTGGCTACCTTCATCCATTTCACCCATCTCCCCCAATCCCTGGCAACCAGCAATTCTATCTCTGAGCTTAGTTATTAAGTTTATTTTTTCCACATATAAGTGAGATCATACAGTATCTGCCTTTCTCTGGTCTGATTTATTTCACTTAGCATAATGCTTTCAAGATCCATTCATGTTGTTGCAAACAGAAAGATTTTCTTCTTTTTATGGCTGAATAATACTCCATTTTACATACAGTATAAACATATTATACACACACACACACACACACACACACGCTGCTTTATCCATTTATCCATTGAGAGACACTTAGATTGACTCCACTTCTTGGCTGCTGTAAATCATGCTGCAATGAACACAGGAATTCAGATAACTTTTCAAGTTAGTGTTTTTTCTTTGGATAAATACCCAGAATAGAATTGCTAGACATATGGTAGCTCTATTTTTAACTTTTTCAGGAATCTCCATACTGTTTTCCATACTGGACTACAGCAATTTACATTTCCATCAACTGTGCACAGGGTTTTCTTTTCTCCACATCCTCACCAGCACTTGTTATTTTTTATCTTTGATAACAGCCATTCTAACAGGTGAGGTGAACTGAGGTTTCAATTTGCGTTTCCTTGATAATTAGTAATGCTGAGCACCTTGTCATGTTCCTGTTAGCCATCTATATGTCTTCTTTGGAAAAACAGTCTATTCAGATCCTCTGCTCATTTTTTAATCAGACTGAATTTTTCACTATTGAGTTGTATGAATTCTTTATATTTTGGATATTAATCCTTGTGATATACAAATATTTACTCCCATTAGGTAGGTTGCCTTTTCATTTTACTGGTTTCCTTTATTTTGAAGATATTTACCTTTTTTGATCCAGAAATACTAATATTCAAGTATAATCTGCATTCTGTCACTATCTAACTTCAGAGACTAAGTTGTTTTATTTCTTCCCTGTAGCTTAATGTTTTATTCTAAAATGTGTGCCAAAGTGTTTAGGTGTAGTTGTAGAAACAATACACCAGTCCTTAATTTTACTTAGCTGAACTTAATTATGTGACTTGGAAAAAAGTCATATTATCTCCCTTAGGCTTGGTTCTTCATCTATAAAATTAAAGGGATACAGGAATCCCATGGCGGGAAAAGAGGCAGAGAGGAAAGTCAGCACACCTCGTGCAACCTGTGATTTTGCTCCCAGAGAGCAGAAAGTGAAGGGAAAAATAAGTGAGTGGAAAATGAGGGGCAGAGATGCAGACAGAAGGGTAGAAGAAGGGGAGTGTGAGAAAGAGAGAAATAGTCTGAACAGTATCTGTTTAAAACTAGGAGGAGATCATCAGTGATTTTAAGGAAAAGCAGAGTGAGAATAATGAACTTTATTGTCCTAACTGGAACTTTATTGTTCTGACCAGAACTCTGAATAAATTTTATTTTCCTATCAACAAAAATAAAGGAACCAGATAGTACCTGAGATTACATAACCATTATGTTTGGAACATTTTAAACTTATCTTTATAAACATTTCAAATGTATTCAGGGACAGTTAATAAATAACTGGTCTGAGTCTTAGCACTGGAAGCAATTACTTTAAAGCTCTAGATTCTTTCATAACTAATCTTTTACTTATCCATAAAGTTTAATCCATAAAGCTTCATATTCACCGAGTTAACAATAATTTATGAAGTTGCATGCATAAACAATCCGATCTTTCACCCAAATAATTCATTTACAAAAAAATTTTTTAAATAAAAACTTAAAGAGATGGAAAGATGTTTTGCTTCCTCCTAGAACCATATTAAATGAGCCCTTCCACCATATAAGGGCAGAGTGAGAAGGCACCAGCTATGAATCCAGAAGGCAACCATGACAGTACCTTGGTCTTGAACCTCCCAGCCTCCAGAACTGTGAGCAATAAATGTTTATTTTTAAATAAACAAATTAATAACACCCCCCAATTAAAGCATAAACCCACATAAACAAAGGTAATAGGAGAGAGCACTACCAACACTAAATTTTGGAAGCTGAAAAGTACATGGAGAAATGGTTCCTGGCTTACCTAACCATGAATGCTATTTCCCAAACTGGCAGTGGGGAAAGTCAAAAAAGCAAAGCATTTTACAACACAGAATTCCCCAAGTAGCTCAGGAATTGGCAGCACCCAGTAGGTTAAAAAAGAGGTAAGGTCAGGTTAAAACCAGGAAAACTGATTCCCTAGCATGTGACCTTCTCGTACTGGTAAGAAAACTAAATCCGAGATAAGTTAGTGACTGACAAAATTCCTACTAAAAACGGAAATAGGCTTGCATTTTAGTAATGTAGAACCATAAAAACTGAATTTGAAATCCCAAATGGAATAAACCAGTGAAAGTATAGCCAGGGAAGACTACATCACATATACATACTATTCTAATCATATGTTAAATGAACCACAGAACCAAAAAACCCAAAGAAGCAAAGTGGCAAACACCTTCTCAAACTGACCAGAGTTAAGGATCTGAACATCTACTTTTCTTAACATGCCATATTATAATAGGAAAAATACGATTTTCAATTTGAAGCTTCTAAGAATGAAATAAAGGAAAGACTAAGCCACAACGGGAATGACAAGCTTTTTTTTTTAATTTGACACATTCATATGGTAACATTCATGTTTATAAAACAACCCCAAGAGCATAATTGAAATTTTATTAAAGGATATAACATGAAGCAACAGGTTATGTTATAATCAAAACCCAGTACAAAATATTATAGCTCTATTCTCATTCTTCCCTGTGATTGTAAAAAAGTTAAGACCTGCTGAATAAGTCTCTAGAACTTTAACACCCCAATAAAATTAAAAATTTTATGTTTTTTAAATTTAAAAAGTTGACTATATATATTGGCAATTGTATACTCAAATTAATTTTATGTGGTAAGAAAAAGGATTTTCTATAAAAAGGAATACAAGAAAGAGGGTCTTATTCATATACAGTACTTGTTTATAGTAATTTACTACTTTGCTTCACAGCCTGACATGTGGCACCCCTAAAACTTCCTAAATATTTTTAAAATTAAATTAAACAAAATTTTAAAAAACAAATGCAGTTCTGTTTTACCTGTGATGTACCATCCTTAGCTTCCTGGAAGCGTTCAGATATAAAAATGTTATAAGCTGAGCGAGGTCTTTTCGGTTTTCCAAGCATTGTTAACTCCTGAGTAATAAAAATGAAAGAATAAGATATAGTTTTAACTTCTATGAGACTCAATTTTACTTACAGAAACTGTATGCACCACTATGCATTATACAGAATGTTCTTAAAGTGAATATTAAGATTCTCATATAAAGTATAAAATTATTCCTTCTTGGAGTCAGAATTTTTTTGATAGCACTAAGTTTTAAAAAGTATAACAGATTTTTATGAGTTACTTTCCGTACAAAATCATTTATTTTATATATTATTTTCATGGTCTCCATGAACTGAGTAACTGAGCACATATGTACAAAACAATCACAACCTCAGTTTCATCCTTACAAGACACTACTATCTCATTGGCCAAACCACGACGTGTCTCCAACAAACTCATGAACACTAGAATATCTGTTTAATAATCTCTTATTTCATTTCTTTCCCTGCATGTCTCTCAACCTTTAAACCTCAATAGATGTGCTAAATTCTTTTTACTCCACATCAAAAGAAGAGAAGATGAAAAAATACAAGTATCCCTTGCTATCTAAATCAATTTAGTATCTGAATTCAGAGAATGAGAGAGATTGCATTATCTTAACCTAGTGTCTGAATTTGGATAGTAAGTAGTACTGTAATTTACAAAACTTTGTGACTTTTAATGACAATGTTTAAATCAATAATGAACCCAACTTTAATTCATAAGCAAAAGTAGAGCTCCTCTGAGTTCCCTCTTCCTGAACCTCTCAGTCATGAAACTACTGTAGACCCCAGGTACTTCACAACTTAACTATCGCCCCTTTTATTTCTAGAATCACTATTAGGTGCTTCACTTGCAACTTCCTGGTTCCCACACATCTCACCTGATCTCTAACTGGTCGGTACCAGATATCCTTAATGGGAAGACAAATTCCAACAGAGAATGAAGGAATACAGAAATCAGGGAAAAAATCCTTAGGATTCAGATTCAACAAGAGCCTGGAAATCACCACTCCCTCCTAACAAGAATAAAGCTGAGGAGACTGAAAAATCAACAACTCTTTTTGAATGCATGAGGAAGGACCAAGGGCTAACTGCTGTTGCCCCCAGAATTGGAGAGACAGACAAGTCAATACAGAAACGGGGAGCCTCACCAAAGCAGAGAAACAGAGAGATTCAGGAAGAAACCGCTGCATGAACCAGTCAGTGCTAGATAGGAAAACCTGAACTGTTAAGTATCGGAATTGCCAGAGGCTGTGTGGACAACTCTCAGAGTTCCCAGTCATAGGAGAGCCCTCACAATATTATGAGATTTATAATTCTAAAAGCTTGACCAAATTCCCACAATCAATATCTAAAACTAAGCCCCTCTGGTTGAAGAATGGGGAGGGGAAAAGGAATCATTTTGAAATGCCTGAGCAATCTGTTATTGTTAACAAGGCCTGCCTTCAGGGGAAACTAGTTAACCAGAGCCCTAAACTGCCAGGGTATTATCAGAGCTTAACTGTCTTAAGGAAGAGAAATATGCAACTCCAGCCCACTCTAGCCATCCTGATCCACCTAAGGGAGAGAGAAAAACGTGTGCAGCTCACAGTCCGGAAGTAAAGGATCACTGAAAGACCAGGACCTAATCAAAGGACTAGGGAACGCTTCCCTTGTGCCCACACTTCACCACCACATGAAGGCCTATTTCACAGCAATACCTTTTACCTAGTACTTCACGTCTTGCTATCAGGAAAAAATTCCAAGGCATACTAAGAGGCAAAAAACATAGCTTGAAGAGACAAAGCAAGCATCAGAACTAGAAAGGGCAGGGATGTTGGAATTATCAGATCTAGAATTTTAAAACAAATGATTAATATGCTAAGGGCTCTAGACAACATGCAAGAACAGATGGGCAATGTAAGCAGAGAAATGGGAATCCTAAGAAAGAACCAAAAAGAAATGCTAGAGAGCAAAAATATTGATTTAAAATAAAGAATGCCTCTGATTATCTTATTAATAGACTGGGCACAGGTTGAGGAAAGAATCTCTGAGCTAGAGGACATAGTACTAAAATCCTTGCAAACCCAAAAGCAAAGAGAACAAAGACTGGGGGAGGAAAAGCACGGAACACAATATGCAGAGACTATGGGACAATTACAATAGGTGTAACAAAAGCATAATGAGAATACCAAAAGAAAGAAAGGAAGAAAAAAAATATTTGAAAGGAAAACCGCTTTAATCTGCCCAATCTCCATTTCTGGTCCTCTTCACTCTTAATACTGGCTGGGTACATTAAGGAGAAAGAGAGAGTAAACTTTAGAACTCACATCCTCCCAATACCATCCCTATGCAGAGACTGTATTTCTCACTCTTGGTATCTTTTCTGGCCCCCTTTTCTAGTTGGATCAGCAGCCTTAGATTGCCATCATTGACTTGAAATTGGCTGAGTCCTCAACCCTAGAGGTAAGAGGACTTAAGTCATTAGGGTCAGGGATAGATACTGTGGCATCTCACATTAAAGACTGTAATCTACTTTTCCAGAAAAATAACTTTAACTCTGTTGACCATTTTCTATAGTATACATCCTGGACCATCAAGTTGACCACCTCACGCCCAGTATTGGTTCTATAGAAAAATGTACTCTAAGTTTCAAGCAATGGAATTTATGTGGATTAATACCTTAAGCTAAGCACTACAATTTTTGAACCATGTGAAGATGCAACAGGCACTTTTCCCTGATGTGTTAATAAATTCAGTCTATTTGGCAATATTCAGAATCAAACTCACCATTACCTATAGAACAATCGAAATCAGTGAGTTATTCTAGACAAGACCCAGAAGCAAAGATTCTTACTATTCTCGCAAGATCTAGCTATTTCATAACTCTATTCCTACAGCTTTTATTCTAGTTCTAATCAAATATCTTTAATTCAGATATATCTGAAAGTAGTAACAAGGGTTTCCAAGATAAACTCAATGGCAAGTGGTCCTAGTGACAGAAGAGAACTATTCCTAATTGAAGTACACTTCCTGACATACAACCATATAGCCACACATATCAAAATCAGAGAAAAACTACCTATATTGTTATATAAATTTTAGTTTTTTGCCAGTTGAAAATAATATTTTAATGATACTCACTCTCTTTTTTATTATTGCTTTCTTTTTTAAACGTTTTTGCATGATTTCTTTTTCCAAAGATACCATCTGACTTGGAGTTAGCTGTTCTTGAATTCTGTTTATCTCCTCTTTGTATGCCTGCCAGTCTGCCTTATAAGCATCTTCATATACCTATGAATAAAAAACCAATATGAAGTCAAACTATTGCTGGAAAATAAAACATAGCTTACCTGCCAAGGAAAGACAACTGCATGACTTCAGATAAAAACAGAATGAACCACCAAGTGGAAAATGTGCTATGGAATCACATTTATATGGATTAAAAACATGTCTTTTTCATATACATGCTAACCAAGATGAGAGTCTAGCAATTAGCTTTCAATTGCTGCCAACCCTTCACCATCACCCCATACATCATAGTCTCATCATTTATGTAGATCAGAATGTATGAAGTTCCTTTGTAGAAAATGGATGTTAAAAAATCTCGGTCATCTGGTCCCTTAAGGGACATGACAGCTGTTCCTAACTATAGAGTAACTGCAGCAATGATGAAAATCTATATGCTTACTTTTTTTTCTGACTCAGGAAGTTCCCTCCATAGCTCGGCGATTTTTTTAATTAGTTCTGAATTTTTTGCATCTATGGATTAGAATAAAATGAGAAAAGATGTCAAAATTTTATGTCTTAGGATTAATTTCTAAAAACTTCTAGGAAGCATATAACCCATTAGCTCTAAAAGTTAAGTTCTATTAGACATCTCTATACAACTAAATACAATGATTTATCTTTTCTTTAACCAATGAATTTAAATAATAAATAAATCAATACTTTATCCAAATTGTTAAAGTCTGTTATCTAATACTATAGGAGTATATCACATATCACCAAAAGTCTCAGAAATTGATTATTAGTTTAAGCAAATAATGACAAGTTTATTAGTTCATTATTTCAATCAAAACATTTTTTTCAAGTCTTTTAAGAATTAAGTTCATAAAACCTGAATAAACAACAAGATAGTCTTGATTC
Source organism: Pteropus medius (assembly GCF_902729225.1). NCBI lineage: Eukaryota > Metazoa > Chordata > Mammalia > Chiroptera > Pteropodidae > Pteropus > Pteropus medius. The sequence continues at coordinate 35,486,192 of NW_024344378.1, read as the reverse complement.
ATATACCACCACCTTGTATTTCAATTACAGAAATATCATTTGCAAATAAACTAAATTATTCTAAAATCAATTCATTATTCTCCATTTCCTTCCTTACCTTAATTGGAATGACAGGTTGTAAATGCTTTAACAAACCACTTGTTAGTTTCAACTCCTATACTTTAAAAGACGTGAATACTTAAAATGTCTCATAAACCAATTCTTTATAATGTGAGAATTATTATAGCTCATTTGATTTTCACAAGTGCCCTGTGATGTACTGCACATGAAAGGGCTTTAGAAATCATAAGCAAAAATTAGCTATAATTAACTTAGTAAATATCTTAAAATTACAACCCCAAATGAAGGGCACACAGCCTTTCTAGGGAGTCAACAAATATCCTATCTGGGAATCTTTCAATGCAAAATTTCTTGAAATTAGTAGTTATTTTTATAGAGCTTTAGTTTACAGAATACTTCCACCTAAGGTATTTTACTGAAACTTCGTTAATTCCGAGGCAAAAGGAGGTAAGCAAGGGATAAAACGATTCATCAATGGTCCTCTAGGCCAGTGGCAACGAGGCCTCAAATTCAGCTTTTTCACATTCTCTTCTCTGGTTGCTTTCCACTCTACATGCTGCTATTTTAAAAATACCTTTCATTAGTTCTCAATTACATTTAAAGCATTTCTAATTGGTAAAAAATACATTATATCTCCCATTTTACAGATTATCAAATAGAATGGTTATGTTCCTGCAGTCACTGGATGGTTTGGTAGTGAAAATCAAGTTTGCAGTTTAAATGCTTAGTGCCTTCTTTATGACTCAGAGAAGAGTACAAACCCCAAAACTACTTACCTGGGTTCTGAGCTTTAAAAATGGGTAGCTGTTCTTTAGAAAATCGAACATATGAAGTCATAGGCTTCTTTGGATAACTACTCAAGGCGGATGAAAACCATCTCGGTATATACGCAAAACTACACATGAATAAAAAGAAAATAAGCGATATCAAGTATTTAAGTGCCAGTATTCATATGTACATAAACAGATCCCAAATAAGATTTCATCAAGATGCTATATACGACAAGAAAGGTAATAACATTTAAAATCCTGTCCTAACCAGAGGGAAGAGCCTGCAGAAATTAAGTCTCAAAGCCCTTACCTCCTAGAAAGAGCAGAGTGGAAGAAAGCACCTATAGTCCAGCTCCTGGGCCCCGCCTCCTCAACGCCTAGCTGATGGCGGGAGACTCTTGGCGCAACTTAGCACAGAACGCCGAACCTAATGCTCCAGGTCAGTGGGGAGGGGCAGGAAGGTGGGGGGTGGCCAGAAGTAAGATACGGGGTACTGATAGGGTAAGGCCTGGTATCAAAGCCACCGTTCCCATGGCAAGGTCGAAGTCTGAATTAAAGGGTCAACGCGGCCTTGACCTCCTAGGAGGGGCAGAAAGGTGAAGAAACCATCTACACTCCAGCCCTAGGGCGCTCTTAGCCCAGCCGCCTACTGAGGCGTAAGCGAGTAGTCCTACCTGAAGGGAGAGCGCAGTCGACTCCCACAGTCTGCGCAGAGAGCAGCTCCGGACGTTCCCAGTGCACTTAGCACGCCCCACATACCCCGGAGAAGCGCCATTGCACCCACTGACAAAGTAGTAACGGGGCCCCAAGCTCGTAGAGCCCCCTGGCACAAAAGAACCCCAACAACAACTTGAACCCGCGTGCAACCCTACCAAGTTCGCTATCATGCCCACCACTCGCGAGGCACTATGGGAAATCTATTAACTTCCTGTTGGTAGATAGGGGGCGGGGTAAGGCAGAGTTGGCGCAGGCGCCGTAGTGGCTTCCCCCTGCGGGCGGGACTGCAAACAAGGAGGAGGAGCTCGGGGCGGAGAAGGGAAACCGCAGCCCGGCTCGCCTGCGGAGGGCCCTGGCCTCGAGAGGGGCGCTCCTGAGCCACCTCTGCTCCCAGCCCCCGTTCCTCCGCCAGGCCCGGAGCTGATGGAGGTACGGCGGCGGTCTCTCCCGGACCGCGCACTGGTTGAGTCCGCCTGTGACAGCCGGAAGGGTTAGTACGTAACAGACAGTTTTACCACCAGGACACGAGGTGGTTGTGCCGCTGCTATGAGGTCAGGTTGGCGGGCGCAGAATGCCCAGCCGAGCCTCTCAGTTCAAGCCCGGGCTGGAGCCAAAAATACTGCTGAGGAAGGGTGTAGAGGATGGGGCGTATTTTAAAACCTAAAAATGCGGATTTCCAGGCCTTACCGCAGCGCCTGGTTCATTGTGTGATGCCTATAAATCTGCGTTTTTAAAAAATTCCTCAAAGTTTAACAAGTTCTAATGGCAGTGGTCATGGGACCACATTGCAAGCAATACTGATCTAGACTATTGTCCCCATCTACTGCAAATAACACTGACCCAGTCTTCAAGCCTAACATCTAATCCCGTTTCATTTGTGGGGAGGATACTGGCTAGTTATCCGGAGGCGTGAGTTCTAGCCCCAGCATTAACATTAACGTCTTGATCCGGGAATGTATCATTCCTTCTCAATCCCCCTCGCCCCAGCAAATGAAGATTTTGTACTAAATCAAGTTTCCCAATCGAAGCCCTGAGATCGTGTGACAAGTGCACTTTGATATATTGATGTGCTGTACACCCATTTTCTGTGTAGGCAACGGTATGAAAAAGATTGGGAAGACCTAAACTGAAGACATCTAAGGACCCTTTTAGCTTTTACGTTATAGTTACTTCAAAGATAGCCACTTCCTGAAACAGCCTTACCTTTATTGGATAGCTTTAATTGTTAGAAAATTCTTATCAGTGTAATATTGAGCTTTTCTGTAGCCTTGAGAGAATGGCCTTTTGGTACTACTAAGGACTAAGCCCACTCCTTTTAAGTGGCAAGCAACTATGAGCACTTTTCATATTCTCAGGGTCGAAAGAGATCTTCCAGATCATCTGTTCGAACCTCCCATACTGCCATGGAAGAAACCTTTTTTTATGAATACATGCTATGTATAAGGCCCCAAGCAGATAAAAGACGCAGTATTTTCCCACCCCCAGTAAAGCTTAATGGCAGAGCAAAAGAAATAAACAATTACAATATAGCGCCAAGAGAGAGGTCAGTTTAGAATTCCTTATAATCACATTTTGGAAATAATTTGTTTTGTTTTTATAGAATGTTTTTGTTCTTTCAGATGTTTGATAGAGTTAAACTTCTTTTGGATATTAAAAAATATTTTTGTTTTAAAGTATGATTTTGATACATCTTGCTGTAAAGGTTTTATAAATCTGATCTATAACATTTCTGTTTTCATCAGATAACAATATTCCTTAAAACTCATTCATATTGTAGTGATAATTTTATTCCAAGTGCAGTATTTACAAAGAAAATATAATTCTACCTACTTTCTCAAATTGTCTTTAAACAAAAAGACATGGTTTCATTTATATTTACTTTCTAAAAAATGAAGATTTACCATAGCCTTTCCCAGGATTGTCCCTTTATTTTGTTTTAAAAGTACATCTGCTCCCATGACTTTAACTATCAGGTGATAACTATCAGGTGATAGGCTGAACCACCTCTGATTCCCATGTTTTATACTGAATCCAGACCTCTCATTTTAGTCCATATCTATAAAACTACTGTCTTCTGGACATCTTTACAATCATGTCTCACAAATTATTTCAATTTTTCCCTGAACAGAATTTATAATCTTTCTCCTATATTGCACTTCTCTCAGTATGAGGCACCAGTACCCCACTTGACTCATCCAGGCCAAAAACTTGATAATTTTATAATATATCCCATTGACACTCCTCCCCCATCAACCAACTGATGATAAGTATTGCTGATTTTACCTCATTTACCCCTTTAGTCAGTATTTTCTCCTCTTCCACCTTTTGTTCAGGCCAGTAGTGTGTTGGTAAATCAGCTCTCCAAAAAGAAAGACCTAATTTGTAGTGTTTGCCAACATCTGTGGTTTAAATACTCCCACCATTGCTGATTTCCAACTACCAACTTGATGTCTCTAAACCTGAAGTTGGGCAGAGATATACATAATTGGCTCTCCAAGCCAGTACCAGCCAGCTCCTATATGCCAGCAGTTCAGCCTGTCATCTTTTCCCAAACACTTACAGTGGTTTTCCTATTTTTCAGTTTTACTTCTCTCCAAACCATATTCCACACTATCACAATGTCACTCTTTCTAAAAGACAAATCCTAGTCATTCATCCGTTTATCAAGTATGTATAGAACACCAACTCTATGCCAGGCAGGTCATATTTCTGTACTTGAAAACTTCAGTGGCTCCTGATTACCCACAGAATCAAATTTCAATTCTCATACATGGCACACAAGTCCATCATAAACTGGCCTTTTCGTTTCCTCTGCAGCATCATTCACTTCGCCTTTGCTTGAAATAATTTATTATTTAAATACCAATGTCTTCTGATTTAATAAATATATCAAACCATTTCACTTAACTCTGAGTTTACCATTGCATTTTGTGTGTTATACCAAAGTTATGGAAATTATTGGATAAGAATATAGACTTAGAAGTTAGGCAGATCTAGGTTCAAATCCTGCTCCTCTTACTAGCTATGTGACAATCTCTCTGACCCAGAGTTTTCCCCTCTGTGAAATGGGGGCAATAATGGATGATTCTTAGGATAGTTGTGAAGATTAAATTAGAAAATATATAAAAAGTTCTTAGAGTCCCTGGCCCATAGTATATAGTGGCTATAATTATCTTTATATTATTCATAACAATTATTATTAGCTTCTAAGTAATTATATAATATGAATTATCCACAAACAATAAAAGTGAGATTTGTATTACAGCCCTGTCATGCTTTTTTTTGGTCATTTCCTCCCCTTTAAATAACATACATACATACATACATACATACATACATACATACATATATATATACATATTCCAGCATTTTTCCTCTTTTCCTATTGAATTCTTAACATTTCTTAAATTAGTGTTTGAGCATAAACACTATGGTATGTGATGAAAAATTAAAACAATACAGTCTTAGGTTGAAATCATACTTTAATGTTTTCAGAACATTCTTATATAATTTTATTTATTATATGATTCACAAATTGAAGTAGACAGAGAAGGCATTATCATGATCATGGTTCTCAATTTACAGATGAGAAAAATTAAGTTCAGAAAGCCCAAGTCATAAAGTTACAATAGTTAGCAAGTTATCAAGTTGAAAACATGGTCTTCTGATTCATTATCTTGTGCCTTTCCCATTATATTATACTAACCCTCAGACTGAGTCAACACACTACACATCATTCTAGCCCAAAATATAAATATCTTCCTTGGATCTTCTATAGTGTGTGAGCTTGTATTGTTTACTAGTGACATATCATATATCACTGTTTTTGAATCCTTTTTTGTGTGTACATTTTTTTTTCAATAGATGGTAAGCTACTTGAGGACCAAACCAAGTCTTATGTTTCTTTCGATCCCCTATAGTACCTAGCATAGTGCATTGAGCACGATGGAGGGGGTGAGAGAGGTAGGAAGGGAGAAAAAATTAGTATCTGCACAAATTGTTTATATTCAAATCAGGCCACACAGAAAACAGCAACTGCCTTTTAGAAGTGTTATTTGCCAAGAGAAGGGACAGTTTATATGGAGATGGGAACCATATAAAATTTTGGAATATACATATGAAAGTAATGAGCATGGTTTATTGATACTTGCACACTGGTAAAGCTGAAGGTAGCACCAATAAATGGCAGCAGCAGTCGAGAGACCGAGATAATTCCCTGCTGAATAACGCAATTGGATACATATATCACTCGAAAAAATATTCTTATAAGAAAGCGGTCTTTCTTTTGACATTATAATGGATAAATTCAGCTACAATAGAAGCAATCACCTACTAGGCTTAGCACAAGGAATATCTTTAATTCTGAACTCATAAGTAAAATACATTTCTAGAAATAAGATTATACTCAAAACATTTAAAGATAATTGCCTCATCAGCAATTAAATAGCACCGTGATAGGCATTGAAGTGGCACAAAAAGGTAGGATATTGTTACTGTGGAAACAAAGTAAAACATGCAGAAATTATGGAAGTATAATTCATTGCAGCAATACAGGGAAAAATTATAATCTGAATATTTACTACCTTATCTTTCCTATAAATCAAGATTTTAATAAATTTACTGTAGAAAACTACACATATAATTTTTTATTTCAAACTACTTTCATTCACTTAGGGTCTATTTTCATTTCACTGGAGTTTGCCTTTAAAATCAGTATACGAAAGGATGGGAAAGAAAAATTAGAAAGATCTATTACATGTTAGTAGTTCCCAGATATCTAAATTGGTGTATGAATTATTTCTCAATTAGAACAAAGTCTGCATGCAGCCTTAATTATTAAGAGCATATCAGTTATTTTTAGCCATTGCCGTAACAGCATTATTCAAAATAAATATAGCTTTTCTATTTTAAACTGATTCAATGAGTCAGTAGGAGGTAGGACAAGCAGAAAAGATAGCTATAATTTTATGCAAATTTAAAACCCAAATTCATATTGCTGGATATTCCTGAAAGCTGACTTAAAGAGTGGAAGTAACCCAGAATGATTATATTGATGGAATATGCTATTAAACAAAAAACAAAAAACAGGATAACCTACAGTGTTTGCTCTCACATTGCTAAAAACACCTGATCAATACAAATAATCGTAATTTATTGCTCAACTATGTGCCAAACATCTTAATACATTATTTCTGATCCTTTCATTCATCATACAAGGTAGAATTATTTCTATTATACAGGTATGAAAACTGATATTCAGATTGATATAGATGAAGAAGTATCTTCCCTGTTGTATCTTATTAAGAATTTCCACCTATGAATACAGTTCGCAGCTTTGAAATTATATTTGACTTTATGTAAGCACAATATAGAGAAATCAGTCATGAAGTTGCAGGGTTTTTTTCCCAGCACTCACATTGTTTATTTTCTATATCCATAAAGACAGTTTCTTGACTTCTTTAATCAGTGGACTGTTTAAATAACATCTTAAGTTCCTTTATTCAGTCATTCATTCAGTCATTCAATAACATGGGTTCAAATTTTTAAAAATCATACAAATGTATGGTTGTGCATGCATAAAAAGTATGAAAATCATATACACAAAATTGAGTTTAATGGTGATTATACCTAAGTATTGCAGGAGTGAGTAGATGGTCCTCACTTTTTACTTAATATAGATCTGTATTATTTTATATTTTTTCAAAATACAATAGTAATATTCATCTTTTGTAATAATTTTTTTAACTCAGTTCCTAGTAGAAGCCAGTACTATGCTAGATACTGCCATAAGTTCTAAAAATACAAGGATGACTAAGGCATGATCCATCTGTTTAAATCTGCCTGGGGATGGCTTCATAGAGTAGGTGACATTTGAACTGTTTTTGCAAGTGGGGGAAGGGTGGAGGTGCTTTCCAGAAAAAGGAAACAGTATCTGCAAGTCACATATATACATAAGAGCATAGTGTACTTAAAAACAAAATATATGTGAAAAAGAGTGATATGAGACAAATCCGAAGAGGTTGGGTGGCATTTGGTTGTGAAGGGCTATGTATAATATGCCACAAATTTCGTTAGCAAAAGACAAATAACTTTTTAGGCAGGTTAAAATTGTTTTTAGAAAAATCTCTTTGGTAGGAGCACAAGAGTGTTTGGAGTGAGGAGACTGTAAAGAAGACGAGTTAGGAAGTTATTACTATAATCCAAGGAAGAAAGGTTGAGATTTGGAAATAAGAGACTGCCATGGTTCACACTCCAAAGGCATTTCTAAGTATAATCAGCAGGATTTGTTGACCACTTAAGCATATGGAAACAAAGAATGACTCTGAGAATTCCTAGAACGACAGACCATTCCAATTCAAATTCTCTGCTAAATAAATATTTCTAAACAAATGCTTTTATTACATTACTTTGCTGGTCAAAAACTTACACTGAGTTCTTACAGGCTATCAAATCAAGGTATCCCATCCAGTAGATTTGCCTTCTCCACCTAATCTTTTTTCTCATTAATTACACACAAATCCACCGAGGCGATTTTAATTTATTTCTACTTTATTATCTTTGTTTGGCTTTTTTTATTTTAATTAATGTCTTCTTCACTTCAATATGCCACTTAAATCCTCTCTCAAGACCTAAATGCATTCATTTATTTATTCAATAAATACTTGAATTCGTATGTGCCAGATACTGTGCTACATCCCAGGGAATCGAAAATGGGAAACACCAAGGATCTCACAGTTAATGATATTGATAATACAGCATGGAAAATACAATTATAAAGATATACACTGTGGGTAGAGTGACATCAGCATTACGGCTGAATAAGATACCCTCATTTGGGTTTCCCTCTCAACAACAATTTGGCATCATTCTTCAAACAAAAGTGCCTTTTTGGGAGCTGTGGGATCTAGCACCATATGCCAAAGGATCCAGGAGGAGTCTCGCCTACCTGTGCATTAAGTAACAGGCATACAGATATGGGTCCTGACTGTGGACCCTGCAGTGGCCAATAAACAGGCACTAACCCTCATGGCCACATGAGGGAACCCCTGCAAAACATTCTTAGACAATAACTTACAGATGAAAGAGCCATTATGTAAGTCTAGGATTCTAGCAGAGAACTTCCAAGACCATGTTGAAGCAATAAATAAGTAAATAAACAAACAAACACGTGTGTGTGTGTGTGTGTGTGTGTGTGGTGTGAGTTTGAACACACTGGAGAAGGTAAGATTAACAGTTTGACTACCCATATCACCCACTTCCCAAGATGGCACAGCTTGGGGCAAAGAGAGATCTTCTGAGACTGTGATTTCTCCAATGAAGGAAAGTGAGAACATGAGAGTGAGCACCCAGCTTCCCCAGCTGTATGGAAGACTGCGAAAAGAGCTCATTATTCTCTTAGCCCATCCAGAATACTGAATCATGAACTTCAGGACTGCAGAGTGGGAAGAGGATGGGAGACCACCAGATAGAATTCTCTGAGGGCATTAAAGGGACCATACTAACTGTGTTGTAGACTCCATCAAGAAGCCAGACCTTGAGTTGCTGGAGATGCCTCACTCACAGATGCCCTCAGCTGGCCCATGAGCAACCCCCACTGCTTGCACACCTCATGCACAAACACCCCACCCTATGTTCAGCTCCCTGTGGGCACTTCTGATGACAGCAGTGAAAGTGAGATTTGGCATATAGCAAGTAAGTACACGCAGAAAGCCAGCCAGAATCTGCAGGCCAGAGAGTCCACAAACTTGAATTTAAGCAATGCTTTTGGAAAAAAAGGGCAACCTGTCATCCAATCTGGTGACACCCAATCTGGATGTTACAGGATTGAGAGAAGACATACAAGCCTAAGAATTCTGCCACAAAAGGGAGCAAGAAGCATGGAGCAGGTATGTCTATAGAAGGTTCGAGAAAGTCTCAGAATTCTGAAGGCAGTTAGTAAAGACTAGAGGAGGTGCTACTTCAAATGTGAAGTCAGCAATGCAAAACCTTAAGGAACACAAAAAGTCAAGGAAACATGATGCCACCAAAAGATCACATTCTTAGAGAAACTAATCCCCAAAACACAGAGATCTGAAATTTACCTGATAAAATAGCTATTTTAAGGGAACTCAATGAAGTAGAAGACTACACGGAAAGACAATTCAACAAAAATCAGAAAAACAATAAATTTTTAAAATGAGAAGTTTAAGAAATAAATACAAATCATAAAAAAAGACTAAAACAAAAATTCTGGAGCTGAAGAATTCAATGAATGAAATCAAAATGCAATAGAGAACATCAACAACGCAGTGGAACAAGCATAAGAAAGAATCTGTAAGTTAAAAGACAGGAACTTTCATATAATCCAGTCAAAGGAAAACCAAAAAAGGAATGAAAAAGAGTAAAGAAAACTGACGTTATCTATGGGATACCATAAAAAGAAACAATTTGCAAATTATTGAAGTTCCAGAAGGAGAACAAAGGGGCAGAAAACAAATAATTGCTGAGAATTTTCTAAATCTTGGAGAGATTTAAACATCCAAGTTCATGAAGGTCACAGATCACCAAACGAACTCAACTTAAAAAGATTGTCTCCAATACATTATAATAAAACTGTCAAACATCAAAGACAGACAGAATCTTAAAAGCAGAAAGAGAAAAGAAACTTGTAACTTACAAGGGAGTAACAATAAAGCCATATCAACGGATTTCTCAGCAGAAACCTTACAGGTTAGGAGAAAATGAGATATATAGTCAAAGTGCTGAGAGGAGAAAAGTGCCACCCAAAATTACTCCACCTGCAGAAATGAAGGAGAAACAGACTTTCCCATATAAACATGATGGAGTTAATCAGCAATAGAACTGCCTTACAAGAAATGCTGAAATGAGGTCTTCAAGCTGAAACAATAGGATGCTGATTAGGAACATTAAAACATATGAAAATATACAATACACTGGTAAGAGTAAATATTCAGTCAAATTCAGAATACCTTAATACTGCAATATGGTGGTATGTTAATCTTTTAACTCCAGTATAAAGGTTAAAGAACAAGAATGTTAAAAATAACTACAGCTACATTTATTTTTTAATGAATCCACAATGTAAAAAGAGGTTAATAGTAATATCAAAAACATAAAAGGCAGGAAGTTAAAAGGGTAGAGTTTTTGTATGCAATCTAACTTAAGTTGTTTTTAGCATAAAATAGACTGTTATATCTATAAAGTGTTTAATACAAGCCTCATGGTAACCACAAACAAAAATTTACAATATATTCACAAAAGATAAAGAGAAGGAAATCAAAATATACCTCTAAGGAAAATTATCAGTCCACATTGGAAGGCAGAGAAAGTAAAAGAAACAAATAAGGGAACTATAAAAGAGCCAAAAAATAATGGCATGGCATAATAAGTCCCTATCTACCAATAATTACTCCGAATATAAATAGAATAAATTCTCCAATCAAAAGGCATTAAGTGGCTGGCTGGATTTAAAAAAAAAGAAAAACAATATCCTACTGTATGCTACCTATAAGAGACTCTCTTCAGCCTTAAGCACACAAACAGGCTCAAAGTGAATGGATCAAAAGATATATTCCATGCAAGTGGAAACCAAAAGAGAACTGGGGTACCTATATTTATATCAGACAGAATAGACTTTAAGCAAAAAACTGTAACAAGAGACAAAGAGGTCATTATATAATGGTAAAGGTCACTTCATCAAGAAGATATAACAATCTTAAATATATATGCACCCAACATTGGAATATCTACATATATTAAGCAAACACTAACAGATCTGAATGAAGAAATAGACAACACACAATAATTGTAGGGGACTTCAATACACTATTCTCAACATAATGGATTGATCTTCCAGACAGAAAATCCATAAGGAAACATTGGATTCGAACTATACTTTATGACCAACAGACTTAACAGACATATACAGAACATTTCACCCAACAGCACAAGAATACACAGTTCTCCTAAGAGCACTCAGAACATTGTCCAGGATAGGTCACAAAACAAATCTTAGATTTCAGAAGACAAATTATACCAATTATATTTTCAGACTACAATACTATGAAACTAGGAATCAATAACAGGAGGAAAGCTGGAAAATTCACAAATACTTGTAAACAACACACTCCTAAAAAATCAAGGGTCAAAGAAGAAAACAAAGAGGAAACTTAAAAATATCTTGAAGTTAACAAAAACGGAAACACAATATGCTAAAACCTAGGGGATGCAGCAAAAGCAGTTCTAAGAGAGAATTTTGTAGTAATAAACACCCATATTAAGAAAAGAGAAAGATCACAAATAAACAACCTAATTTTACACTTCAGGGAACTACAAAAAGAGGAACAAACTAAGCCCACACTTAGTAGAAGGAAGGAAATAACAAAGATCAAGGCAGAAGTAAATGAAATTCAGCCCGGAAACATTTTTTTTTAAATCAATGAAACTAAGAGCGGATTTTTAAAAAGATAATAAAAATTGACAAACCTTAGCTAGACTAAGAAAAAAAAAAAGAAGACTCAAATAAAATCAGATTTGAAAAAGGAGATATTATAACTGAAACCACAGAAATACAACAGATCACAAGAGACTACTATGAACAATTATACACCTACAAATTGGATAACCTAGAAGAAACAGATAAATTCTAGGAACACCAAGCCAGAAGAAATAGAAAATTGGAACTAACTAATCATAAGGAGATTAAATCGGTAACCAAAAATCCGCCACCAAAGAAAAGCCCAGACCTCACGGTTTCCCTGGTGAATTCTACCAAACATTTAAGGAAGAATTAATAGCAATCATTCTCAAACTACTCAAAAAACATTGAAGAGGGAACAGTCCAAATCTCGTTTTATGAGACCAGCATTATCCTGATACCAATGCCAAATAAGGAAACTGAAAAAGAAAACTACAGCACAATATCCTTGATAAATATAGATGCAAAACTCCCGAGTAAAATATTACCAAACAATTCCAACAGAACATTAAAGGGATCACACACCATGATCGAGTGGGATTTATCCCAGGGATGCAAGGATGGTTCAAGTCAGTAGGCAAGTCAGTAATTAATAGAATGAAAGATGAAAATCATATGATCATCTCAATTTGCAGGAAAAGCATTTGACAAAACACAGCATCCTTTCGACAGAGTATAGAAAGAACATTCCTTAACATAATAAAGGCCATATATAACAGGCCCTCAGCCAACATCATACTCAACAGTGAAAAGTTGAAAACTTTTCCTCTAAGATCAGAAACAAGACACTCCTATTTAACACAGTAGTCCTAGTCAGATTAATTAGGCAAGAAAAAGAAATAGAAGGCATCAGAATCAGAAAGGAAGAAGTATAATTTTCTTTGTTTGCAGATATGGTTTTATATATAGGAAATCCTAAAGACTACACTAAAAAACTAATAGACTAAACAAACTCAATAAAGTTGCAGGATACAAAATCAGCATACAGAAATCAGTTGCATTTCTATCAACTAATAAAAAAATATCTGAAAAAGAAATCAAACAATCCCATTCACAATAGCATCAAAAACAACAAAATACTTAGGAATAAATTTAACCAAGGTGGTGAAAGGTCTGTGAACTGAAAACTGTAAGATTGTAAAAAGAAACTGAAGAAGATACAAATAACTGAAAAGATATCCTGTGTTCATGGATTGGAAGAATTAATATTGTTAAAAATGTTGATATCACCCACAGCCATCAACACACTGAAAGCAATCTTTATCAAAATTCTAAAGTCATTTTTCACAGAAATAGAAAAAGAATAATAAAATTCTGATGGAACCACAAAAGACCTTAATAGCCAAAGCAATCCTGGAAAAGAACAAAGCTGAAGGTATCACATTACTTGATTTCAAACTATACTACAAAGTTATATTAGTCAAAACAGTATGGTTCTGGCATAACAAGAGACACATAGATCAATGGAACAGAATCAAGAGCCCAAAAATGAACCCTTGCATATAGCATCAACTAATATTTGACAAGGGAGTCAAGAATAGACAGTGAAGAGAAGAGTCTCTTCAATAAATGGTACTGGAAAAACTGCATAATCATATGCAGAAGAATAAAATCGGACCCTTATCTTACACTGCTCACAATAATTAATTCAAAATAGATTAAAGACTTAAAGATAAGACTTGAAACTATAAAACTCTTAGAGAAATCTCCCTGACATTGTTATTGGCAATGATTTTTTGGATATGACACCAAAAGCGCAAGCAACAAAAGCAAAAATAAATAAGTGGGATTGCATCAAACTAAAAAGCTTCTGCACAAGAAAAGAAATAATCAGAAAAATGAAAAGAGAATATATGGAATGGGAAACATTATTTGCAAATTATACATTTGATTAAGAGTTAATATCTGAAATATATAAGGAACTCATACAACTCAATAGCAAATAAAAATAATCTAATTAAAAAATGAGCAGAGAAACTGAATAGACATTTTTCTAAAGAAGACGTACAAATAGCTAACAGGTATATGAAAAGATGCTCAGCGTCACTCATCAGAGAAGTGCAAATCAAAACCAAATGAAGTATTACCTCACACCTATTCAAATGACTCTCATCAAAAAACTAAAGATAACAAATGTTGGTGAAGATGTGGAGAAAAGGGAACTCTTGTGCATTGTTGATGGTGCGGCCACTATGAAAAACAGTATGGAGGTTCCTCAAAACATTTAAAATAGAACTACCATACGATCCAGCAATCCCACTTCTGGGTATATATCCAAAGGAAATGAAAACAGGATATGGAAGAGATATGTGCACTCCAATGTTCATTGTAGTATTACTCATAATAGCAAAGAAATGGAAACAGTGTTCATAGATGGGTGAATGGATAAAGAAGAAATGATATATAGATCTACAGATATATAGAGATGTGCATGTGCATGCGTGCGCATGTGTGTGCGCATGCACACACACTCACAATGGAATATTATCCAGCTATGAGAAAGAAGAAAATCCAGCCATTGTGACATGTGTGGACCTTGAGGGCATTATGCTAAGTGAGATAAGTCAGACAGAGAAAGACAAATACTGTATGATATCACGTATATGTGTAATCTAAAAAAGCCAAACTCATAGACAGGGAGTAGAATGGTTTTTGCCAGAGGAGTGTGTATGTGCATGTGTGTGTGTGTTGGTGGGGAGGTTGGTCAAAGGGTACAAACTTCCAGTTATAAGATAAGCAAGTTCTGGGCATCTAATTATAACATGATAATCATAGTTAATGATACTGTATTACATACTTGAAGTTGCTAAGAGAGTAGATCTTAAATGTTCTTACCACAAGGAGAAATGGTAATTATGTGAAGTGACGGCTGTGTTAACTAACCCTACTGTGGTAATCATTTCACAATATGTAAGTGTATCAAATCAACACAATTGTACACCTTTATTTTACCATGTTTTATGCTGCTTGCGTCTCAATAAAGCTGGAGGGGGAAGATGCACACTGAGTGTCATGATAGCACCAGTAAGGACTAATCTTTTCCTCAACAGGTAAGGAAAGAAGAAACATGGAATTAGATATTTAAAGAATTGGGGAAGAGGGCATGTTAGGCAGAATGAACAGTTTGACCAGTCTGAGAATGAGAAGCATCACTCTATGGAAGTGGGAAAGGTTGGGAGCCAATGGCAACTGCAGGAAGTTTGGTGGGAGGCAGGTAGTAGGAAATGAAATCCAGGTCAGATCACTAAGAGTAGTAAATAATTAGTACTTTATTCTGCTGATTGACAATTTAAACAAAGAGGACAAACCTGAAAACCCACAGGACCCTGATATATAAATCAGATAAAAAAAAGTTTCACTGTTTGAAGTAGCAATACAGGATCCAAGGATAAACCATTAGCATCTCCCTTCTTTCTTTCCTAGGCCCCTCTGCAAAACTACTGCTGAGGCTGTGGAGAGCTATTTTAAAAATTTAAAGCTGATAACTCACAAGATCAGATTTGGGTTAGATGGAATACTCTGACATTTCTATGGATGATGAATTTGAGGGTAGGGACAAATATAGGAGGTTGTAGAAGTGGCGCATTAAAATATGAAGAGGTAGGAATTTCTATTTCCAGATAAGTGGTCCTACTGAGAATCAGAACTGGATGAAATATAAAAACTATAATTGTAAGGTATGAGATTATTTCTATAGCCATGAGACTCTCAGAGGTAAGTTCTTGAGTACTTGCAATCATTTTTCTCCAGGAGTAAAGGATAGAAACTGAAAATTTGGGCTTAGCACAGGCAGTGTGGGCCATTGCTGGGGGACAGAGAAACTAGTAGAGCTTTCTGTGATTGTACAGTACTAGAGTGACAAAACTGGAGACCTATGGGACCTGAACATGCAAATATTTTCTCCTCAACATATGTGCCAGTCTTAAGCTATGTTAGCCATTCTCGGTATTGAGAAGACAAAGGCCTGCCAGAGGAAAGGGGGCCCAAAGAATACCCTAGGAGTTAAAAGACTGAAGTGGGGAACTGACACTGATGAGCTGCAGTCCTTCTTTTCCATGGGGCACTTGTTGATTTGGATGTGGTAAAAGGCTAACAACTCAGGCTTGATCTCTGATAAAAGGTGACTGTTCATAACAGAAAAACCAGTAGTACTTTTGGTAGTTGCACAGATCAAAAATGGACAAAATGGCAGATCTGAAAGGCTTCAAACATATGGTTAGTTCTCTCTCAAGATGTTTGCCAAATTCTGCAGCTCCAAAAAGTGAGAGGCTAAAACTGTGAATCAAAAATATTGAAAAGCACAGTCTCTCTGTATTGAGGAAACAGAGACAGTCTTACAGGACTGTACTATGAACAGAGGAAATCAGACACAGAATCTAATTAAAATTGTAAGCCAGCCTCAACTAAGTGCAGACTCTGATTGCCTTAAGGTGATAATCTTCACACACTATTTATCTAGCAGAGGAGAGGGTGAGCCCTCTCTGGTGGAAGGTTACATCATCTAGTGTTTCTACAGTTTTAGAAACAATGTTTGGTTTTCAATAAAAGCCACCTACAGGTGATTTGTTATTTGAAGTTAGCAAAGACTAGAATAACTGTGAGTAAGGACTTCAAGAAAATATAGAAAAAAACAGGGAGAAACTAATCTAGGAACTCAATAGAAAACTAAAATATGTTTAAAAATCAAATGGTAATTCTAGAACTGAAAAATACATCTGAAATTAATTACGATATCTGAAATTGAGTGGATAGGTTTCATAGCAGATTGGACATGCAGAAGATAGGATTGGTGAACTAGAAAAAAGGTCACTACAAAATTTCCAAATTGAAGCACAAAGATAAAAAGAAAAATACAAAAATTAAGTAAGGAAATGTGAGATATAGTCAAAAAGTCTAATAATTTTATAAGATTCCTAAAGGCAAGAAATTAGAATGGGACAAAAGCAATTCTTGATGAAATGATGGTGTGATTTTTTCCAACACTAATGAAAATGTATCAACCTACACATTCAGGAAGCTCTGTGAACCTCAAGCAGAATGGAGACAAAGGAAACTACAGCTTACAACATCATAGTAAAACTGCTAAAAATAAAAAATAAATGGTTACTTTTTTAAAAGCAGTCAGAGAAAATAGAATTATTTTTAAAGCATCAACAATAAAACTAACAGCTGATTTCTCAACAGAACTGTGGAATCCAAAGACAGGGGAATATCTTTAGAGTGCTGGGAAAAAAAATAGTAAATTATTCCCAGTGAAAATATCCTATAAAAATATGAGCAAAATAAAAACATTTCAGGAGGGGAGACAAAAAAAAGAGTAAGTATTTGTTACCAGGACATTTTTACTAAAAGAAATACTAAAAGGAGCTCTTCAGTCAGAAGACAAATGATCTCAGATGAAACATGAAAATACAAGAAGCAACGAAGAACACTAGAAAAAGTAAATATGGAGGTAGATATATACTGGCGATGACATACAAAGTAAGAATAGTAATATCTTGTGGAATTATACAGACTTAAATACATGACAATGATAATGTAAAATGTGGGAAGGGGGTAAGTGTAAGGTTCTTACATTTCTGGGGAAATGGTAAAAGAATAATTTATGTTTAACTGTAATAAGATAAAGATGAATCTTTTAAATCAGGGTAATCACATACGCATAAAAGAATAAAAGAATGTCTAACAAGTTATCAGAAGGAAAAAATAGGACTATTATAAAAATTGATCAATCCAAAAGAAGGCAAGAAAAGAAAAATAAAAAACTGGTTTAAAAAAATCCCAAGAACATAGTAAATGCAAAGGACTAAATATTCCAATTATAGGGCTAAAATTGTCATACTGGAAAAAAAAAATCATATAAAATCCAACTATATAACAAACACAGGAGATACACCTTTTTAAAAAGACACAGAAAAGTCCGAAGTTATAAAGAACAGAAAAAATATACACTTGAGCAAATACTATCTAAAAAAGAAGCTATATTAATATTAGATAAAGTAGATTTCAAGGCAAAAGTATTATTAAAGAGAAACAGTTCTTAATGGGAAAGGGGTCACTCTGCCAATAAGACATCATGATTTTATCTGAGTGTATTGTGTGTGTGTATGTATTCAATAATCTGACCTCAAAACCTTAAAAAAAATATATACTAATAAACAGACAAATTCACAATCATAAAGGGGAAACTTAAACATATCACCGTTTAATGGCTGTGAAAACAAGCAAATATTGTGAACACAATAAACTTGATCTAATTGGCACATATATAAACACTACACTTAATAACAGATTCATTCTTTTTAAATGCAAATGGAACATATATCAAAATTTACCATATGATGGGTCATAAAGCAAATTTCAACAATTTTCAAAGAATTTAAATAATTAAGATGTTTTCTGGGCATGGAGAAATTAAACTAAAAATCAATAGCAAAAATATAACTAAAAAATCCAATTGCCTGTAAATTAAACAATATATTTCTATAACTCAAAGGTAAATGGAAAAATCAAAACAGGACTTAGAAAATATTTTTAATTGAATTATAATGAAGATATGATATTTCAGAACTTGTAGGATACAGATGAATTGATGCTTAGAGGGTAATATATAGTCAAATACATATTATAGAAAAGAAGGAGGCTAAAATTGAATTGGAAAACAAATGTACAAGAGAAAAATCTAAAAATCAAACACTGATTCTTTGAGAGATTAATCGATAATCCTGTAACAATAATTATGAAGAAAAAAGAGAAAAAATGTGAGACATGACTATAAAAGAGTATATCATTAACAACTCTACACCAACTAGACTGACAATTTAGACAAAATGAACGAATTCCTTGAAAATCACAACAAAACTGAAATGACAAGTAGAAAATGTGTCTGGTCCTACATATAATTAAAGAGATAGAATTTGTCATTAAAATCTTCCCACAAAGAAAACTCTAGGCACAGATGGTTTCAGAATATTCTTCAAAATATTGGGGGAAAAAAACCTTACACAAATTCTTCCAGAATATAAAGAGGGGATACTGCCCAACTCTTTTTATGAGGTCAACATACTTAAAGGTATCAGCGACAAAGATATTCAAGAAAAGAAATTACTGACCAACTTCTCTCATGAACACAAATACAAAAATCCTCAAAAAAAAAAAAAAAAGAGCAAAAAGAATCCAGAGATTAAAGAGGATAATACATCTCGAGTGAGTTTTAGTCCAGAAATATAAATATAATTTAACATTTGAACATCAGTTAATGTAATTCATACATTAACAGAGAAAAAGTATAAAAATCACAACAATCTTGATAGATGTAGAAAAAGCATTCAATAAAACAACATGTAACTCAACAGTTATAAAACTGCTCAATAAAATTAAAAATAGAAGGGAACTTAGTAATATGAAACAAACACATACTTAATATTGAAATAATAAAGCTTCCTCTCAGAAATCAAGGATGCTTGCTATCATTATTTTTATTCAACATGATACTGGAGGTCATAGCTAATGCAACAAGGAGAGAAAAATAAGAGGAATATAGATCGGAAATGAAGAAATTATCACTATTTGCAGGTAACATATAAGTGCAGAAAACTTTAAAATTCTACAAACTTTTGAAAAATGAATATAGCAAGGTTGCAGGATACAGGTGAAAATTATAGTTTTCAGTACAGCAAGAACACACAAATAGAAAATGAAATGAAAAGGAACTTTTTTAATAGGTGTAAAAAGGTAGATACTTAGGAATAAATCCAATGAAAAATGTGTGTAAGAACTCAACACAGAAAACTACAAAGTGACTGAGCAGTTAGAAATAAAAAACAACCTAAATACATTGAATGATATGTATGTATGTACGTGTGTGTATATATACACATACATATATACATACATGGAAGACTCAATAAGATGTGACCTCAAATTCTTTTTCATGAAAAGATCTATGCCCCCTTCCCTTGAATTTAAGAGGGTTTATGACTGCTTCGACCAATAAACTATAGAAGTGACATTATGTTATCTCAAAGTACAGATCATTAAAAGGTCGTGCAGCTTTCTCCTAATTCTCTTGGAACACTTGCTCTCCAGATGCCCCCACTTGGAACTGAGCTGCCATGTTGTGAGAAGCTCAAGCCACATAGGCTTTAATAAATGCTCTAATAGATAATTGTCTAGGTACCAACATCTGTGTGAAGAAGCCTCCAAATGATTTTAGCCACCAGCCATGTAAGTCACCCTGAGTGGAGGCCTTAAGTTTCACATCATAGACCAGTCATCCTTACTGTGCCCCTTCCCAATTCCTCACCCAATAGAATCCATAAACATACAATAGAATGATTGTTCTTTTATACCACTTAGTTTGGGGTGGTTTGTCCTTCAGCAATATATAACCAGAATAAAAGATGTCAATTTTACCAAAATTGCTCCATGGATTTAATATAATCCCAATTAAAATCTCAGAATAAATGGAAAAATTGATCCTAAAATACATTTGGGATCCCAAGGGACACGAATAGTCGAAACAGTATTATAAAAGGATAAAGTTGAAAGACTCATACTTCCCAATTTCAAGTTATCACAAAGCTACAGTAATCAATATAGTTTGGTACTGGCCAAAGGTATAGATCAATAGAACAGAGTCCAGAAACCTCTATGGTTAGTTGAGTTTCAACAGGGGTACCAAGACCATTCAGGAATAGTCTTTTGAAGAAATGGTGCAGATCTGATCTTTAGAAAGGCTTGCCCATGTTGGCCCTCAGCTGGCATCTAGAAAGCTGGCTTTTGCAACTTTCCCTGTGATAAAATTGTGTCTGCTGTGCTCACCAGACTAGACTTTTTAAATAAACAATGTGATTTATGATGAACACCTGCTTTTCTTCTGGGAGACGAGCATTTTGAAGGGCAAAGAGTGCCTACATGATTTATGCCCCAATAAAACCCTTGGACTTCATGTTTCAAACACATTTTCCTGGGCAGAAACACTGTACCCACGTTATTGCATTTCACTGCTGGAGGGAGAGTGTGTGGTCCATTCAGAATGAACACAGGAAGCCTGCACGTGGATTCCTCCAGACTCTGCTCTATCTTTCTTTTTCCCTTACTGACCCATTCAGCTGTGTATCTTTGCTGTGTTGCTAAAATAAACCTTAGGTACGACTATGACCATATGCTTAGTCTTATGAATTCTTCTATTGACACACTGAATGTGCGGGTGGTCATGGAACTGCTAAGTGCATTAGAAGTGATAACGTTAAGTGGTGTCACAACTGTTCCCCACAATATGTATATTGAATTAGCAATAAAATGATTCATATACAATTCACAATGATCTTTTGCACTAGAGCTCTTAACACAATCAAGTAAATTATGAAGGAAGCATAGTTCAGACCTTGTGCCAGCATAATAAAAGCAACTTCCTCCTGAGGTAAGAAAGGCATTTCCCTCCCTCTACAACAGAACCTAAGAGAGTGTCAGAATGTTTAAAGAAATGTATCTAAATATATCTTATACGAAAATACTCCCAAATGCTCGTACTTTTAGGTGAATATTCCCTCTTCTTATTATAGTTCAATTCATTTATAATTTAAAACCACATTCTTATGCATAACAAACAGCAGAAATTTCAATGTGACACAAGACAAAAAAGTAATATAACACTATTAGGTTGTCACTAAGACACTGCATAATGAATTATTTCTACAACCAAAAACATCAGCTATCCACAAATTTTGTTCTCACCACTACTGAAAAAACTCCTAGTGAAAGCGTATCAATTACAGTTTAAGAGGAGTTTGCAGATACCTCAGTACAAAAAAAAGAGTAGCTAGCAATGACTATGTATAAGAATTTTTACAAGTGAAATTAGATGTGTCTCTACCTGATGCCTTACTTATATAATACAACTGTTAGAACAGTAAAAGAGTATTACAAAAAAATGAGAACTTTCACAAATAACCTGCATTACGTTTTAGGGCTACTAAATTGCAATGAGAACTTCTGCTTTAAAGAAAACTTTTGAAACTCCTAGTTTACAGTTGATACAGTGATAGAATTGAACTTTTAAAATTCAGATTTTACATTGTTTTATTAAAAACATTTTTAAAAAGCAGTACTCTTTTATATCTTAACAGACCGAATTCAACAATTTGAATACCTGAAGCTCTATTTATATGGCCATGGCTAAAGCATTAATCACATTTTCCATGGCTGATCCTAATAAGAATTAGTAACAGGACCAATGATTCTACTGCAGAACTCAAATTTTAAATCATTCACTGGACTGAACTTTGAGTCCATTTCAAATTGACTACCAATAAATAGACATGATATATATAGCTCCATGATGAAGAATCTCTTTTAATCTGAGAGAAAAATGAATTTCCCTAATCTTTCCATTTAAAAATATAGAACTGAGAGAGCAGGACTCTGAAAAACATCAATGGCTGAATCATGTACAAAGATAAACATCACTGTAATAAGAGAAATGAAAAATTATATGTAGTATTAAGTTTTAAAAAGTTACCCTTTTGAGTATTAACTCTTAGGGTTGCCCTTGGGCTCTGTTTGTGTTTGTTATCTAATACCGTTGGATCCTTTGAAATTTATAAGAGGTTGATTTACAAGGTACATTTTTAATTTTCCCTAACAGAGTTTATAGTGGAGGAAATAACTTAAAGCAAAGATCAATAGTATATGATTTACACAGGCATGTGGGAAGCTTGTATTTCAGGAATCACAGGCTTTTGAGACAGTTGCGGGATAAAGGTGAAGTTGCTCTTACAATCCTTATTACTGATTTATTGTATATGGCAGTTATAAGTGTCCAAAATCCAATGTTAATATGGTTTTCAACTACATCTCAAAGCATCCAGGACTTCAAGAGGCAGGATCCTATATATCCAAAATAGAATATCCATTTCCCTCACTCCAAGGAGGTCTTTAAATTAATCTACTGAAGAAGGTCCTTAAATTCATCTACTGGTTAATCTACTGAAGAAGGCTCCTGGTTTGAAATTACAATTACAAAAGGCAACTGATGTAATCATGGTTAGAATTAAGCAAAAACAACATACCCAAATGGTGATCTGACTGATCCCTTATGCCACCGATGAACTCTGAAGATTTTAGTTAAGAACTTGTGCTCCTTAGGAGTCTGGCTGTACAATTCAGATATAAGCAAAGGCAAACAAGATTTAGGCAAGTTTCAAAAACTTTAATAAAGAAAAAAAAAGACATTTCAAAAAATAAATGTCACACAAATGAAAGTTTGTAAAAAAGTGAAAGCTATTCATGAAACAAAACCCTTCACTATCAAAATATACTAAAATCTAATGATGTTAAGTGTTCAAATTCTGGGCAAATATAGCTTATAATAATATAGCTAGTAAAGAAGTGTTTTTCATGATATGGCTGTTTCAAGACATCACTTAATATAATTACTTTTTAAACCTATATTTTCTTAAACATCCATTTCACAATTCATTTATTTTACATTCATTTATGAAATCACATTTTCTAACAACGGGTTATTTTGTGCTTTAATAATAATGAACCATAGTAAAATACTTAAGTGATTTAAACGATTTGCTAATGACTACACCCATCACAGATTCCTGTACACTTACACAGCTACTGCAATAAGCAAAAGAGCTATAACCCTTCTTAAAAATGACACTCAAGTTTGGTAAGCATGCTAATAATTAGAGATATATTTTTCCCAAGTTTAAACATCAGAACTTTCTAGCTTTCATTAAAATCTGCAAAGATAACCTGCTTATTTAAATTACTTTTCACTGGCAATTTATAAAAACAGAGGAAAGCGTCATTTTAGAATTTGCTCTGTAATTTCTATAGTAAAAAATGGATGTCCTTTTTCAAACTGTGACGGCGCTAAAATTCTAGTTTAGAAATCCTAGATTTTAAATATGAAGAAATACAATTTCAGTTACATCTAGAGTGTCATTTTAATGAATTAACCTAATTATTCTTCAGGTTATAAAGACTCTTCTTCAGTGTGGGCAACACTACCTTATACACATCTCAGTATTTTAGTAAATGATCCATTTTTAAATGTGATCCAAGACAAAACCTAACTTATTCTAAATTCTCTTCTATAACAAGGAACCAATGTATATCATCCTTCAGATTGATTCAGTAAACAGATACAAACCTAAAGCAATAAAATTTATGTAATTAGTGGTGATTAATTAGCCAAATCAACAGACCTCATTCAGAATTTGGAATTACTTTTCATGCAAAATTTAGTTTTGATCCTTATAAAGTAATTTTTTAAGTCTTTAAGTAATCAAGACAAATAGTAGAAAAAGCATTTTATTTATATGGAAAAAGCTACATTAAGATCTGTAAAAGGTGTCATTATAATATTGCCTATACAGAAAAAAATTCAAATGTGAATAGCAACAAATAAAAGTTATACGTCTCCTACTTAGCAGTGCAATTAATTCACATTGCAATAAAGTTAAGTCAAGTATAACAAAATCAAAACAAGTGTTTCTCCATAATCAGTATACTGAGAATTACAGTGTAAAGATCATTTAGGTTTAAGAAATCTGCAATCGATCTACAGAATACCCTAAGGGAGACAGACAGTTAATTCATTTAATTATCAGCTGTCGGGGTTTTCAATACTGTTCACAGGAAAAAGGTAATGACTTGACATACATGTAAATAGAATATATTTAGTCTATACAGTAAAAAAATACAAATTATAAAGTGAGCTAACAAAGAATGAAATCTGAATACAGATTTATAAAACTGACAACACAGACAACACATACAGTATTTCTCATGTAAAAACATCTAGTTTCAGCAAAAAATAATTTGGTTGCTTTTCAGATGCATTGTAGATCTTGTAGCTGAAGATGCAGATGTCCAAGGATCTTAAAAACCATAATAAATGTCTTTCTCAATGCATACAAAATGATTAATGCTCTCATCACAGTCTT
Organism: Pteropus medius; assembly: GCF_902729225.1. NCBI lineage: Eukaryota > Metazoa > Chordata > Mammalia > Chiroptera > Pteropodidae > Pteropus > Pteropus medius. Next base: position 35,461,203 of record NW_024344378.1, on the reverse strand, counting down.
AAGGGTATTTTTGGAGTTTGTTTTGTCTTGCTTCAGAAATACATTTAAAATGGGTAAAATCAAAGGATTTCATGGTACAATGAAACAGTAAACAGTGCTCAATTTACTGCTAATATTGAAAAAACCTAGATTTTACAGTACTCTGGTATATATGAAACTTTTTTAGATTTTACATTGCATATTTCTGAGTCCATTCTCTTGCGTGTCTGTTGTATCTGTAGGCATACAAAAGGGATACAGTAAAAACATACAAATTGAATCTTTTAGAAGATCTATCTGTATAAAACTGTATACTCTACCTTCTTAAACTTCATTGCAATAATCATACATATACCATTTATTGGGTCAATGTGACTTAGGCTTATGCATTAATAAAACAGAACACATAAGTGATTTTTTTTTAACTGATGGATTTCTCTACAATCTACATGAAAACACATCTAAATTATAAACAATAAAATGAAAAAAGCAATTTCTAACAAAAATCTGTAAAAGACAATGGGCATTATTTGTAAATTGCAAATGAACTGCTGGTACCAGAAAGATGAAGTAGCCTGAAAACTAGGTCAGTTTGGGGGATTTAGGGATAACTTCTTTTCCTGGGAGAAGATAAGGTATATAATATTCAATACTTTCCAATTATCAAATTCTTTCATTTTAAATTTACTACCTAGGCTCATACATAGTTATTTCCTACCAAAAACATGATATACTATGCAAATGCAGAACATATACTGTTAAATCATAAAAGATTAAACAGTATGTGGGAAAAAACAAGATTTTTTTGTAAAAAGATTAATAGAGTTTATAAAGAAGGTTTACTCTACTGGAAAGATAAACTTAATATAAGTATAATAAGCATAACTAAATATACTTAAATATATTGATAATATTTATATTTTGGCAGAATACACAGAAATGTACCCAAACAGAAACTAATATAAGTTAATACTTACTTTTCTTTGTCTGATTTATAAATTTGTGCAATATCTGGTACTAAGGGGTCATCTGGATTAGGATCACAAAGTAGAGAACATATGGACAATAAAACTAGATTTAAAAGAGAACATCATATTAATGATCTTTCTATACATTATACAATTACATATGTGAAAATAATTTCACTGAATATAGACAATGAACTTATAAAGAAAACAAAATAAACACATTAAATTACATTTTAGACTAACTAAAGCTTGTAGCAAGGACTTTTAATTCTTAGAGTTATAAAATTACTATATAATGTATATAATAAAAAATTATTATAACTTTTAAAGTTTTAAATTCTATTTGAATTTCTATTTAAAAAATGTGAACCTCCAAAGTAGCTAACCTTTAAACTCAAGAGTTCAAAATGAAAATATGTTTACATAACACACACAATAACCCAAATGGTACAAAATCAAAAAATTTTTAGAATGGCATCCTAACTTCAGATATTTCTTAGAGAAACTTTTGTATTTGAATAAGAAAACTGTTCACTTTTTTTATTCCATTTTAATGTAGAAAATCTGTGTTGTAATCAATTCAAGGTAAAGCAATCAAATTATAGTCAACAGTCCAAATGATTTGGACATTGTGCTCATGTGCTTTTTACTGTGGCTTAGTGCTATAGACCATCTACAAAAAAGATTTGTAAGATTTTTTTTCAATGAATCTTTTAGTCCATATATGTTATTTATATTGCATGCATTTAAAAACAAGGTGAATAATAATTACATAACTTGTATATTTTAAAATATAGATGAAAATTGAAAAAGCTGTTTCTTGCCACGTTATATCACAATACTAATGCAAATAGCTACATATACATACACACACACATATAAATATCTGATAAAGGAGGGAACAAGGACTCTGGTTCCTCATTTGTCTGCTTCTATTGCATGCCACCATTTCTGAGGGGGTTCGTGGAATCGTTGGAACAACTTTCCATCTTTGGTCTCCTCTACTATGTTCTTTTATCTTTTCCTACTCTTAAAAATCCACAGGTGAATTTATAAAGCAGAGCTGATTATTAAATAACACAGAAAAGGGCACTAAGGGTTAATGAAAAAACTAATATTTTAATTCATCTTCCTTACTGTCTATCTGTCCAATAAAATTTCAAGCATTATATATTAAAAATCACAATTATCTGGACTCACGTCTCCAGAAAGTTTTTATACTAAACATGATAAAAAGCAAAATTAGACATTTAAAATACAGAAAAGTAGAAACTGTACAAACAAATGAGCAGGTATAAGCTACCTTATAAAATAAGCAAAAGGGAAGTTCCTCATGTCTCCACTCTTGCTGCCAAGAGCCATGAGCCCTGATTTCACTATTAGGCACAGAAATCAAATGTTTTAAGATAAGGAAAAAGGAATAGTTAACAATCATTTGAGTGCTTACCATGTGCCAGGTGCATAGTGACCCTATATGTAATACCATTATAATTCCCATTTTACATATGAGGAAATTGAGGCTATTTGAAACTGTTCTTAAAGGACATTTAACAGAAGACAACAATACTAATTATTCTTTATAAAAAGCTATCAACATTAGATACTCAACATCTGGCAGTCTGCCATTTCTTTTATATGTGTGAGTACTTAACCATTTATGCCAAATGAATTACATTTAGTGATACCATTCTAGGAAAAAATATATTAATTTGAATAACCCTTTGACACAGATTCTTTCCTACATGTAGTACATAACAGTTACACTATGTAAGTTTTTTTAAAAGACACCAGAATCTACATAAACATTTTATACAAATATTTTAGGTCAGAAAAACTACCATTCATAAATAACTGACCTGAAGGGCTATTACTTTTCTAATACTTGAAATAATTATGGCTGTGGACCCTGCATCCTATAAATCTCATCACTGTTAAAAACAAATTATATATTTAGGTAGCTTTTTTTTTTTTTTAATTTTAATGACCCTTGATTCCACACTGGGATCCTTTAAGAGAAACAATTTTCTTAAATTTTATAAAAAGGAAAACTACCAAGTTACTTCAGGGACAGATGCTGAAAACAGTGCGTGCGTGCGTGCGTGCGTGTGTGTGTGTGAAGTCAAAACTAAAGGGTAAAGTGTCAAGAGGCTTATCCCCAAATTTCTAGCTCTAACATTTTAAATTTCTTTTATTTCAACGTTTAGCCCTCAAGTTAATTCCTAAAAGCAAGAGAGTAATATAAGAGCTATGAAAGCAAAGCAAAATCAAAACAGGAGGAAAAACAGTAGATTGGTTTTTTAAACTTTGGTCCTTAGATACTTATGCTGTATTTTTTCTGTCTCAAGGTTATCAATCATTATAAATCTGATAAATGAAATTACCTTTTGATACAGTCAGAGCTGGTGACCATTGTGACCTCAGGATATCAAGACAAATACTTCCATTACTGTTTATGTTTGGATGATAAATTTTTGTTGTAAAAGCAATCTAAACATAAAACAAAACAAAAAATGTGACAATCCACGAATCATGAACAAAACAGAACCAATTTGCTCTAAGATAAAATGTGACCCTAGTAGAGAAATGTACTCGACACAAATTGAATGAGCATCTACTTTGTGCACACGTAGTTTTAGCTACTGAGAATGTGAAAGCAAATAAAGTCAGTTTCCTGCTCCCCGCTACAAGAAATTGAGAAGTATTTCGGAGAGTGCAATAAATAAGTCTGTAATAGCTGGTATGACTGGTTGAGTGGCACCTGAAGTAATCCTTTTTTTTGATTATCAGTGATATGCAGAAGTGATACTAGGATCTAAAAATAGGGTGCTGACCCTGTTCTAAGGGAAAGTTGAGAGGCCTCAGGTGGTTACCTGTCCTAGGAAATCCACCAAGAATCCTAATCTTCCACAAGAGTTGCTGTTATATCATTTTATATATGTGTTAATCAGGTGTTTTTAAAATCTAAAATAATTATTTCCTGAGTGACAGGACTGGTTAACGACTTTCTCTCTCCTTGACATCTCCATCATTTGTTTGTTTCCTCTTTAGATCTAATCTAAATTTAATAAGAACATGTTTCTCTCTCCTACCACTCTAAATAAAGGGACTGTGTCATATTTACTTTTGCATGCTACATGGTAGGTGTTCAATAAATGTTTTTAAACTGAGCAAAAAAAAAAAAAAAAAATAACTTTGAATCTCTTGAATGGAAAAGTCTGATTCTTGACCATAAAAAACTTCCCAAACTACATATATCTAATTAAAGAGAAAAAGAAAGGAATTTATTTTATGGCATAACAAACACTGCCTTTTGTTTTATAGATATAATACAATATTTGAGTAAGAAAGCAGATTTTAGGTTCGGTGATTTTACAGAACAGTTGGAACATGCTAACCGGTCTTGGACATCATAAAAATATCTTTGCATATATTTCTGACATAAAAGTCACATCAATCATAAAAATAAAATACCTTTGGTGGTTTAAAAGGATAGTCTGTCGGAAAATGTACAGTGAGAAAGAAGACTCCGCCTTGATATGCGCTATCAGGCTGAAATTACAAAATATCTGCATCAGTGTTTGATTAATACATTTATTTGGTAACCTAAAATGATCCCCCCTCCAAAAAAAAAAGAAAGAAAGAAAATGTCTGTTTGAAAAACATGCCATCATTTCATAAGTTCAAATCATTTACCTTGAAAACAGGTTTTTCCTTTGTAGGTATGAAGAAGGGTTTTCCAACAATCATGACATCATAGAGTTTAAAACAAATAGAAAATAGGACACATGCAGTGGTGTGACTTGCCCAAACAAATATGTTTACAAGCACAGATTTTTTAAACATCAATATACACACAAGACTGCTGTGAGAAAAGAATAATTTTCTGCAGCAGTAATCAGTATTTTCAATAGGACTGGGGCTAGTGTTTACCTTCTTAGTTATAAAACTCAAGTTCTAATGGTCTATTTGGGGCAAGTATGGAGATGAACTAAACACGTTATGAAAAGGACCTCAAATCTTCACTTAGTAGCAGTTTATAAAATAATGTGGGAAATGCGAAAAAAGCCACAAACTAATAAATTCAATATTCATGGAATTATCAAATCAGGAATCAACTTAACAAGAAGAATTTAAATTTGGCCATGTGTCTTTATGGCAATTAGAAAATATAATGTTGCAAGCAAAGGGAAAAAAGTTAAAAATTTTAAAAAGATAACAAAAAGACCTAAAATTTTACTTTAATTTCTTTGTATTTAATTAAATTTATCATGTTATATTAACATCTTGGTAGTAATAGAAAGATTATCATTACTTTCTTCTTAAGTTTCTGCATACATATTAGAGGCGGCACTGTATAATTATTCTTATTATATATAGTTTAACTCTAGTTCACCGAAAATTATAAGTAATGTAGAAAATATAAGTAAATTACAATTGACAGATATGGTCTGCGTAGATATTCAAATGATACTAAGGAGTGGCATGTTGACATTACTAAAATAAAAGGGGTATGAGTAACATAATTGTAACCATTTACTACATGTAATTCACATAAGAAATATTTTTGAAGAGCTATAATTCAAATGGTACAGATGGGCCTATAAATGATAGTATTTTGATTCTTAGTAAGCAACAAAAACAAACAGAAATAACTAGATTCTTATTGAAAGTTGTTGTTTAAATAAATATGTTGCCTTTTTACTCTTTAAAAAGCTAACAAAATTTAGTAGTATGAGACACTAGCCCAGGACTCCCTCTCTGAAAATTAAATAATTGCTTTGTTTTCTAAGTTAAACACAAGGCAATATGATTAGAAACTCTATGGCTTATTAGATGAAGCTCTTTTGAGGATGGGAGGAGAGAATGATGTTCACAGCAACACGTTACCAATGTGCTCTCATCCAGAAAGCAGATTTGAGCTGTCAGTGACCATTCTTATACAATCAGATTTTTGCGCATAGAAAGAAAAGAAAGCTTGTTTCAAGTCATAACTGCCTTTCAGGTGTAGAAAGAAATAATCTTAACAAATATAGCAAATGATAAGAGAAGTCATAAAATAGTAGGTAATTTTGACTAGGATAATGCAACAAAAGTAAAACCAGCCAACTCATCAGATGGCAAAAAATAGACCCGTTGCAATATTTTATCAGTTCTCTCAAGAACAGGAACAGTAATGAAACTTGTTGCAAACTAGTACTTGTTACTTGTAGGAATTCCATCATTGGGTTAATGAGACTTATTTCTGACCTACAAAAACTATTGATGTGAGAATAATTATGCTTAGAGTTCTGGACCACTGGCTTTTTGTGCTTAAAAATAAAGATAAAGGAAACACACAGCCTGGTTGCAAACTGTGGGTAACCCATTACCATGTAATAATCAAAGATTTGACAAAAGAAAACACATCACAGTAAACCTAGCAAGTATTTGCTATCAGTGCTCTAAAAATTATCATGAACCCTTTAATCACATTTTGTTTCCTGAGTGATTCAAATACAAGAAAATTCAACCTTAGCCACAAACATCTGATCAAAGGCAAAATGGCAAGAATGAATTATGGCTGTGGAGATTAATTTCATATATATGAATCATACTTACGGGCCCCATAATAGTTGCTTGCCAGTGGAACACTGAAACAAACAAAGGAGTTTTGGAGTCATTAACAAATGTTCAAACCTATATTATTAATGGTAGCAAAAGGCTAGCAATAAAGCAAAACTTACAGTCATCTCCCACAGGTCCAGCTGAACAGTGAGCAGGTGGGTCACGTTGTAGATCGCTTAATTCCTGAGGCAAAGAGAAAATGCTTAAGGTTAATTCATTTTCCAGTGAAATAAGCATAATAGTCCATAAAGACACAAACTACCAACTTCACTTTAAAACCATTTTAGGAAGTTCTATTCAAAATATGAAAACATAAAATACACTGTTAGCGACTGGTAAAAGAGGAGGGAATAAGGTATTAAATTCCTTCATAAGATATCTCCAAACCTTGAAAATATTAAATGGATTAAATATTGTTTATATTTATTTAAATATTATTTATATTTAATGAGTATCTACTGTAGGCAAGGTAATTTATATAAGTACTGGTATATGAGAAACAGGTCTTCTTCAACAGGTTTACAATCTAATTTGGCAGAGTGAAGACTCACAGGGCTATGGATATTTAAGGAACAACCTGAAGCTTAAATGAAAAGAAAGGAGAGCAGTCAGGCCATATTTTGATGCACACTGATTCATACGCTCTTGCCTGCTCTCAAGAAAACAAAGATTAGTGGCTGCTAACATTTACTCGATGTTTTGTCATCCTCACAATCCTCAGAGATAAGTGTTATTATGCTCCGCATGTTACAGATGAAGAGCAAAGGTGACACACTTCACTGTGTGCTCACGTAACTAGCATGTATGGGGTGGAGCTGGGATTCAAACCCTCAGTCGAACCTCTGGCTTTTTAGCTTCACAAATGTACAAATGTAGCTGACATTTACCGAGATAGGGGAACGCTAGAAGACAAGTTGATTTGGAAAGTAGACATTTAGAATCTGTGACCCCTGTGATAGCAAGGGAAAATTTAGTTCAACATACAGGGCTGAAGCTTAAAAAAGGACTAGACTAGAAATCGGAAAATCACCATTTATACCAGGTTTTAAAATCGTGAGAACGATGTAAACATTTTCATGGAACACATGTAAACAAATAATGCATTTCATCAAATCTAAGATGCCATCGATTGTAAATTACATCCTTATTTTATATACCAATAATTAAGGAGGAATACTGCAATTACTTTTAAGATATCATCAATTATAACATGCATCCAGATTTTAGAAATGTTAAAATGAAAAAGATGTACACATTAGAATCATTGTAATATGGTTATTACAGCAATGAGTTCAGTATTCTAAGAGGCACATAAGAAAACATGGTACGGAAAGGCTTTCATAAGAAAGTGATATATGAGCTAAGGAACTAAGCCAAGTGCACAATCTAATCTTCTTCTAAATCTTCCAATCTTTTCCAATATACCTTGGTACTTTCATTTTTGGTTTGTTTTTGTGTTTTTTTTCACAGTTAGTACTGTGCTTCTCTTCCTGAAAAGAATTAACTGAGTTAGCAGCTCCTTTGGTCCAGGAATAATTAATAAATGATAAAAAGAAAGATTTCAGTCTTCGACTTAGCAATAGCGGTTAAAAAGCAAGGCTTTGAAATTCAAGTACAGGTGCTATCACTCATTTGCCACATGACCTTGAGCAAAACTTTTTTTTTCTCCTAATCTTAGTTTTCTTTAATGTAAAGTGGCATTACTACTTTCATCTATAGTTTCTGTAACAAACAAGTGAAATGATGCATGTGAGGTGTACAGCAGTCTCTGGCACATAGCAAGCATCCAAATAAATGTAAAGATAATATGAAATTGATAGTCATCCAAATCTCTAGTAGAATTATTTAACTAGTTTAAATGATTGGGGGAGGAGCAGCTAGTTAAGTCACAGCTCCATTTTAGAATGACTGCTTTATTTAAGTTTTATAATGTGGACTTACAGGAGACTGCTTCTGAAGGTATTCAATGTGGAATTTTTTACATTAGTATAAATGGGTAAATGGAACTTCTTTGTCCTTATTTTAACTAGAAAACTAAAAATGAGCCTCTGATTGTAGTTTAAAAAAAATGATTTGCATGTATATATTTTATATAGATAATGTATGTGACTAAATCATACACACACACACAAATTTATTTTGTTTACTATCAGAAAAACCTGAAACCATATTTCATTTAGAATAGCCTTGAATCATGTTCAAATTTCGAATGTCAGCCTGTTCTTCAAATCCCTTTAAAACATCACAAAAAATTAAAGGTATCTTGTTCTTACATTTTTGTGCCCTGATTCTACCTTCTCTGTAAGAAGTTAGAACCAAGGAAGAGAAAGAGAAAATCTAACAACAGAACTGCTGCAGAGGCCAGTTTCTTAAGTTGTTTACTGAAAGCTCACTTATTATAGTAAGGAGGCAAATGACAATATATCAAACATCAAACATTCTTAATAATCACATTGACCATTGTTATAAATAATGGCATTAATGCTTTGGTGAGGAGCCTTACATATCCTTACATATTTTAGGAGGGTCTAAATTTCTAATGTTCTATCCCTTATCAAACCACGTGTCTAGAAATATGCTCTGTTATATTGTTTGGAAATATGCAACTAAAACAATGGTGCATTTGTACAGAATGACCAAAAGAAAAAAGGTACACTATATACTTACCCTCACCCACAAAAAGACAGATCTTAAATTTGAAAAAAGAAAAATGAAGAATTCTGAGATGTGCTAAAGTGAAAATATAAAACAAACAAAACCTAACAACCAAAAAAACAAAATGCCACCTTTTTTTGCTCTTAGTCTACTCTGTAGCCAGTGTACTTTTAGATGAGACACTAGTCTACTCTCTCTGTAAGAATTAACACTGAATTATACAAATTGCTCAAGTCCACAGGATCCTCATAGAGGCCAAGGCTCAACTCCACCATTTCTCATTGCTAATGGAAGCCTCTTAAATTATAGCTTATGATACTGATACTTCTTGAACACCTCTTCCTATTCTACCCCTACCCTGAAATACAAGATGCACCCTATAGGTAGCCTCCCAATAATTGTTTCACTAGCCTCTTAGGCCTCTCACCTAGGCCTTCGTGGTCATGATGATGAAAAGTAAAAGGTTTCACAGACAAAACATTTAAAATCATTCATTTTTAATTAAGTGTTGCACTGGGGTGTGTGTGTATGTTTGTATGTTATAAAAGCATAGCAAAGCAAAACAGTGATCTGTAGGGAAAAAATAAAGAGCAATGTACAGTCAAACACTCACAAGACCATTACCCAAACCAAGTAATTGTCAACCTATCAGGATACTTCCATCCACAGCTTCAGTGAGAAAAAGAATGCCAGTTGCTGATAGAGGGAGTGTAAGTTGAGATACCATCTTTTGGAGGGCTGGTAATAACTGTGAAAGTGGAAAACGCATACAGTCTCTGACCCAGTAATTTAACCGCATAGTAATAACTGTCCAAATAGCCAACGATACATACACATATAACGATGTTCAGTGAGGCATTTTTTATAACTGTGAAAAACAGAATAACCTAACGGCCCATCGATAAGAGAATGGTTATCATGGGATACGGGATATGGCTACATCATAAGGGATATGGCTATTCATGAAACACTGTGCAGCCATTAAAAGAATGAGACAGATCTCTGTATGTTGACAATAAAGAATGTCATGTGAATATAATGTAGTTTTTGATTGAAAAATACAAGTTGCAGAAGAATATGTCCATTAGATCCCATAATATATACACATATTATACATGCATGGAAAATAAAAGAATACACACCAAACTATTAACAGTAGTTATCTCTAAGAGTGAGTTGTCACTTTTTATTTATGTCTTCCACAGTTTCAATTTTTTTACAGTACTTCTATAACTTTTTAAAGAAAAAAATAATGACTTTATTCAGGTTCTTATGTGTATTTTAAAAGACATGAAATGATATTGCTTTTTTTCACCACATATACTATAAGGATCTTCTCCTTTCATTAAATTTTTTTTTTTATAAGGAAAGACTCAGGAACTGTCACATATTAGAGGGTACATATAGTAAAAAGACAACAGCTAAACCCAATATGTGATCCTGGACTGGATTTTCAAACAGGAAGAGGACAGTGAAAAAACTGGTGAAATCTGAATTAGGTCTGTAACTTACAGTATTATACTAATGTTACTTTCCTTATTTTGATAACTGTACTATGGTTATGTAAGTTGTAAATATCAGGGAAATCAGGTGAAAGGGAATATGTGAACTTTGTATGTTATTTTTGCAACTTTTCTGTAAAAACGAAATTCTTTTGAAGTAAAAAATAACGTAAAAAGTTTTATGTATATTCCAAAACTTAATTTACTATTTTCTTTACCAAGCTTGCTTCTTTTCTTATATTCCCTATATCTACTAATGGACTATTAGTCTCCTAGTCACCAGGCTCAAAATATCAGCATTGTTTTGACTCTCTCATCCTTCAAATAGCGTCAGATAGAGTACTATAATATAATCTACCTCAATACCCATTACATTGTTTACCATGGTTACCTAAAATTACAGTTCAACTGTAATTGCTTTCCAATACTCTATGTATTACCTGCGTAACAATCTTTTAAAAGCACAACTCTGTTTAATTCTTCCACTTGGAAAATTTCAGTGGCTCCCTATTTGCTTACTAAAGACCAAAGTCAAACAGCAAAGGTCTTTTCATTACGTAGTTCCAACCCTACACTTTCAATTGGGTTTCCCTTCACAAACGTGACCAGTAAATCTCCAAAGAACTCTCTTGGGTTTTCTAAAACACTTTCAGGTCTATAAGGTCAAAATTAATTTCATAATAAAACTAAGATGTTATTTGCCTGTTTCACTCTCAATATCTCATGAGTATACAGTGGCACTTTCCAGTTTAATGATGTGTAATATAACAGAATGAATGTATTAGCAGATGTGAGAACTCAACTGTCATCTAAAAGCCTGACTATAATGAGATCTGAACATGTATAAAACAATGTCACTCTACTTTTTTTGTTTTGAAAAATAGTTATTTTTAATAAGTGATTTATGTTACTATGTAATGAGTTTATTATTTTTAAATTACTAAATATGTTAAAATTTGTTTTAATTTTTCGCATGGTAAATATTAATAGGTACGACCCATACAAACAAAAGCTCTTTGGGGCCCTCAATACTTTTAATGTAAGGATGTCCACAGGCCAAAATGTTTGACAATCATCTAGTGAAGTCTAGCCTACTTGGACATTCCTGTACATGTCTAAATTTTCTGGCCTTCATAATTTTCTTTCTCCTAAAATAACCTCCCTTCTATTTCCCTATGCCCAAATTTCACCCAACTTCCTTAATGGTGGCTGCCTTCTTAACAGCCAGTTGGAAAACATGAGTTTTGGACTTAGACCTGGACCAAGTCTGGCCTTGGTACTGACCCTTACTAGTTGTATGACCTTAAGCAACTTAACCTCTCTGAGTCTCGAGTGCCTCATTTGGGAATATTATTGGTAACCTTGAAGAACTATATTGAGAATTAAATAAAAACACGTAAGTAAAGTACCTTGCTTAATACTGGGCATGTGCAATAGATGCTTAATAAATACTAATTTTCTACATCTGTTCCACTAGAATGTTTCTTTGAAAAATGGGACTTTTATGCATTTTATTCATGGGTTCTTCTACAATAATTAGCACAATGTCTTTCTTATAAGTAGTTGAGTTAAGCAATAAAATTTAAGGAATAATGTGAACTGCAGAGCATAGATATCTCAAATTTCTATCTTTTAGAAATAAAAATGATTAGATCTGGCAATAAAATGAGAATCAATTACTTCCTATGTAGACACGCAGCTTGCATAAAATAAAATGAATATCATAATAGGTGTTAAGAAAATAGTGCAGGTCATGTAAAAACACTGGGGTGGCCTTTTAAATAAAATGACATGTAAAAATTAATCTCAAAAGAATATTAATTATTAAGGCATTAAAAACACATGCCACTGCCCAACTATTTTCAATTTGTGAAAGGTATAATATTCCAGCAAAGTGTCCAAAGCCACACAACATTCCTGTTAGAAATTTTTGTTCAGGTTTTTCTGGTTTAGAAGACCCCAAAACTCTAAATATTCCATCCTTATTGTTTATTTAGGATTTTTGCTTACCTACTTTCAGGACACAGCTTTGGGTTGCTTTTCCTAGAGAAGTTAGGAGTTTGTGCTGAGCTGACCCAGTCTCAAAGTAAGTCATCTTCCAACCACCAGCAATCCTTGGTGACTGCCCATAGACAGAGCTGCAGTTTGTGGGACAGAGTTTTTGTTGTTGTTCTACGCTTAATTTAACCAGGTGGACTAATTATAGCAGAAGTTTATTAAGCACTCCCACATCCTTTCTAACAGGGATCATGATTCTGATTTAACACTCTCATCTCAACTCTATACACTCCCAATGTTTTAAAGGTTCAATTTAATCCTATCAGATTATGATGCTAATAAAAATCCTCACCAGTCACTGGTCATGCATATTTGTTGATGATTAAACTGGAATATGAAATTTAAGGAGAATTGATTTGTGAGGGAAAAATAATAAGATTTAGTTTAAAAAGTATAGGAGAGAAGTCCTCTAGATTCCTAATTTAAAAGTAGATGTATCTCCAAAAAAATACATGTAAAAGTAGCTATAGGCCTCAAAGGTCATCTCTTCAATGTGTTCATTAAAGTTTAGAACATTCTAGGGAATCCAGGAAAGAAAGTTTCTCCTAGGATAGAAACATGATGTAGTAAGAAACTGGCATAAAACATCTTCACTGACACAAACTACCTTCTAAATCAAAAATAAACACGAACGTGAAATATTAAAAGGTAAAGTTATAAGATCAAGTAAATTCTGAAAAGCCACATGGGTTGCCTCAGAATTTATTTCCTGCTCTACCCCATTAAACTTGTGGCACGTTACAAGACTATACTTAAATAAAAACCTTTATTTGTTAAAAGGCAGATTGCGGGAACACAGAAAAAGTTAATGACTTTTTTTTTTTTGTATTTGCCAATTATTACCAACAGCATTCAGGGTTGCTGCATTTTGCCACACAGACTGTGTGCGTCAACTCCAATGCATGCCATTCACACAAATTTCAATGCGAGTGGGGTCCCTTGGGGCTCTACAAAGCTTCACTACAGAAAGTTGCACATAAAAGAAATGGACAACATATCCTTTAAACCCAACTTAGGATATTATCATTATTTTGGATAAACAAATAGCACTTCTGATGTAAAAGCACAAGTGATAGTGTTTGACACCTGAATGGGACCATAAGCACTTATTTTAACTTTATTCTATCAATGTTTTGAGAATAAAAAGAAAACAATGACAAACTTGGAATTCAAAAATTAAAGTGAAGACAGCAACATTCTGGGGGAGAAAACGAAAAATTTTTCAGTACATGGTGCTAGATCAACTGGGTATCCATATGGAAAAATAAATGAACTGACCTTCCCCACCTCAAACCATACACAAAAATCAATTGTAAGTAGACCGTAGGTTTCAATATAAAAGATAAAACAATAACACTTTCAAAAGAAAACATGTCTTTATGATCTTGGGGAAGGCAGAGATTTCTTAAACAGGGCATAAAGAGCACTAACCATGAGAGAATGGAAAATGTGGACTTGATTAAAATCCAGAATATCTGTCCATCAAAAGATACATTAGAAGTGTGAAAAGGCAAGCCACTAAGTAAGATACATCTGACAAAAGACTCACATCCAGAATGTGTAAAAATATTCCTACAGATCAATTTTTAAAAGGCAGACTTGAATAGACATTTTACAAAAGAGGCTATTCAAATGGCCAATACACATACTGGAAGGGGCTCAGTTTCATTAATCATCAAGAAAACGCAAATTAAAACAAAAATGCTATGCCACCACGAATCCAACAGAATTGTTAAAATCAAAAAGATAGAAGTACAAATGTTGGCAGAAATGTGAAGCAACTGGAACTCTCACGTGCTGCTAGTGGAAGAGGAAAAGTTTGATAATAAACACTAAAAGTGTACATAGAAATACTCAATGACCTAGCCAGCAATGCTACTGCCAGGTATACACCTAAAAGAAATATATAAAATCACGTACGGTAAAAGGTGACAACTATCAAATAATGACACATTATAAATCCATATATGAAAAGAACTCATTATACACACTCTGTGTATACATATATTTCGTGTGTATGTTTCATTTCCAGTGACTTTTTAAATCTAAAACTAAAATACATAGTTCGATCCAATTTCCTTCTTCTCCTTTGAGACAAAGTAAGCTTAAAACAAACCAACCTTACACCTAAACTTAGATCAAACAATAATCATCAGTGGTGAAAGTGCACCCCAGACAAAAGTAGTCTGTGTCAATGAATCAATTTTCTTTGTGAGTCATAAAATTCCAATGTGATTAATACTCAAATAAAAAAAAACTAATTAGGGTATCCAAATTTCAAAATAAAAATGTAAGATACAGTAATGAAAGGTACATTACAAGATATTGTCTCTATATTAGGTCTGAAACTATTAAAGCACTGTGTCCACAAAAATGTGTGCTTAATGGATTTATATGGCTTTACATGGCGAAGCGCCTCTATTCTAGTTCAGATTTCTATAACCAACTAAACACAAAGAAAAGTACTGAGAGGTCTGAAACTGAATTTTAAATGGGCACAGATGGCATGTTTATAACACCCCCACAATATGCTGAGTGTTCTCCATAAAACCAACCTAGACACAGTCCCTGCCTCTAGGGGACTTAAAATCTAAAAGTAGATGAGGCAGTCTAATTCAAAGAAAGTAAACAAATAAAAGGAAACAAAGAAGGGAATGTAAAAGAAGAGAGGCCTGGATTAACCTCGGCTCCCAAAAGGGTAACAGTCCAATCTGAACAGTGGAGAGTGAAAGCTAACAAGTCAGAGCTGCCTCAATTACCATCAGACTTAGTAGGACACTACCCAGTAAATATTCTCTAAAAAATTATGCTGACCAGAGTGAGAATGCTTTGTTTTCTAGCTTCAACATTCAGAAGACCTAAATCTCTGTAACAGAATATATACCTCATTGTGCAAAGGACATTATACAGCATATGCGCAGGGACTGATTTACAGTCCAAAAATCTAAATTACTGAATCCAAAGCACATGAAAGCATTACTCCAAAAATTCTGGCTCAATAGGCAATTATTAATGTAACACAACTATCTTTATCTCAAAACTCCTAAAACAAAACAGTAGTTCTTAATGGATTGCATTTTTGATGTTGTCTCTAAAGGGATATACGAGCTATATTTGGTTTGTCTGTAAATAAACATTTCATAGGCTTACAGTTCAGACTCTGATCTCCTCATCCAGTTGACTAGAGCTATTTCAATAGAGAGATGTCAAACAACTGTCTGAAATGTTTCCAAATACAGACACTCTTTAAGCCTTTGAATTAAAGAACATCTTTATTTTAAACCATGTAGATTTTCCTAGAAGACTTCAAAATGCTGATGGCATCCAATTAATTAAGTTATAGGAACCAAACTCACTTCAACAGACTTGTCCTGGCTGCTTCGCTGTCTCTTTGGATCAGGTGTCTCTGCAAAGGCTGTTTATTTAAAATGATGATGATGATGACGATGATGATGATGATGATGATGATAATGATGATGATGACGACGACGATGATGATACAGCCAAATTCCACACAAATGGAAGAAGATGAAGAAAGGAATGACGCTATTGACTTTGCCACATGAAGTTAATACTTTTTAAATCTGAACTATAAAGATCACAACTTAGAATAAATATGTGCAGTCAGCATTAGGGACATTATCTTCCCAATGCCTCAGATTTGCAAACACTTTGCCCCAGTGCTCTCTACAGCAGCCATAATGACATTCAACTTCCCAAAAAGCCATCTTGCCTATAGTTTAAAACATAGATTCCTTTTAAAGAGAAGACTCTCACCTCCCTTTATACATGATATTTCCGTCACAGGAATTCCATGAATAAAAATATACTCTAGATAAATTCAGGATATTTCAATAAAAACTGTACTTGAGTCTACTTTATTATTATAGTAAAAATGCACGAATTCCAGAGACCCAAAATCTAAAACTTAGAATCACCATCTGATTCCTTCCTCCCTTCAGGTCCCACCCACCCTTCTGGCTCCTCACATTAATCAGTATCAAGCTGTTCCGATTCTCCTTTAGTCCTGATCCCTCCTACTGAAAGGGTCCCAGGAATAAGCCCATCACATAGAAAAACTGAGGTCCAAAGGGCAGAAAAATCTGAGAAAAGCCAGAGGAGACACACTGTAGAGTAGACAAAGGTTCAAACCAGGGAGAGAGACACTATTAAAGTGTTTGGAACAGACTGAGTAGTAGGAGCAGCAGTCTGAAGAGACTGCCTAAACCACTGAGCCTTAGAGACCGGACCTGAAGTCAAGGTTGGGTGGGTCAGGCCAACTCAAAAACACTAAGTGGCACAAACACCCTACAATTTTTCTCACACACCCCTCTTTCAAATGTCCTAGTTCATAGTTCACATCCTCCTTAAATCTCACTTTAACAAGTACGATGACGTCTTCACTGACCTGTTGTCCTTCTATTTCTTTATCAACACACTGCAGTCAAAATCATCTTCTTAAAGTACCATGTCAAATTCTTTCAATGTTTTTCATTAGCTTTAATATAAGATTTAGAAATCCTTAAAATGGCTTACCAGACCTTCCACCATCTGACTTCTTCTCTCTAGCCTGTCTATACCACTTTTCCCCAATGTTCTCTGTACTGGCCATAATGACTTTCAATTCCCCCAAATGCTATCTTGCCTGTAGTTTCAAACATCATTTCCTTTTAGATAGAAGACTCCAAATCACTCCTCCCTCTCTCTCTCCCTCTCTCCCACCCCTCTCTCTCGTGTGCGCTCTCTCTCTCTATATATATATATTTCACTCTTTCATTTAATCATTTTACTTATTTTACTTTTACCTTCAGGTCTCATCTTAAACATCATTTTCTCAAGGAGGCTTTCCCTGACTCTTTCAAAGGGTCCCTGCTATATTCCCGTACTATATTCTGTACGTCCTTTTACATGACATCTATCAAATTTATAATTACAAATGAAAAACAATTTCGTATTCTATGAGGGCAAGAATGCACACTTACACCATGATTAAGAATGTTACTGCCTTATTCAAAACCTTCAATGGCTTCCCAAAACTTCTGCGTTAAGTGCACATTTCTCAGCATGGGTCTTCAAGGTCCTCCACAGTATGAACTCTTATGATCTACTATTCCTTGAATGCTTCCCAAAAGTCGGATTAATTGTTTCTTCTCATAAAGGCATAGACTTTCTAGTGCCTTCATTTCTGTAGCTTTCTCATGAATCTGGCTTCTGTCTTTAAAAATGCTACCCTTTCTTCCAAACTTATATCCAATTCCATCTTCCCCATATAATTTTTTCTTATTTTCCCCAAATAAATTAAGCCTCTCCCACCTTTGACTTCCTTCCTGCTAAACATGTTGTATTTTTTTTTTTAGGGTACTCTCCTATATCTACACAGTTGTTATGGTAACTTTCTTACTCTTATTGGTTTTAAATTTCTTAGGTAATGCTGGTTATACCTTACTTTTCTATATATATCCTTATTCATTTTGTATATGCCTCATATGCAGAAGGTGCTCCATAAATGCATTAACTTGTATTTGTGTAATCCAGCTGTGTAAGGCAGTTGTCAAAATATATGGATAAAACATTCTTTAAAGTATAAAAGACATCTATGAAACAGATGGAAGCTAACTGAAATTAGAAAAGCATATTATGTTACCAGTACAAAAACAGAAATATACCTTATTTACATTATATATAATCGCTCTTTAATTAGAGTAATACATCCTTAGAAATTCATTAATCTTATACATTATGATGCCAACATTTAATTCAATTCTGACATATGAAAGCAAATAGAATTTTAACTCAAGTTTCATATAGCAGCAGAGGACAAGTGCCACTGCTCAATATTTATTTTTGTGTCCATTTTTGCTATTGGCTGAACAAAAACAAACAGCAAATAACATTATTTAGGTGTACCTAAAATTATAAATCAGATAAGATCATACAAATTATCTAGTTCAACTCATCAAATTTCTAGATAAAGAAAATAAAGGCGATGAGTTTCCTGGACAAGGTCACAGTGCTAGAGCTAGGACAAAGGCTCAGGACCATCTGATTTCCATTCCAGCACTCTTCCCACCCCAAAACAATACTCACCTCAAGGCTGTAATAACTAGAGCACATTACTCTCAATCAACATTGGCACCAACAATGCTCAAGTACTGAATTGAGGCCATTTGCACATTTTCAGCCTTGCTCAAGAGAAACAAAAGTGTGAAGAGTGAAGGAATGAGAAGAAATTCTTTTTCTCTTTTCCTAGGAGCCTAACATCTCATAAAAGGTTAGAAACAAAGACTACTTCATAAGGTTTGGAGGAGAGTGTTTGAGTCCAAAGATGTCTGCGAAGCCAGAAATACATGATAGAAAATTACATATAACTTTTCAAAATATGTAACAGAATTTTTATACAATGGAATACTCAACATAAAGCATTTTGAATGCTACGTTATCAAAAGTTACTATTCATAGTAACCAAGAAAAATGATACTTCAGGGAAAAAGGAAAAAAAACGAAAGAAAAAAAGCTAGCAGGCTATCTCTTAAAATCTACTTAGAACACAAACATACCTACCAATATTTATCAAATGTTTGTTATTAAGTATCATTTCTTACAGCTCCATCCCTAATAACTGGCATATATAGTCACTTAATAAGTATATGCATAATAATTTCTCTTAATATCACCCAGTACTATTCTTGTGGTTGTATATCAGTAACTAGAAATGCTGCTACTTGTAGTAGAAAACAATCAACATTGACAGTTCGTGTCAAATAAAAATGTTTCCAAGGTTAGAACATTTTACATTATGTATATGTGTATTTATATAACTGCATGTGTTTGCATGTATATATATGTTCATTTGCTCTCTCAATATGCGTGTACATACACATATGTAAATTTATAACATATGGGATGTATTTTTGACAATGTTAATTTTGTCTAAGGATCTTATGCTATGAAACAGTGATTTTTAAACATTTTTATAGTAATTCATGACTGAAAAAAGACATCACACCCTACTATACATACCACATACACAGAGACAAACATACATAACTAAAACAAGTTTCATAAAACAAAACCACCCTTACTGTACCCAAAGCTCAATATTTTCTATTCCATTTTTTAAAATGTTGGTTGTGATCCACTATACTGATTTTGTTACCCTGTTCTGGAAGCTCGTAAAAGTGCAAGAAGACACTGGGAAGGTGTAAACTTTAGTTTGGCATTCATTCCTTAGGAATAAACTAGACTCTACGGACACCACTCAGAAAATGGCAAAATGAAGCCTAGAAATTATTAAACATGGTTCATTCAAAAGCTATGTTGAACACCTGAAGTGCATTATTATGGAGTAATAAAGTAAACAATACAGACCATATTCTGGACCATAAAACAAGTCTCAAAAAGTTGAAAGGAGTCAAATGATAATATATCTTCTCTGATCACAGTGGAATTAAATTATAAATCAGTAACAGAAAACAATCTATAAAATCCCATATATTTGGAAAATAAATAATATAATTCTAAATAACTCAAGAACCGAAGAAGAAATCAAAAGGGAAATAGAAAGTATTTTTAACTAAATAAAAATGAAAACACAATATATCAAAATTTGGAGGAAGCAAAACACAGGCCAGAAGTTTTTACTAGTTTAGAAAAGAAGAATGAGCTCAGGTCATGAGGTCTGCTTGGCTCCCTCTAAAGCAAATCAAACCTAAAGTGGGTGGCCACTTGGAGTGAGAACCATCAGATTATCTTTACTACTACAGAAGTTTAAGGTGAAAGAACCACCTCACTCCTATTGGAAAGGCTTTCCTAAATCTGAAAGACTAGGAATCTAATAAACAACGTGGTGTCACTAAAGGAGAAGAGCCACACAAACAAGATAGTACAAACAGAGAGCAGTGGGGTAAACATCGGGAAAGAGGCAAGACAGGAAGCTACAGAGCATGGTGTTGATCTGATAGGCAGCACTGACCTGTAGGATTCAGTCAGGATGGTAGCCTCCTCCCCATACTAAGGACAACTCCTGGGACATAGGAGCCTCTTAGTACTGCCTAATGTGTATAACTGAAACCTTCATAGATTCATTCCAGAACCAAATTAAATGCAGAAAAACCGCAGCTTCTCAGAGGCCATCTAAACCAATATAAGGCAGAAATAGAACCTGTTTTGCCTTCAGACAGATGTTCTGAGGTGGCCTGAGGACTGCCCCCACCCCAATCCCCAAACCCTGCAAATCTAGGTTATATTATATATCCTAGTACCTTTTATTCCAGCATCACAGAATTGAGAGGACAGTATCTCAATACAATTTAATGTAATATCAGTTCATCTACTGTTTAAAAAAAGGTGGGGTAAGAGGAGCTAATACATTGTAGGTAACAATTAACTCAGTTTGATGGAAAGTATTAGGCTTATAATTTTGATTAGTGGCATTCATTAAACACATGTTTTCTGTGTATTTCAGGGAACTAGAGTGAATAAGAATGCTACTTTGCTTTACTGGAGGCAATCCCACATTCTGCAAGGTTTGGTTTTTATAATATG
This sequence comes from Pteropus medius, assembly GCF_902729225.1. Taxonomy (NCBI): domain Eukaryota; kingdom Metazoa; phylum Chordata; class Mammalia; order Chiroptera; family Pteropodidae; genus Pteropus; species Pteropus medius. The sequence continues at coordinate 35,439,893 of NW_024344378.1, read as the reverse complement.
TGCCTGGCTTCCTAAAATAGGCATAAACAGCCTTATTTAGATCTATGCTATTTATTTCTACAGAGAAAGAACCGCAGAACTTTTTAACTATTAATAGGTTATCTTGTCTTTTTATATCTTTGTTGTGATGGAGAAAAAAAATGGATGGTACTGGGGGCAAAAGGAAGACTGAGTTTAAATAGGAAGATTTAAAAGTAGAAAAATTCACACGGTAGTTTTTTTTTTTAAGTCATTTTCTTCCTTTCATCTCAAGGCAAACCATTTACCTACCAAGAAGCATAAATACTGTGTTACTCCTTCTTAGATTTTTATTAAAAGTTATATCCTTCTTTATTTTAAGAACCTGGAATATTAGATCTACACTTGTAATGTGCAAGTCCTCCTAACATAAACATGCAATATGAACAGCTGATTCAAAGCCACCATAAGAACTAAATGGCTGTATCAATTCATAAAGTTTTCTCAAACGAAAACTCCAGTGAAATGATACTTTGGACAGAACGTTCATGAAGTACAACCAATTTTTCTAAATCCTTTTGGAGAAAAATTTAAGTGATGGAACAAAGTAAACAAAGTTATATTATTTCTTTTATTCACCATGTTAAAAGGTCTAGTGTATACTACCGCAGACAGAGATTTACAATGCATAATCAATGACAGAGTGATGTATCAGTGAAAATGATTAAATATGCCAAGGACTTAATAATAATACCACTTTACATTTTTACAGAACTTTCCAGTTTACAAAGCACTTACATCATAAACTCATTTGGCTCTATATGACCTTCAACTTAAGTACAATAGATATAAGATACGAGTCCCTCTTGGATAAGAGAAGCTTTGCAGTGAAATGGTTAACAGCATGTAATCTAGAGTCAATGAGAGCTTGGAATCCTAGCCTTGCCACTTAGTAGATATGTGACTCTGAGAACATTACTCAACATCTCTGTGCCTCAGTTTCATTATCTGTAAAATGGGAATAATAATCATTTCTACCTCTGGGGCCCACTAAGGATTAAATCAATTAATATATGTCAAGTACTTAAAATAGTGTCAGGCACAGAGTAATCATTATATACTATCGCACTGGTTGTACTTATCAGAAACATCATTGTATGAACAGAGAAACAAGCTAGTAAGTCAGAGCCAGGAAGAGAAACTAGATCATCTTCTCCCATTTGATACTCCATCTACAAAGGGCTGGGTGGTGGTTTTTAAGTATTCTAAGGTTTTCCAGACTTACAAACAGTTTAATGTGGAATTACGCAAATCAAAAAATTCAGCAGCTTAAAGCATTTAAAAAGTTGTATTGTTATCTACGTTAATAAATATCTTAATTATTAAAAAAAAACAACAACAAATATTCCATTTCGGGGACAGAACTATACAGTAAGGAACAGTTATCTGTGCTGCTATATTTGTGACTCTTTTGTTTTACTTTTCAAAAGACAGACTGCAAAGGCAACAAGCCTATCATATGACACTGTATTAGTATGATGATCATTAATTACTTCAATGTATCAAGTAAAAAATAACCTAGAAGGAAATACAGTTAACCCTTGAACAACTCAGGATTAGGGGCGCCAAGAACTGCACAGTAAAAAATCAAAACTGTGTATAACTTTTCACTTGTCCAAAACTTAAGTTGTCCCTCAGTATCCACAAGGAATTAGTTCCAGGAGCCCTCCCCACCGCCCACCTGCAGATACCAAAATCCATGGATGCTCAGGTTCCCTATATAAAATAGGGTAGATCAATGCATACAGTGGCCCTTTCCATACACAGACTCCCAACTGTGGACTGAAAACAGGACAGGTATTTATTGGGAAAAAAATCCACATATAAGTGGACCCACACAGTTCAAACCCAGGTAGCTCAAGGGTCAACAAATACTAAGATGATCATAATGTCTGTATTATGCTTTCTTTTTTCTTCTGGTTTTCAAAACATTCAGTATGTGATATAACATTCATAATTTAATAAATGAGTTCCAAAAAGTTTATCAAAGATTGAAAATAGTATTGATAGAACACTTAGAAATTAACTCCAGAAAATAAAAGATGCCCAGCTGAAAATTGCCCTCTTTTTTACAGACATGTTTTAGGTATCTTTCCTCAGACTTTGTTTAAACTTTTTCCCTTTAGTGACTTAGGTGACTGTGATAACATCTTCCACTGTATCTAAAAATAGGGCATGGGTGTGTAAATTTATGAGCTGACATGCAAAATTGGCACTGGAAGACTAAATTAGAGTATTAAATCATTCAGTATACTCAAGTATAAAAATATATTTTAAGTGCTGATACTTGAATGCTTTGTATATACTGTATATACAATTTTAATTTGACTATATTTGATATTTTTATATGAAGTGAAGAAATATGAAGTCATGAACTTTATAACATTCTCAAAATGGCAAATCACTTAAGAGATTAAACTGGACAAGCACTCCTCCACTTCAGGCCTCAGGTTCCTTCTTTGAATAATGTAGGTAAACTACAACATCACTGGTTCTCGACCTTTCCACTCCAGCCCATCTAAGGGATTCAACATCTCTCCTCCATTAACAGCAGTGGGGACAGGCTGAAAGTGTCCCACAGGTGATTCTGATACATGACCTTAGAAGCTATGCCCTTGACCCTACTCTCCACTCCACCTGACCACTGCAGTTCTCTGAGGTCCTGCACAACTCTAAAGTCTATCAACTTGGGTACAGGAAAATCACAACCCTATGACCTGGAAGGTATCTGACAATGTTACTTTAATATGCTTAAAAAGAAGTGTCCACAGTTAATAGGCATCTTCTTTTGTTAGAACATGCAAAATTCAAATAAGAATCTGTATACTGATATCAAGAGGGCTTCCTAACTGTTCATATACCAAACAGCAAACCTTATCTGGAATTGGCTTCTAATCAAGCAGGTGGGTAAAGGAGGAGGAAAAGTGGGGAGTCAAACAAAATAATACTCCCTAAAGTTTGACGGAATGGTTTAAACATGTGACTAATGGAAAGGCAATTTGTGCAAGTCAGCTTTTCTGATAACAGAAAAGGAAAGCCAAAGATTGACAGGTAGAGATGCGACGTTATGTGATCTCCAATTCAATTCTCTATAAATGATTTTTTTTACCAGACAACTCTATTATATATAATAACTAATAACTACTAAAAATATGGTTTGGGATATTTTATAAATGTAAGCAAAATAAATTGGCTCAGCATAGTGATCAACAATTGACCAGTACGGTATTTACAATGTCCATTTTCTTTAAATGTCTATTTACTGTAGACGAATCTTACACTATTTAAAAGCTACTGTATGTGCAGTCTCTGAAAAATTCTCACGACTAGGAAAGAAAGAAATGGAATTTTACAGCTTTCTTGGAAAATGTGTGCTGTTTAAGTGTCAGGTAATATTACGCCATCATTAATAAGTATACAAGGCATGGCAAAGATTCTGACTGGGGCTTCAAAATTAGGATTATCTATATGAAAAAAAAAATGGGTAAGTGCATTATCTCCAAACCAGAAAACATATTAATAAATGCTGATTATTAGCTATATGCTTTAAAGCAAGAGGACCCTTAAATGGCACAAAAAATGCCAGTGATCCAAAAAAAGAAATAGGCTAGGTCTGAAAATCACTGTCTTCTGCACCAGAAGATGCCACCAGTGGGGACTAAGAATATAATGCATACATCTCTATCACTACTCTATTGATTCACTCCTGAAAAAGTTGATAAAAATTTTCAGTAGGCATCGATTTCTTCTGAAACCACTTACAAAACATGCTGTCCATTGTTGGTTCAACTTGCTGAAAGCACTCTCAATTTAAAAAACAAATTCTCAATGTTCTCCACATGAACTATACCTGTAAAACCTAAAACTTCTGTTAGTGAACAGACCAATAAATAACCCAACAAGAAATAAAAGTGAACAGAAAGAAAATGTCCCAACCCCAATTTTCTAAGATACTCACATTTGAAATGGTAGTAATAAAATTATGCAAGAGAAGGCAATCCCTTACACAGATTAGGAATAGATAAATATTTGTTGAATGAATATATACATTTCTTTTTTATTCTATATCCATGTGTCAAAGCATCAAACAATTTAATTTGTGGCAGTTTCTATTGCGTCTCTAACTTTATACATAAGTTTATCATGAGGGGGAAAAAAAAACCTGTTTGGCTTGACTCACTATGAATCACAGCCAGGAGGTCATCTTGTTGTGTATCAGCAACTATGTTTTCACTACAGCTATGTGACCTGAAGTGGCAGCAGGAGAGGCACCAAAATAGAAGAGGCAAAAGGCTTCTCCTGGCTTCTCGGCCCCAGATGGGCTTTTCCAGCCCATTCGGGCATCTGAGCAAGAGCCAACCGCAGAGGAGAGAAAGAACAAACCCAACAGCTCCGAGGAGAAAAGCTGCAGGCCCACCACACCTTCGTTGCCCTCCCCGGGAGCCGGGGGAAAGCAAGAACATAAAAGAGAACAGGCGTAAGAAACAGTGTGGAGAAAACAGCATGACAGGGGCCAAAACTAGCCCGATGTAGGGCAAAAATCCAGCGGTGACCGTGAAGCACGGATTTCAGGAAGGTTTGGAGACCGAGGAAGATCCATCTCCCCACGGCGCTCCGGGCGCAGGTCCGGCGCGAGCGCGCATCGGGCCCCCTGCCTCCGAGCACCTCTAGCTACCTGGGACCTGCCCCGGCTCCTTCCTCACCTGCCCAGTGCCCGCTGGCCCGGCTGGCGTCTCCGGCTGCGGGTACCCGCCGGGACCCACCTTCCCATCCTGTGCCCTCCCGGTGCGTCTCTCGGGACCACCGCCCGGGTCAGTGCGGGCAGGAGCCGAAGCCCGCCGCGCCGCCCCAGGCCTGTCCCCACCACTCACTTTCTGAATCCGCTTCAGCGCCATGGGTCAGGGAGGACGCGGGGACACCGGCCGGCGGGGGGCGGCTGCGGGGCTGGGGGGCGTGGGGTGGTCGCGGGCTCGGCTCGCCGGCTGCTTGGCTGGCTCAGCGCGGTGGGTCCCGGCTCGCCGCTCGCTAGCTCGCTCCCGGCGCCGGTGCCTGTTCCGTGTGCGCCCGAGCGCGAGTGTGCGCGAGTGTGCGGGCGGGGACGCCGGCGAGACTCTTTTGTTTCCGCTTTTGCTTCTGGGAAGGAGCCTGCGCCCTCCCGGTCCGCGCCCCACCCCGCCTGGCACACTGGGAAGTGTAGTTTCAGCCCCGTTCCACGACCGCCTGCCCCGGGAGGGGTCCGGGGGACTCGCTGCTGACCTCAACCCCACGGCCTGGGCTTGCAATGGCCAGGTCCTGAAGCTGGTCTCTGCAGTTTGATTTTGATCAGGTTACTGAACCTGGAGTTCCTAATCTGTAAAATGGGGATAACGAATAACTCGTAAAGAGCTTACAGGAATATCTAATATGTGCTATAACGGATCTTGTTATTTTTACCTTTACAGATGCCGCTCGCTCTTCTCAAATTTATGAATGCCTTGCCCTCCACACATGCACAGACTCCTACCTACTATGACTCCTTACTAACTTCCTTAGTTACTATTTCAAAAGGCACCTCCTCTATCCAATGTAAATCCCTTATGTCTGCTTCTGCTCCTCCTTGGAACTCTGAATTCTGAGTTTCGACCCTCACCTTCCCTTCCGTCGACAATACCTGCTGTATATAGTCGTCTTACACTCCTCAAAATCTCAATTCTTATGAACTTGCGTGCTCATTAAAGTTTGCCTTCTGCTCTCAGCACAAGCAGAATCGGTTTTCACCAATGTCATTCTTGAGTTTCTAATTATCAAATACAATTCACTCGTTGATCCTCAGTGATGTTTTTGAACCATTCGATTGCAGGCCACCATCATGTTTTTCATACTGCTCACTGCCTCTGCCTTCCATAGCAGCATGACAGTTGAGTCTTCTATTTCTCTGACTTTCCCTTTTTTGTCGCTAGCTCCTCTTCTCAAGATTTGGAGTGCCCCCAAATACCAAGCTTTGGACTCTCACCATCAGTATATTTCTGGAAGACAGACTTCACGCACTCCTACAAACTGAGAGGCCAGCGTGGTTGGAGAAACCACGTTGAGGTTTGTAGACTGGCCCTATCCTGGAATGGATCCCAGCTCTTACCCCTACCCACCATGGCTAAGCCACTTAAATTCGCTAAGCCTCAGTTTCCTCATCTGTCAATAGAGATAACAATCTGTTTGTATTATTGTAAGAATTAACTGGTATTAACATATATACTGTGCCAAACATAGTACCTAATATGTTGAAAGTTCTCTATAAAAATTATTTCCTATTTGTTTTTATCTCTGCAATGATGACTTTAAAATCTCTCTTTCCAGCTCAAACTCTCACCTCAGTTTCAGCCTTATATTTCCAAAAGCCTACTGGACATTCCTACTGTGGACAGGAATCTGAGTCAGCTACTATAAGATGTAGGTAGAGGAAACTCAATACAGTAGCTACCATAGCTTTCTAAAGGTTTACAAAGAGCAATGAACAAAAAACCCACTCGTGTAACTTAAAAGAAAATGTTCAGGGGAATAGGATAGTGGAAGAACGATAGAAATAATTAATGGGATCTGAAACTCAATTTGGAAGCCCCCATTCCAATAATAATAATAATAATGATAATAATTATTATTATTATATTAATAGTAATAAAAAGACAGGTCTGGAGCCCGGCTACTCTCATTTTCCTTTCTATATAGTCTCACTTACTGCTGCACTTTGGCCCACACTCTTTTTCCCAGTAACCCCTTAACTTCTCTTAACAACCTTGAACTTACACCAGCCTTACTCCACTTTTTGACAGCAACTATTCCTGCTGCTAAATGGTCAAACCTTTTGGTACTCCGCATTTCATCTCCATAAAAGGAAGAATCTCACCAATGGTAACTCATCATTTTTCTCTAGGCTACAAAGTGAACAAAGTATATATTGATGATCTAATCAACTGTGGGAAGTTTGGAGTACTTTTGTGTAAAGAGGCTTCTGAAACACACCAGCCAGGTCTTAGCATCCTGTAGAGAGGTGTATTTAGGCTAGCTCTATGCACAGTTTTATACTTCAGAAAGTGGGATTCTACCTCCACATTGCTCTTTTTTATAGGGAAAGCATGAAAGTGTCCTTGTAAATAGGGGAGAAACAGTCTGGACTTAGGCACCAGCTGCTTGCGGGAGTTGCTTTCTGAAGCTGGTAGCATTCAATATCATGTCAGAAGTGAGGCCATGTTCAGCTGCTACCACTATGGGGAAGCATTAGTTGCAGGTAGCTCATTGCCAGGAAGCCCAGAAAAAAGCTCCAGGGTAATTCAATGGACAGTCTGGATCATCACTTAATAGATAGCAAAAATACACACTCAAGCTGAGGCTATGTTCAGGGAAGTTTCATTCAAAAGGCATTGGGAGCCCAAGCCACCGGCATTAATTTCTCCCTATTCCAGGATATCTTACATACTACTAAAAGACACACTACTCATATTGCTCCATTGCTTAAAAATCTCAACTAGTTTGTATCATGGAAGCCCAATGTCTCAGCTTACAGAGAAAACACGTAGCACAATTTATCCCTAAATGCCTCTGTTCCATCTTTAGCTTACACACTATAGGTAATTAATGTCATGTGCCTTTGCATAATGCATTCTCTCCACATAGAATGACCTCCCACCATTCACCTAACAAACTACTATACATCCTTCACGACCCAATTCAAATGATACATGCATTTTGAGATCATCTTCTACCTATTCACTGAGTTAGATTTATTAATATTTATATTATTCTTTTAAGTCCAGAAGTAAGATATGCATATGAAGGATATCACTTATCTTATTTATGACTGGTTATCTCATTAGATTATGAATTCTAAAAACATACGGAAAGTGTCCTTTTTTTAGGGAGTTAAAATTTGCATACAGTAAGATGCATGCATCTCAGTGTACAATTCAATGAGTTTTGACAAATGAATATACACATTTCGACAAATGTGTAACGATGCCACAATCAAGACACAGAACACTTCTATTACCACAGAAAATTCCCTTGTGACCTCTTCCAGTCACTCTCTACCCCAAAAGGGAACCACTGTTTTGAGTTCTACCATCACTGATTAGTTTTGTCTATTGAATGTCATGTAAATAGAAAAATATAATGCATATTCTTTTGTGTTGGACTTTTTTAAACTTAACATAATGTTTTTGAGATGCTTCTAATTTGTTATGTGTATCAATAGTTCATCTTTTAAAGTGATGAGTAGCATTCCATAATATAAATATACCACAATTTTTTTCTCAGGTTGATGAATATTTGGGTTGTTTCCAGTTTGAGTTTATTATAAATAAAGCTGCTATAAATATTCTTGTACATCCCTTTTGTAGATATATGGTGACATTTCTCTAGGATAAGACCTTAGAATTGGAATTACTGGGTCATAGGATACTGTATGTGTAATATCATAAGATACCACCAAAGAGTTTTCCAAGTGGCTGTATAATTTTAAAGCCTCAGTAGCACTGTATGACTTTTGTTCTACATTCTTATCAACGTTTGCATTATGAATTATTTCTCTGTAACAGGCTAAAATATTTTTGCTGAGTGAACCATGATGGTGGTAGGGTTGGTTAAAAAAAAAATGGAGCATTGCCAAAAATGGGAGATTAGGTAAAATTACAGTAATTGGCTGTAAATTTGTGATTTGAACTTGAACTTTATCCATTGATGCACCAAGAAATACCTTTCCATTCTCAGCTCAGCCCCACAGAAAGAAGCATCTAAAAGTTATGGCTCAATTTTAAATTGATTCAACAACCATAGAATTTAGGCTATCTAATCAATTGATATACTCAAATTAACATAAGCCTTCACATTTTTTTTTTTTATTAGAAAAGTTTTCCCAGGTGGGGAAACAAACTGAGTCTGTGCAAAGGGAGGAGTGTGTGGTATACAGGATCATGCAAGACAAGGTGCTTGAAAACTAAGAAACTTTAAAGAAAGTCCAAATGTCTGTTACCCCAGTCAGCACTGGAAATCTGAATCTTTAAAAAAATTCCCTAGGTGAAGTGATTTCTTCCTTCCCTCCCTTCTCGCTCTCTGTCCTTATGTATGTGTATGAGTGTAGGTGAATGCGGAGTAAGATTCTTAGTCAGCATTCCAGCACAGGTCAGGATTCTGAAGGGCTGGTGTTAAGGAACCACAAAAAATATGGAAAGAGGATGTCTCTAGCATGCAAGATACTTAAGTCCTTCTAGGAATACAGGTGTCACCTTAGGCCAGCATTCTCAAACCACAATGTGCAACTCTGAATGCATATTAGAATCAACGAGGGAACTTAAAAAATATAGCACCATCCAGGCCTCAACCAGCGGTAATTAAATCAGAATTTCTGATAGGCTCTGGCAAGGGCTGTTCAATAAATGTTCTTAAAGTAGTGGTTCTCAGTTTTAATGCGTTCTCAATTTTTAAAATGTATAAGAGTGCCTGATTCAGTAGGTCTGGAGTAGGGCCCAAAAAGTTGTGTTTCCAACAAGTTCCCAGGTGATACTGAAGCTGCTAGTTCTGAGACCACACCTTGAGAACTGACGCTCTGGATCTTTGCTATTCGAATGTGACCCATGTACAAGGAACATCAGCGTACGCTTAGGACTTGTTAGAAAGAAGAATTTCAGGCCCCACCTCAGGCAAGCTGCATCAGAATTTGCAGCTTAATAAGATCCTTAGGTAATTCAGAAAAACGTTAGAGTCTGGGAAGCATTATGCTGGAAGCCACTGATGTACAAGAAGCCTCTAAAAGTGGAGATTCCTTTAAAGAGTCTAATTTAGTAAGTCTTGGGTAGAGCTCTGGGTCTATACTTTCAAATAAGCTTCCCAGGATATTCTGACCCAGAGGGATATGAGGACGACACTTTGAGAGAATCTCTACCATAGGCAAATACTTAAATCTGTCTAAGCCCCAATTTGCTCATCTATAACTAAGTCAATAAATATTGTATTTGTTTAAAGTGAATGGACCTGAAACTTTTGATACCCTTCCAACTAAAAGTCTATGATTTGTACCAAAAAACGTTAATTTTTTTTTTAATAAAAAAGAAAGCTTATAAAATTATTTTTAGCTTTTCCAGGGCAAACTTACTTCTCAGTAGAAAAGGAATCACACTTTAAAAAATCTACTTTAGCATCTAATAATAATAGTTTATACTTTGAGATTGCTTTAAGCTTTTCAAAACATTTTGCATGCAGTTCTGCAACATACAAATACATATGCAACATATACTAGTTCAAAGTTTTTATTTAGTCTCTTGTTCTTTCTCCCAAGCCATGGTTTCAAAACATTGTTTGTAGTCAAACAAATAATCATTTCAAAAATATTATTTAATACCTACTATATGTCAGACACTGAAGGCATATGATGAAGAAAATAAATAAGATCTCTATCCTCCAACAGTACATCAAAAATCCTGTGGGAGGGTGAGAGGGGCGCAATATTATTAGAAATGCATATTTCTGGCCATCAGCCCACACTATCAATAGACAATCTTTGCCCCCAGGATTACCTTTATTTGGGACATTACACTGTGCCAAATGATAAGAATTACACAAAAGAAAGATTAGACTTGTTCCTGCCTTCTATAAACTTAAAATATACAATGGGAGGAAGATATTTAAAAATAAACAAGATAAATAAATAGCAAAGCAAGATAATTTTCATTCATTCATTCAACAAAATTTCCTGAGAGCCAAATAAATGGTGCAGAGGATAAAGGTTAAAGGTGTTAAAAAAAAAAGGGCATTATTGTCAACTAGAGAGCAAAGAAAACCTCTGTAGAGATTATAGAACTCGAATGCAGAGAAGTATTTGGATTAGAACAGGAATAGGTAAAGAACTGTCTAAAATAAGGAAATGCACATAGAAATAAGCATGAAATGTTCCGCACAGAGGCCAAGTTTCCTGTTCAGAACTAGCAAGGAAATACAAGTAGTGGCATTCAATGATTAGGATCAGATAGTAAAGGGCATTAACTACTAGGTCTAAAAAATGAAATTGAGCCGAAATGCAAGAAGAAGTTTTGATCATGAGAGTGATGGTGCAAGCGTGATATATTAACAGATTTGTATAGTAGAGGGACATAGGATGGACTAGACAAAGAGAAAAAGTAGGAAGGGAAACAAGTTCAGTTACTATTGCAGCTTTTAGGGCCAAGATAATAAGAGCTATACAAGGATGATGGCTCAGAGAAAAATCTTTTGAAAAAGAAGCCATGGAACTCGATTACAACTAGATAAAGAAATTGGAAAAAAGGAGAGTAAATGTGAACTCCAAATTTATTAGTGAGTGACTGGGATAAAGTTGCTGATATTGGTGATCTTTTGGAGAGGGGATGGTAAATTGAGTTTAGGACATATACAATTTGAGGTTATCAAACATATGAGGTATCCAAATGAAATTGCCTTGTTGGTAGAGACATGGAGCTGAAAATAAAGATTTGGGAGCAATCATGCGAGAAGACAAATTTGAAACTATAAAATATAAATTGCTCCCCAAAGGATTAGGGGGAAATTGAGAAAAGAAAGTAAGACATTAGAAATTGAACTTTAGGAAATAGTTACTGTGAAGGAGTAAGAATAAGAAGAAGGGCCAGCTGTGGAATAATAGGTAGAGAACCAAGAAAGTTCTATGTAGTGGGAGCCAAGAGAAGCAGAAACTTTTTTTTCATGACAGCTCAGAGAGGATCAGGAACTGAAGCTCTGGTTCCTCAGAAGGAAGGATAAGGGGTTGAGAGAGAGTGGGGTAGAAGTCTGTATGAAAATCTGTATGAAAAAAGAAGTTAGACCCTTACCTTACACCATATACAAAAATTAACTCAGAGATTAAAGACCTAAACATAAGACCTGAAACTGCAAAACTTCTAGAAGAAAACATAGGAGGAAAGCTTCATGACACTGGATTTGGCAATGATTTCTTGAATATGGCACCAAAAGTGAAGGCGACAAAAGCAAAAATAGACCCTCTTGGAAGGCTGTGACAAGTTTCCTATATCTTCTTACTTCTTTTCCCTAAATTCCAGATATCCTTCCTTTGAGACTTCTCAGAAAACATTTTAATACTAGTAACAACAGGAAAACTGATGAAGGTAACAATCAACAACAGCGATCTGACAAACATAATAATTCATCAAAAAAGTAAGACAAACCTATTAAAGGCCAGTTCTCATTAACAAAGTGAAAAGATAACCCACAAATTTGAAGGAAATATTTGCAAATATTTATAATATAGTTCTAATAAGTGACTTGTATCCAGAATATGTAAAGAACCTTTATAACGCAATAATATAAAGACAGCCTAACTTAAAAATAGGCAAAGAATAGGAATAGACATTTCTTCAAAGAAGTATACAGATAGGTAATAAGCACATGAGAAGATGCTCAACACCATTAGTAATTAAAGAAATTCAAGGCAGTTGAATAATACTTCACACCCACTGGCTATAATCATATGACTCAGCAATTTCATTCCTAGATATCTGCTCAAGGGAAATGAAAACATACATCCATAGAAAAATTTGTACATGAATGTTCATTATTCACAGGAACCGAAAAGTGGAAACAATCCAAATGTCCATGGAAAGACAAATGTGAATGGAAAGACAAAATGGAGTATAACCATACTATGGAATATTATTCAGCAATAAAAAGTAATGAAATAATGATAAATGCTGTAACATAAATGATCTTCAAAAACATTATGCTAAGTGAAAGAAGCCAAGCACAAGAGATTACATATTATGTGATTCCATTTACATGAAATGTCCAGAACAGGCAGATCCATAGAGATGAAACGCATATTAGTGGTTGCCAAAGGCTAGGGGGCAAGAAAGTCTGAGGGAGAGGGAAGGGATGAAGAGTGACTTCTAAGGGGGATGGGATTTCTTTTAGGGTTGATGAAATTGTTCTAAAATCAGATTATGGTGATAGTTGCAAATTCTGTAAATATACTTAATACCATTGAATAGTACACTTTAAGCTTTAGGCTATGTAATTATATCTTAATAAAACTGTTTTTAAAAAGGGAAAGTCAGTTCTGTTCACACTGGGATTTGAATCCTTAGGACTCATTACTATCGCTCTCTTTCCCCTGGATTCTTCCCCTGGTCAGCCCTATTCCAGTTTCCATCTCCATGTTGCAGTTTCTGTATTTCTACCCCTCCAAATAAGAAAGGAAAAATCTCGGAATCCTCCAGCCTCAACATCTGTAAAGTAAAAGTTCTCCACCCTGACTGTGCATCAGAATAGTTTGAGTCACTCTTTAGAAGCCCAGTCTGAGGCAATGAGGCACAGAGAGTGGCGGCCCGCCCACCCCTTGGCCTTACGGCAAGCCGCGTTCCAGCAGACCTTCGCGAGCTCCGCCCGGGCTTCCCTACCCCTTTCAGCGTGCGGCCTGCGGGCCGACCTGCCCTCCGCGGACTGCCGGGTGCTCCAGGGGGAGAAGGAAGAAGGCAGTCCAGACCCTCTGGGCTGGGGTGAAGGAGATGGCAGGAGCCGAACTCCGCGTCTCCAAGTGACCGTCACCCACAACAATGAGAAGCCGGAGGGACGTTCATGTCACCCAGCAGCAAGGCTGCATCGAACCAGTTCTCCATTTCTCGGAGGTTCAGCTTGTTGAAGAGGCCATAGTGATAGCACTTCCTTTCAGAAACTCCTATTTAAGGAGAAATGTCTGCAGTCTGTGGAGCAGCTGTTGTGAGTACTTGGAATACAGAGTGGTGTCCGGACCATGTTAATCGGGAAAAAAGAATGGTCCAGGGGAATTGGCATATTTGGGGAAGTCTCTAAAGAGGTTCGCTGACCAAATGGAAGAAGTGAAGGAAGAGCTCCTTGGGACCAGGTAGGATGTGCTGGCCAAGGCACACCTGATAGAGTCAAAGCGACAATAGGGCAGTTTATGAAGATCTTGGAGATACTGACACACTGATTTGGCCAGAAAATTTCAAAAAGAGTAGAGCGAAAGGGAAAGATTTGGTGAAAAGATTTCAGGCATTTTTGACCGAGTATGCCGTGGTGGAGCAGGGCATCTGCCAGGACCCTAGTGTTTGTAGTACATGAAACTTGGTCCCGGCCAAGTGAGGCCAGGAGAGAGTGGCTGGCTGGCTGCCTTGCCGGAAACACTGCCACCACCTCTGCTAATTCTGGAATTGAAGTTACCTGATTTCTTGGGTGCTCCTGGGAACAGTCTGCTGATGACCAATTTTGCTTCTCTTCCACCTGTTCTCTATGAAGACATACGTGTCTTTGCAGATATAAGAAGAGTTCCTTTTGGTTTTCTCTTTATACTGTGGCTGTGCTGTCAATGGTCTTTGTCTGCAGAGGGCTTCCCCACCCAAGAACTCTCAGCACTTTCGACCTGTGGGTGCTTTTTGGGAGCGCTGTTGAGAGCTTTTATTTGTCCTGGGACAGTTCTGAGTGTGTAGGCCAACATGGTCTTCAGATAAAACACCCCCTTGTAATCCTATTGTCCCATAACTGTAAAACCAAAATCACCAGGAGGTGGAGCCCAGTCAGGAGAACTGGGCTGCACAGATCAGGTGTTTGGCACACATATAGTTCAAGCATTCTTCATTACAAGGTATTTCCAGAAGAGCTGTTTGGGTCGTTGGCTTGCAGATTCTGTCCTTACCCCTACCCCCACTAGCTACATGCTGTAAGATTTCAGGGGGACCATTCCCAGGCTGAGGTCTGTGGTTGACGCATGAACTTTCTTGTCCCCAAGTAAATCTCCATAGTGGTAGAACCCAGTGTTGACTGAGTTTCTGCTTGATAGAACCACCGTTTGAGAAAGACAGCCAGACAGCAGACAGCCTCAATGGTGGTGAAGCTAACCATTAGCTTTGCAGGCACGACAAAGTGCTTCCTTCAAGGGTTTTTCTGTTATGTGTACCCTTCTATGACCTACATTTCCTTCAAGACTGTTTCTGTTCATTTCATAGCTTATTTCTTTTTATTGTTGATAAAAACCAATTTAGAGCACTGAACAGCAAGCAGAAGAATGCTTAAACGTTTTTTGTTTGATAAGGTATAAGAAGAAAAAGTCTTCTATGGTTCTGCTAATAATCTACTTTAATAAAGTTTTGAGCAGCCCTGGAATATTAGTCAGGGTTCTCCAGAGAAAGAGAACCAACAAAATATACATAGTTATATAAGAGATTTATTATGGGAATTGGCTCAAGTGATTATAAAGGCTAAGATATGCCATCCGCAAGCTGAAGAACCAGGAAAGCCGGTGGTATAATTCAGTTCAAGTCTGAAGGCCTAAGAACCAGTGAAGCCTATGGTGTAACTTCCAGTCTGAGGCCAAAGGCCTGAGAAAAAGGAGGGCAATAGAGGAACACTGGTATAAATCCTGGAGTCCAAAGGCCCCCAAATCAGAAGCTCTGCTGTCTAAGGACAGGAGAAAATGAATGTCTGAGCTCGGGAAGAGAGAGACAGAATTTTCCCTTCTTCAGCCAATTTGTTTTATTTGGGCCCTCTACATTAGTGAGGGTTGATTTTCTTTACTGGGTTTAGTAATCACCTTCACAGACACCCAGAAATAATGTTTTACCAGCTATCTGGGCATCTGTTAGCTCAATCTAGTTGACACATAACTACATCTGAGTAGTTAGAACTCTTCATAAAAGAGCAACTGAATCCCCTCATTCTGCAACACAGTGCCCAGCAGATAGGCTCTCGACAGTCCACTCTGAGGCAGAATGGTATTTCACTGAAGTCCCAGAGTTAGGACTGGGATTGTGGGAGCTAGGACAAGGTCGTGGGGAGGGCACACAGGCGAATGAGGCTCTAGACCTGCCCTTTCTCATCCTCCAATGTAATTGGAACAGGTCAGTTTTTATCTGCTTTTCCAAACTATATGAGTGGACTTGGATAAGTTTCCTCACATAAAACTTGGTTTAATAGCACCTACCTTGTATAATGAAGTGAGGCAATGCATGTAATTCACTTAGCACAGTGAAGGGAGCATGGAGATTTTCAGAAGAATATTAGCTGCTATTGTATTTAGATTATACTTTAGAGTTTGTTAGAATGGTTCTTGCTACTTGAAAAACGGGTTTGGAAATCACTGATTTGGTCCATATTCCTCATTTAAAAAATGTTTTTGAAAAATTATATAACTACTACATGAATTCATGTGTATAAAAAATTTTTTTTCAAAGAAGCAACAATGGCAATACAGCAGTTCCTCCCCAACCATAATTTCTTCTATAAAATGAAAACTGTTTCTATGGGAAAATGTTCCTAATCAATTCAGTTCAAATTTTTAATGCAAAGAAAATTAAGGCAGTGATAGTCCTAAAGCAGAAAGCTACATGTAGAGAGAATTTTATTCCCTAATTAGGTGTATTCTACTCTTTTGCAGAGTTCTTCCTTCCCAGACCTCTCCCTCCCCACCCCCACCCCCTGCCACAATTCCATTTAACATTTTTTCCTATGATGGGGAATCTCTTGCCTCTCCAAAGTATTTTCAGAAATTTCATCCCTTCATCCTTTGATATGAATCGTCGTATTAGCCTATGATATAAATATTCTGGATGGCATTTCAACTTCACCCCCACACTTCATTGCTCTGAGAATTTTGGTTCTATTTTACAATGGTTGCACATTTTGCATCTGATATTGCCATGTAATAATAAAGACTATTCTTAAGAGGCAATAAATGAGTACCCCACTCTGTTAATTCTCCAAGAAACCCAGGACAATGTAAGAAATTTACTGAGAAAGAGGGATGTTTGTAATTTTACTCCTTAGTTTAAACAATATTAAACATATTAATGCTATAAAAGTTGTTAAGCAAGTCTACATGATGCAGCTCTTTATCAAAAAACTTATTTATAAGTGCCCTGAATCATGGTTGGATGTGCTTTTCTGCTAAGCCTAACAGGAACTAATTACAGGCAGTAAATGCAGAGCCAACTATATAATCAAGAGTGACAAGGATTCCAAAAGCCAGTCCACCAGGAGGACCTTTATATATATATATATATAGGTCTGACAGCCAAAGTGCAAATAAAATAAAATATGCATTCCTAATTATTTGCTGTACTTCTCTACAGAAACTTCCTCCCCAATATCCTTCTCCTATTTTCTTTCCTTTTTCCTTTTCTTTCTCTTTCCCTCCCGGTACCTAGAACTTGAAAGGGTACTTTGCTTAACTCTATGGATGATAGATGCAGCATTGCTTGGCCTTTAAAAGCCCATGCCTTCAACCTAAAAAAAGAAGGAAATTCAGACACATGCTACAAGATAGATGAATCTTGAGGACATTATGCTAAGTGAAATAAGCCAGTCAAAAAAAGACAAATACAATATGGTTCCACTTATGCGAAGTATCTAGAGTAGTAAAATTCATAAGAACAGAAAGCAGATTGGTGGTTTCTATGGGTTAGGGGGAGGGGAGAATGCAGAGTTGTTTAATGCATATAGTTTCAGTTTTGCAAGATGAAAATGTTCTGGAGATTGTACAATGTGAATATACTTAACACTACTGAACTATACGCTTAGAAATGGTTAGGATGGTAACTTATGTGGGGTTTTTTACTGCAATTTAAAAAAACGCATGTCTTATTACAAAGACAAACAATTTATTGGAGAGAATGTGGACAAACTGAAAGTCTTACACGCTGCTGGTGAGAATGTGAAATGGTATAACCACTTTGGAAAAATATTTTGGCAGTTTCTTAACAAAAACATAAACTTTACCATATGACCCAGCAATTTCACACTTATAAATCTACCCAGGAGAACTAAAACATATGTCCACAAAAAGATATGTACATAAATGTTCATAGCATTATTCATAATGGCCCCAAATTAGACTCAATCTAAATGTCCATCAACTGGTGAATAGATAAACTGAATGTGGTATATCCCTACAATAAAACATTAAAGCAATAAAAGAGAACAAACTACTGACACATGCTATAACATGGTTGAACATCAAAAACATTATGCTAAGTGAAAAAAGCCAGCTGTAAAAGACCTATATATTGTATGATTTCATTTACATGAAATGTCCAACAAAGGTAAATTTATAAAGACCAAAATAAAGCAGATCAGCTGTTGCTTAGGCTTGGGAATGCAAGTAGGGATTAACTGTAGACAAGCACAAAGGAACTTTTGGGATGATAGACATGTTCTAAAACTGGATGGTGGTGATAGCTTTACTTACTTGATAAATTCACTAAAAATCATTGAAATGCATTTTAAATTGGCGAATTTTATAGTGTGTAAGTTATACTCAATAAAATTAAAATTAAAATTAAAAGCAACGCCGTGCTCCACATATGGGAGCCAACTTGGAAGTAGATCTCCAGCGCTACGCATGCCGCCAGTGCAAGTGCTTCATAGAACAGAGGTGAGCTGTCTCAGCAGAGCTCTGCCCAACACGAAGATTTGTGAGTAGAATAAATCCACACACACATACAAACCCACATACCCCTAAAAGTTAAATCTCATGTTCCCACAGATTCTAACATGCCTCTTCTACCTTCTCAAAGAGAAAACATCATGGAAGAGTTCCTACCAGCAAAGTGCATTTTACACAACCTTTCAGCCTCGTAACGACCCTAGGAGGTACGCACTAGTATACGTGTGACATAAAACAGCGCAGATTATCAAGTATCCTAATTTTATAAACATTAAAATACAAAAAAACCTGCCTTTCAATTAAGGAAATATAGTTAACCCTTGAACAATACAAATTGTTTCTTTCAATAAATACATACAGTGTTATAAATGTATCTTATCTTCCTTATGATTTTCTTAAGAACATTTTCTTTTCTCTAGCTTACTTTATTATAAGAATATAGAATATAGTACATATAACATAAAATATGTGTTAATTGATGGTTTATGTTATCATCAAGGCCTCTGGTCAACAATAGGCTATTAGTAGTTAGGTTTTTGGGAAGTCAAAAGTTATACAGGTTAGGTGTCCCTAACCCCTGTTAAAGGGTCCACTCTACTACTGATAAGCCCCATTTTACATATATAAAATCTGAGATTTAAAGAGAAAAAATAATTTCATGAGGTCACATAGCCTGTAAGTGACCAAGTAAGAGCCTGTTGTTAGTCATAGAATTTTACTGCCTGCTGCCACACTATAATATGCTTATTCTAAATATATATGTTTCCCCACAAATAACCCCCATCTCTTGAGAACAGTCAGATTCTAGGACAGGGGATTTTTGTGTTCACTCTGCCAACTCTGGATGGTCAGGCCAAGAACTACTGCTTAGCCCTTCTATATAGAGAGCAGATAGGCGATTCTCAACTCTGAGCCAGTCATTTTTGCACACCCGTCTCTGGCTTTTATTTGTCAAAGAACTCCATCCACTGCTGTCCTGGGGAAAGGGGACACACTCTATCATCAGATGATCAGGAAATAGCAGAAATTAGAAAAGATGAAAAATGAGGATGTCAATCCACTTTGTAAAACTTGAAAGTAAACAGAGTACAGCAACAGAGAAGAGAAAGTACATTTGACCAGGAAAAAAAAAAAAAGCATGCGTCTTTGAGGAAAGGCCCTTTGTTTGCTAGGGGATAACAGTGCTGTTTTGATACTTGCCTGTTGGGAACTGCGGAGAGGGCAATTGAATAGAAAAGAGAAAGAAAGACAGTTTCTGGGTTTTGACAAAAACATCCCATAAAGGATGCACTTATGTAAGTGACTGCTATGTTGTTAATTTCTTAAGTCTCCCCAGCCCACCACCCTGAGGGGGATAGGAAACAACTGAATCACATCTTAACGTTAACATCCCACCCACCTTAAAACAAAGCACATATTTGGTGTCTGGATTGAAGTTTCTCTTGCCTTTGCAGGAAAAAGAGATGGAATTAGTTTGAATGTAGGTGTTATAGCTACACAGCTGCTGTAGACTTCATACCTTAAAAAAGAAAAATCACCTTATTCTGCTAGTGTTGGAAAGTCTCAGGCAACTGACAGGTTTAAGAACATTAAGCCTCTTGGAATAATTTTCAGCTATTTCTGACACGGAATGCTAGGGAGGGGAAAGGGAGAAAGAGTGAAGGAGAAAGACACAGAGGAACAGCAAGACAGAAAACTCAGTATCAGAGGCAGAGAAACTGCAAAGGCATCCTTGACTATGTCATTTAATGCTGAATTCAACAATCCCATGGATTACTGTGGTTTCGCTATAGCTGCCCTGAGTTTAGAGCTTAAAGGATAAAATTTAATAATAGTTACATTACATAGAATTATGGACACACGAATTGATTCAGTGGTGTGCTAAGGGTGTTGTTCACCCTGGTCCAAACTGTACGGGGCTCATCGTAAGAAGTTAGGATAATATCAAACTGCTAGTGAGTCGAAACAATGTCAGTGATAAGATACTCCTACCCCCAAATCTTTCACTGACTTAAGTTCTAAACTATCGCTGTAGTTTCTCTTGTTTTTTTTTTTACATCTTTATTGCTATAATTTACCTGCTGTAAAATTCACTTATTTAAAGTATACAATTCATTGATTTTTTAGTATTCTCACAGAGTTCCACAGCCATCACCACAATCTAAGTTTAGAACTTCCATCACCTGTTGGGTTTTAGTAATATATATGTAAGCTTCTAATTAGCACGTTTTCATTACTAATCCTTTAATAGCTTTGCATACTACATAGAAGTTAATTTGGAGAATTTCCAACTATATTGTTGGTCTCTGACAAAAGCTCTTTAATAGCTTTGCATACTACATGGAAGTTAATTTGGAGAATTTCCAATTACATTGTTGGTCTCTGACAATATAAGCTACATGCATTTGTTTTGAAAGTAAATTCACAATGATCTGGAATTGTTTTAGGTCTTTGGGCAGTTTTTGCTTCCAATCCTTGTAATTTTCACATTCTTACCTTCAAATGATAAATTCAAAATAAGCAGTGATATATGTAAGCAAAAAAATGTTTTATCTGGTATGAAATTTTTGGATGAGGTTAGATACAAAAATATTTGCAAATAGCTTTTGCTTAAACTTGGATAATATATGGTGAAACATCAAGCTTTAAAATTGTTCAATTTCTATGAAGATCTGTGCATTGAATTTGAGAACAAGGCTATGCAACAACAAAATGTAAGGAAATGGGACATTTACATTAAAAAACAAAACAAAACAGTAAAAGTTCAAAGAAGAATGCCAAGATAAACAATGAAGAATGTTGGCCTTAACTTGCTAGAATAAATCAAGTCAATGTTTGAATTTCAAGCACTGGACACCCATTTTAAAGCAATGGATCAAAAAATGCCTATATTTGCTATTATTCAGTCATTGTCTCAGTTTTTTTATAAAATGAAAAACTTTGCAAATTTTTATTATATTACATGAAAAGTAATTTCTGGCAAAGATAACATCTTAATGGAATTTTTTTTCTTTTTTGATTACGGAGACATTTGAAAGCCCGTAGATTCAATCCTGAAGACACACATGAAGAGTATTGTGATTTCTGGAATTTCTTGTTAAATCCGATTTTTATGACTCTGCTAAATTTATCCTCATGTTAAGACTGTCCCTAATTCTTTATATATTTGTTGCTTTGTGTGAAAAAAACTTTTCCAAGTTAAAATTATTAAAATTATGTTGTTCACTCCGAAGATAGGGCAACAAATCTGGCCCTACAATGTGCTGAATGTGAAGTTACAAAGAAGGTAAAATTTGGTGAAGTCGTTGACAAATTTTTTAAGTTAACACTCAAAAACAGAAAATGTAATGTTATTCACTTCTGTCACAGACCAATATGTAGGTATTTCCACCTTCTTTCAAAAAAAAAAATACATTAATGTAATTAAAAATCATTAGTTCTCTCTTTTTTCCCTTATTTTACTGAAATATTAAAATTTTTATTTTTACCAGAATGCTTACATATATGAAGTTAAATAAAAGAAAAATTTCTGGCCGTTTATATTATTCATTTCTTCTTATGATATTATTGAAGCTCATTTTGTCATATAGAATGAGAGTTGTTTAAAAATAACAAAAACAAAATAATCTGCTCTGGATGTTGGATATGCAAGATATTTGATCACTACATTGATCATCTTCGAAAATTAATTTAATGTTTTTTGTTTTTTTGTTTTTTTTACTCTAGATTATAATAAAGATATACTGATGACTTTCTGCTAATTACTCTTCTAGAACCTGGGGCAACATGTTTCACATCTGATACTCACACATGTCAGATTCCAAGACAGGCATTTTCTCATGTGATGCTTGATTCAATCATCACAAATCTATGTGGTAGGTTTTATCGTTTTCATTTTACAGACGAGATTTAGCAAAGTATCAGGGCTGAGGAAAATTTCCCCTTGCTCTTTTAGTTCTGGTTGGTGGAATAATTCAAATGACATATAACAGATTAACGGAAAATCTAATTTTAATACATGCACATGGGGAGATCACATAAGCATGAAAATTCCAAAGACAGTGAGGCAAACAGAGGTATATATGTCATTTTGGACTAAGGAGAGGGAGGTAGGCAATTTACAGGTAAATGAGAAAATGCAAACATTTGGTAAATGAATTCTTGCAGGGACATCCAGAAATAATGGGACATAAAGGGGAATCTAGTAAGCAAATTTTTGCTTGGATCCTGCTGTCTGCCATACCTAATTCATATGCGCTAGAGTGAACGTGCTAAGGTTCCCTTCCTGAAGCAGGTTTTTCTATCTGAATGTCTTTAGGCAGGAAAGAGGGAGGTAAAAAAATCTTCCTGAGTTTGTTGGGCTTTGTTTTCAGCTGGAAATCTGCATGGCAGAGTGGCACATTCTGGGGAAACTCTCTTGACCCCCACAGTTCGCTCCTCTCAAAGTTCCCTAGAAGTTTCACATATCAAAATCTGAGCCGGTGGCTGTGGAGAGAAGAAATGAGTTAGTAGCTGAGTGGTAAGAGAT
Source organism: Pteropus medius (assembly GCF_902729225.1). Lineage (NCBI taxonomy): Eukaryota > Metazoa > Chordata > Mammalia > Chiroptera > Pteropodidae > Pteropus > Pteropus medius. The sequence continues at coordinate 35,416,944 of NW_024344378.1, read as the reverse complement.
TATAAAGAGAGAAAAAATCGTAAGTTAGCATGAAGAAAAAAAAAAATAATAGAGCAAATTGGAACACATTTCTCACACTTTGTTAAACCAGTCTCCTATTCCTGGAAATAAGTCAGTCTAATAATATGTCTCTGCTTCATTTATCTGTTGGAAAAAGTTAACCTTTTCTTTCAACATATTTAAGTTAGATACTACTTTTCCTGTTTAGGTTACATAGAAGCAACATTCTTCACCAATGATTGCACAAGCTCCTCCTTTTTGGGGAGACTGTATCCAGAACATGACAATTTTGGAGAACCACAGAGGCAACGTAGTTAACTTCTGACTGGAGTATCTCCAAAGTTTGTATAGTGGTATTGAGCTCTTGTTCCATTACCATGAAGAGACTTAAGATTGCTTTCTCCGACTTGTAATTTCCAAAGCTTAGGAGTGAGACCCTCAGGGCTGGAAAGAACTTGGAGCTGGGATACACAAGCAGATTTTCTACAATTTCTAGCACATTTATACAATTGACTAGCACATTTATAAACAAAGGAGCCCAAGTTTGTAGTTTGGCTGGTATTTAAGATGAAGTGTTTGGTGACAGAAAAATCCAGGTATCCGAGTCCACATTGTTCTGACCATTTAGGTGGGAACCCTTTATATACTTTGCCACCACGGAAGATGAAAAGACCTGTGTGGATTATAGACAAGGCTAAAGTAGAATCTGTAATTCTCAGGTTCTAGAGTATTTCTTGGCCTATGTCATTGGTACTGTTAGCATTCATATATCTCCATTTTCCATGTGTGCCTGTCAATTTGTGAGAGCAGAACAGATTGAGAAATTGGTGGTATAGAAGGCCTATAGTTTTATTTTGGCAATAATAAAACCACCTTGGTTCTGTCACCTAACCAAATAAGTCCAGGTTTTTGGTTCATCCATATACAGTCTGTGGTATTGGGCAACTTAATTAGGGGGCAGCTGCCATGTCCCAAGTTGAACAAGGGTAGCTTGTGAGTCATCTAGAACATTTGGAGATTTGGCAGACTTCTGTGCCAAAAAAAATAATGCTAGAGTCACTTACGATTTCCTTGAATGTGTATAAATGCCTTCTGTGGATTCAAACCACAGTTTGATTGCATATTGTCCCGGTAAGCGATCTGGGAAAAGTCCACTGTCGTGTCTGTTTTCAATGCAAAAGAAATATTTTTTCCTATTGTCTTTACCTGGGCAAGGAACAGTACTTGAGCTTCTAAAGAGGTTTTCTGGGGGCCCAAATGATTCACCAGTTGAAGAAGAAGCAGACTGCTGTTTGTCTTGTTGCAGATACTGTACCCTGTCACTCATCCATCTTCTATAGTCAGTCTGCCAGGTGTTCACATTAACCGGAGCAAAGACTATTTTAGGCTCTTTTACGCTACCTAGATATTGACACAACCAACAGTCAGATTGATTAGTTAACGTAGCCAGGGTTTGGTAAACTGGCATAAAGGAATGATTAGTATATGGCTGACCTGTTGAAAAAGAGTTAATAAGAGCAAGATACGGGTAGAAGAGGAAGCTATAGTGGAAGCTTAGAGATAGAGAAAGTAAGTAGGGATAACCATTCTCCAGTCAGCTTTCTAAGAAAAATTGATTAATAAATTGTGGGAGGAAAATGTTCATTAATAAGAGGAGATGTGTGGGTTTTTAAAAATATTGTTATATAGGGAGTCTTAAAAGCTGGATTATCAATTGTAAGGATGGGTGGGGAGGGAAGGTTTCTTGATTCGTGATCTTTGGAAAATTGTCTACTTCACAGCGCTATCTGCTTCTGGGGCCTGAGAATTAGCCTTGGAAATTCTTAGTTTAAGGTGACCTGTATGGACTGTTTCCCAGTTGTCTTGAGAGTGATGGTCTGGGTCTATTTTAACATAGCTTGCATGGATCTAGGAGGACTTTTTTTTTGATGGTAGTGTATGTGTTTAGCAGTATCTCATAAGGTCCTTCCCACTGAAGCAATGGCATGTGTTTTCTTCTAAAGACCTTGATGTACACCAGGGCTCCTAGTCGAAAAGAATGTCGAGGATTGTCAGTGGTGGAGGCCGTGCCTCTTTTACCTGTTGGCGATATGCTTCAAGCATACTAGTTAGTTCCTGTATATAGCTAGACATAGCATCAAATTGTTTACTCAATTTCTATAATGTTTTCTTAATCCAGCAATGGAAGGTTTAGAAATGCCAGTAGACATTGGATGTCCAAATACTATTTCAAAAGGATTTCATCCATGTCTCTTAATTGGAATATTCTGGATCTTTACAAGGGCCAAAGCTCCTGGCTGTTTAAGTCTGATTTTTTGACAAATCTTTCCTAAAGTTCTTGTGTCCAGATTTTTATGTTCTACTTGTCCTGATAATTGAATGGAGTATGGGATATGAAAATTTTAAAAAGTACCCCAGAGTTTTTGCAAGCCGGTGGTCTATCTCTGCTATAAAATGAGTTCCTTGATCTAATTCAATCCATAAAGGAATGCCAAAACAGGGAATCATCTCAGTTATTGGTTTCTTTACCACAGTTGTGACGTCGTCGTGTCTATTTGGATAGCATTCAGTCCACCCCCTAAACATGCAGACAAGAACCAGTGAGAATAGCCTAAAGCTGGGCACAAGTCTATAAAATCCATCCGGAGTGCTACAGAGGGCAGTGTGGGTCTACAAGGACTTCCTGAGTTACACTGATTTCTTCCAGAAAGTTCCCTTCCCCTATGTTCATAATTAGCTCAATTCTTGAATCTCTGTAGAATTCTATTTTTCTTTTTAATATTTTTAGTATGAGATTTTTAAAAATAAAATTTTTATTAATACAGAAAAGTTGACAAGTAACATCATATATGTCTGAAGTACTTGCAAATATAGCCCTACTCCCCACTTTCTGGTTTATCTTTTGATGCTACTTATTGGGTGTTTGTATGTAAAAGTTTTTTGATTTTTTAGAAATGATGTCAAAAATTATGGCTTCTGTGTTTTGTGTTATACTTACATAAGTCTTTTCCACTTCAAGAGTTAAAAGATATTGTCCTGTCTTTCCTTCCAGAAGTTTACAACCTCTCGCTGTCTTTACACTTTGGAGGAAGATTATCAATTGTAAGATATTGTAAGATATCAGGTAGTGATAGATATCCAACACTATTCTTTCTTCCCAGTTAGTTATATAGTTGTTTTAGCACAGTATTTTGAATTATTTATCTTTTTTTAGATGATTAGAAACACCACTTTTATTTCAAATTCTTTCTTGAATTAAGGTTCTTTCTAAGCTTCTATTCTGTTTCATATGTATTTTTTGGTGTAAATTTATGCTTCATTATCACATCATTTCCATTTTTATTATAATTTAATAATAGGTTTAACTATCTGAGGTCGCTAATTTGGGGTTTAATAACAGGTTTTATTATCCTCCTTCAGCAATCTGGAGAATGTCTCAGTAAATGCTCAGGTAAAAAGAAAACTTGCAGTAATTTTCTCTCTCTCACATACTACATTCAATCCATCAGCAAACCCAATCCATTCTACCTTCAAAACATATTTTGAATCTGATCTATTCTCTGTTACTCTGTCCTAGACAAAACTACCATCATTTGTCTCATCTGGATTATTGTATTAGCCTCCCAACTGGTTTCTTTGCTTCTGTGCTTGGTGTTCCTACAGTTAGTCTCCGTACAGAAGCCAGCCCTATATGTAAATAAGATGTCAGCCTCCTGCTCAGAAACCCTCCAGCAGTACTGGATCTTTGAGTAAATGGGGAATAGAAAGCCCCAGTGACTTTTCTGACCTCATCACCTCCCACTCCCTCCATCACTTAGCTTCAGCCGGAGAGGCCTCCTTGCTATTCTTCAAACAAACACATAAACAAAACAACTGAGAGTAAGTTACCCCAGGTCTTCACAGTTGCTGTTCTGCTATCAGAAGGAACACACACACCAACACAAAACAAGCATAGAACACATAGTCAAAATTTATTTTTAAAAAGCAGAAAATAAGAAAGAAATCATTAAAATAAAAGTAAGACTCATTTAACTATTATATCCATAGATGTAAATATGCTAATACCTACCTATTTAAAAAAAAGGAATCTGGTTGGATTATAAACCAAAGAAAATTCTAGATCATATATTCCATACATAAAGAGAGCACTAATAATATATGAACGAAAATATTCTTGGAAAATACAAATAAAAGGAAGTTGTGATATTAATATGAGATGAGATAAAATGCTGGAAAATAATTACCACGATAACACTTTACAGAGGGTGCAATATACAATGAAGCTCTTACAGATATCCCAGCTTATACATACAATTTGACCAAAATTGTTGGAAGTCGTTAGTGAGGTTGGGAGTGGACAGTTACAGAGAATCTGGAGGCCCTCGGATTGTTTTCTGTGGACTCGAACCATCATTTAAGTACCAACTTCAATTTTTAGGCCATATTTAAGTCTTGCCCGTACAGTTATTTACCTTATGTTTTTCTTTAAAGTGACTCATTTCTTAACTGAAATAAGTTTAACATAAGAATTGGTAAAGGCAAAAGAGTTAATGTCCTATCTGAAAAAGGCAGCTATTCCTCAGTTCTGAGTATGCAGCTCCATGTTAGTAATTTATTCAAATAAAGCCAGAAATCCACCCTATTACATAAAATTTGATTTTTCAATGTTGGCTTAAAGGGACAAACAAAACCTGCTGGCGGCTTTTTGGGCCATAAGTCTACCAGTTTTCAGCTTTTGTGTTAGTAGGTGCTGGGGACACATAAAAGGAATCCACCTCCTTGTCAACTCTCTCCAGTCCAGCCAGTGAATGGCTCCTACACCTCAGTGCCCCCTTCTCTCTTTTCCCTCCATCCTCAGTCACTGCTACACCACTTACAACTCACCTGGATTGTAAACTCCTTAAATATTATGTTTTATTTCACCCACCTCCTCCATCCTACCAGTTTCTGGTACTTAATAGGTGTATGTTCATTTATTCATTCACTCGACAAATGTTAGATGTCAGGGAAACAGAAATGACTTCAGGGCTTAAGTGAAAAGACTTATAATAAGTGAAATAAGGACTTGGACAGAAAATAAGCAGAGTTTTGTGGGCTGCAATGAAGGGGCACCTAATCCTGACTGAAGGAGTAGGGACAGCTCCTCAGAGGAGGCAATACTGAATGGATTCTTTTATTCTTGAGAAAGTTAAATTTATCTAGGAAAAAAAAAAAGGTATGGGGAAGTACTCTAAGAAGAGAGAACAAGTTGGTATGGAATCTAAATTATATTAGAATAGCTGATTCCTAGAATATAGGTTAGGAATGATGGATGATGGTGCCAGCGGGTAGTCAGGCTTGATCATGAAGAACTTCATTGAATAACTTCATGCAACACTAGTATGCTATGCAACCTAATGCCTCTTCACCTTTTCCCCCAGTGGATTCTCCCCATCCCCACAGTCTGTAATTTGTTTCTTATTATTCTTTGACTAGGAAAATCTCACTTATACTTATGTACCAGTTCAATTGCCACTGTCTCTAAAAACATGGTCTTAACTTTTCTAGAACCTCCAAATATAGAATTTGAATTGATTGAACCACTGTACTTTACACATACTTTTACTTTAGCTCTAATAATTTGTTTTATAGTTATTATTAGTTTTCTATTTTTATTATTTGTTATAAAGTCAAGGACTGTTCTTAAGTTCATCTTTGTATCTAAAACATCTGTAAAATACTTCATTCCTTGAATGAAGAAATATCTGCATATTAGTGTTTTGAGAGTGCAAAAGGAACAAGAAATTGTCAATGACTTACTGAAGGACATAGCATTTGAGATGGATGTTGAGAATAATTAGACGAAAAAGAGTAAGGGAGGGCATATCATGCAAACAGAATAGCAGGAACAAAGATATGATTTCTTATTAAATCATTTAGATTAAAACAATCACCCAAGTAGGGTTAAACAATTTGATGGCATTTGCAGAAATTCCATTTTACACTGGGCTCTCCTTCTATTGCTTTGAACATAGGTTCAAACAATTTTGAGGGGGTGAGGGTATTTGTTTATTGGTGCTAGTACTGTGACAAGTGTGTATTTTAAGACCCAGTCCATGCAATATTTTCCAGCTATTGAAACCCAAAGGGCTCCTTTCTCTTTTCTGAATCCCTCTGGACTTTCTGCTGGTACATCTTCCAATACAAATTATAATCCCCAAAGACATGTTTACTTCTTTTGTAATTGCATACCTTATACTGTGATTCATATTTGTAAAGTGACTTTTGCTATCAATACTTGTAAGAGACCATATTTACTGTATATATATTGGACTTTTCATCTTATCTTCACAAAGAAATATGAATATATGGAATTACTAAGAAGTGAAAAAAGTTCTCATTACTCTTTGGAAAATTAGATTAAAGCTAGAGAAATATGCTTTACTCGGGAATTATGTTATTTTTAATATTTCCTATCACTTAAGATGTAGTATTCGAAGGCAATGAAAGATTAGAAATTTTATTCGATATTACAGCATGGATTTCTTCGAGATTTACTCTGCAAGTGTGCATTTTTCTGTGTGTACTGAAAAAAAAATAGTCTGAGATCAGCTTGCTTTGATCTGTTGACTGGAGTTTGATACTGCCCTAAGGGTTTACATTCTCTTCTTTTTTTTTTTTCCTTAAGACGCTAATAAAAGCTTAGCTGGTTGAAACTGCTTCTTTGAAATCAAGTGGTACACTTCCATTAGTCAACAGTACTGAAGTTTTTCCTAATCCTGATTAAATGTTAATGAGAAACTGACAAAAAAGGACTTTGCTCCACTATACCTATTACCTTGCTATAGAAAAGTGTGGCCAGGACTCCCTCTGGTGGGCGTGGTAACAAGAAAATGGGAATCTTCAGAACTTGACATTTCTCACTAGACTTTCATCCAATGGAGCAGATATTAATAGAAGAGGCCAAAGGACAAAAGAAGAAGGAGAAAAAATGTAGAAATGGTTAGGTTACTTCTCTCTCAGTTTAAATTTTTCAATTTCATCACCTTTGTGTGGTGTATTTATTGCTTCTGTATTTTTCAGTATCTTCTTTGGGGTCTTTAGACAGTATCATCAAAGTGTATAACATTTAAAGCAACCTTATATTCAAACCAGCTATAGTTGGTTGACTATAGTTCTGACCAAACTATAATTTCTGATCAAGGAAAATTTTCTTTGAATTCCAATGGTCATGGCTTTGTAGTAGTAAAGAGTCCTATAGCATTCTGATATGCTATTGAATAGCTAAACAATAATGGACAATAATAAATAACTGAGCATGTTTACCAGATGTTGGGGCACAGTGTAAAGTGCTTCATATGCATTTCATCTTCCATGACAGCCCTGTGAGATAGTCTTATTGTTCTTGTCTTATAGGGGCTCAAGTAGCCACAGTCACACAGAGGAAAAGGCCCTTTACTTTGTTAGGGACCCTCCAGGGTGCTCACTTCAAAATTACACTGTGGTGGAGCTTTAATTAAAACATCACTATTTGTACCGTGATCATGAAACATTTCCATTTAGAGCAGGTATTCATTAGGCAATGACAATACATAATACCATTGTTTTAAATTCTTAGCTTCTCCGGTGAAGTGATCAAGTTTGAATACAAGACCTTTAAGTTTTGGCCTAAGCAATAAGGGCTTGCCTCCTCTTCCTGGGTTTAATCCTGACTTTGTCGTGCTGTCTCACCTGATGAGTCTGGGATGACGACCGGATTTCATCTTGCACATTAAAAGTCAGGAAAAAAATATTATGAATGAGATAATCTTACAGGAAGGTTCAGTGCAGACCTAACGAGTGGTGGGACCAATCAGGGCCATCTCAGAGGTGAGGGCAAGGTGGGCTGTTCCGAACTCAGTTCTCAGCTCAGAAGCTTGAAACTTGCTTGCCCTTCTTCCTCTTCAAACATTTACTCATTCTTCAGCTCTCACTGCTCTAACCTCTGGTTCTGGATTAGGATTATTATTCTTTCCTACTTGCCTCTCTCACCTGATATCTCTAATCATATTAATAATGGCCTCATTACTTGTATCTAACACTAATATTCCCCCCTACTAAGAGTTGGGGGTTAATAAACTCCATAAGGGATGTCTTGTTACTTACAGCCTGGCAAACAGTAGGTACTCAATAATTATTTGTAGACATTGCTGTAAAAAAACCCCTGTAATTTAAAAAACTGCTTCCCCCACCCCATGCAGACCTTTTTAGAAAATTGTCTTGGGAATGTTAACAAAATAAGTTTCCCAATGTTCGGTTATTTGAATTCTTTATGTAGAAAACAACTCTGAATATCTTTCTGTACTACTTTTAGCAGGGGACATAACATTAGGGTCAAAAACCAAGCTAATCTGTGTTAGGTATGAGATTCAACGATAGATGTTTAAATTCATTATCTTCAACCCTCTCAGGGTAAGTATTACATGTTTTAGAAAATAACAAAAGGGCTGTATTAGTCAGAGATCTCTAAAGTTAATAGCACAGTGTGTGTGTGTCTGTGTGTGTTGGGAGAGGGTAGGGTGAGATTTATTATAAGAAATTGGCTCATGAGATTATGAGGCTAACAAGTCTCAAGATCTGCAAGGTGACTCAGCAAGCTGGAGACCCAAGAGATCTGATGGTGTAGTCTCAGTCTGAAGACTGGCAGACTTGAAGTCTAGAAGAGTAGATGTTTTAGTTCAAAGGCAGACAGGCAGGAAGAATTTTCTCTTCCTCTGGGGCGGGGGGTGGGGGGGAGGTCAAACTTTTTATTCTCTCCAGGCCTAGTCTATCAATTTAAATGTTAATCTCATTCAAAAACATCCTCACAGATACACCTAGAATGTTTGACCATATATCTAGACACTCTGTGGCCCAGCTGACATAAAATTAACCATCACAGAGGTTCACAAAGATTTATTTCTTTAAAGTCTCAACTAATTAATGATAGAGCAGGGATTTGAACTGAAGTGTGAATTAAAAGCCCACGATTGTCACACCAGTTCTCTGCTGCTCCAAAGAGGTAATAAATGTAAGTAGAAAGCCTTCCAGATTAGCAGACACCAGAAGCTTTGGTCTTTTTCACAGTTGCTTTCTCTTCTCTCAAAGCAATGTCCACAGATTTTAAATATTCCAAGTGCCACATTTCCTTTCTCCATTATGTGCATACTAGCTTAAAACAAGCTGATCTGAATAGCAGCATTATTCATTCATTGGTTGGTTTTTATACTAGGAAGTTTAGGCACAGAAGTATTAATTAGACTAAATTACAGCAAATCTTGTCAAGATAGCTATACAGTAAATTTTCCAAATAGGCATGTTTAAAAGTCTGTAATACTGGATGTAGAGGAACAAACTTGAAAAAAAAAATCATGGTTTGGGGGTAGAACAAGACAGAAATACTTTTTGGCAATTACTTTTGTAATAGTCTTAAATTACATTCAAATCTCTTATTGATTCAAACAAGCATTTATTGAGCACCTGCTATGTAATTGTAACTGTTCTGGGTACTGAATCTATTGTAATGATCAAAATTTGAAACATTTTCTTTCTTTGGGGTTGAAAAGAGCCTGTAGCATTACCAATGACTTGGCGAACCAGATGACAAAAGCATAATGGAGTCAGAGAACTGTAAACTGAAAGCTGCTGCAAGTGACCAGACTTTGAGGGGCACGAAAGTACTTCTGGATCAGGAACTTCAGTGCATTCACTGGATGGCATTGTTAAACTAAGAATTGTAATTTATGGTTTAACAGTTTCATTATCAGAGACTCTACACTAGGTGGCGTACAGGGTCAGGATGGAAGTGGTAACCAGCCAATGTTATTTTAACTTCTGTGCTAGAAGCAGCTTCCCAAAGGATTCTACATAGAAATGGGATTAAAAGAGGAAGGGATGTGGTTGTTTAAGTGATGATCAAAATGCTCTTTGTTGGAATGTATACTGAGCTGAAGAGATGAGGAAAAGGTTCATGTGATAGCTACAGGGCAGACTGCAAGTTGCAAAGATTAAGGAAAACTGAACAATTTTAAAAATATAAAATCAATGGTGTTGAGGTGAACGCACAGCCTTATTGTCTAGAAGGAGCCTGTATCAAGAAAGTTGAGGATGAAGAAAAAGGACTGCTCTGCAGATGGGTTACATAAATGAAAGTTTACCTTTCATGGTTTGGAGAAATAAAATTAACAGATTTAGCTACATTTAATTGATGATAGAACTGTAAGAGACATCATCTCTCATAACTATCTTGTAAATGGAGTTACATGAGCTACTGTCTAAGCCAATAATGAAAATGATGGTAGGCAGTATTACCAGCAAAAAAATAACTTACTCTACCGTAATGAGCAGGTGGGCAATGTTCAAAATTATTTTAAACATAAAGCTGGGAATTGATATAACTCTGTACACTTACAAATGAAAACAACTTTTGAAATAGTGCTTGAAGTCCAGATCTTGACAGAAATTGACTTCTGTTTATCTAAGGTTGGAAGAATTACAAAGAAATAGACTATCCTCAGACATACGGGTATTACTGAAAGTGAAGAACATTGTTTACACAATGGCTAGCTGACAGCATTCTCAGCTTGGCACTCTTCTGCTCCATGTTCGACGTTGAACTGAGTTTTTTTGTGGTTCACAGACTAATGGATAACATCATATCAATACTCCTAATTTATAATATTACTTGTATTCACTAATTTACTGATTAAAATCTTATTGCCAGTCTTTCTCATTTGGCAGGATTCCTGACTTCAGTTAATAAATGCAACTCTTTTATGAAACACTTCTTCACAAATCCAGAAAAAATAAACTTCCCACAGGAAAGGCAGATGCTGTTAATAATCATCCTTTGCAAATCTCCATGTCGAGTATCTTATTTAATCCTTTGAAGTGATAGGTTGTGAAAAGATTAGGAGGGATTGGTATTATCCTTATTTGGATCCTTGATGGTAGACTGAAGTGAAAACCATTTTTTAATATTAATAACTTTGTATGTAGCTTCACTGCATTACGTTAATAATCATATATGAAGAATTTCAAATGCAAAAATTAAATATCAAAATCAATAAAACTACTAGGCTTAGTTGTTCTCAGACTTTTGAATTTCATGGAGCAGTTAAAAAAAAGTGGGGACCAATAAAAGGCTGCCAACTTTTTATTTTGCCAACGGTATTTAAAGCAACTAATACTACCATCAGTAACATTTCATAAAAGGATACTTCAATATCACAAAAGTTGGAGTAATCTTATAATAAAAATTAGAGTTGATAACCTTCTATCAATCTTATGCTTTGTGGATACTGAAAATTTAGTCTTGGCCTAGAATTTGGGAACAGTTGCCTAAAATGCCATTTAGTCCAACTACTTTAATTAAAAGACTGAGAGGTGAGTGGCCTGCCTGAAAACTGCAGGGAAAGAAAGCATAGCTGCTGACAGCTAGTATAGTAATACACCCTCACAGATACCCAAGCACTAAACATGTTGCTAATTAGGAATCTTAATTGACATTTACCTTTAAACAAAACAAAACCCAAATCCTTCAAAACTAATGCAAAATCAAATAAATCCACCTACTTTGTAGTAGAAAGACTTGGTATACATGACTGTACCTGTTAAAATTCGTCAAGGAAAATAACACCAAATCGTAAATTATATAATCTATGTAATATGACATAATCTAAACCGTGAACTTTTAATTCTCCAAAATGTTTCATTTTCAATTACATTATCTATAGAAGATGCTTAATAAATGTCTGTTGCATGAACAGATGTCACTCAAAGTCATTGCAAATCAAGTTTCTTCATAACATTAGAAACTTCTCAACCTAGTGCAAAATCTTATTTCAGAAATCACTGGAACATAATATAGAGGAAAAAAATATGATGGTGGTGTGGGGGATCTCCACTTGCCTGATTTCTCAATCAAATGAAAAAGCAATTAGAAGCTTTTGGGTGCTTAAATGAGAACAGTTAATTGTGCACTTCTGTGTGAAAACATCTCACATTAACTTAACCACACCCACTTTACTTTTAAGGTTAACTAAGTAACATGAAAGTTTTAATATCCAAAGGAACTCTAGTTCAAGAACACATAATACAATTTTAACATGATCCTAAAAAGAAATTTATCTAAATATTTTACACTATCAAAACCTATGGTAGATCCACATTTAAGGTGATCATTTCCAGTTTCACAACACACATACCCACATAATCTTATACCTCTGAAAAATAGTTCTGAAAATTGGTACTAGTTTTCCCTATAGTTAGAATTGGCACTAACTATAAAAAATGCATGAGTAATAATTTCAAATTCAAAATTTTAGTTTAGTGTAGAGTCTCTGATAATGAAACTATTAAACAGTAAAAGAATGTAAAAGAATGCCCTTTTATCAGAAACTTTGGAAATTCATAATTTTCTCTTTGAAATGGTTAATTTTTTAAAAGCATGATGCTCTCTTTTGCTGATCCATTCATACGTATTTTTAAAAAAGGAGGAAGGGCATGGAAAAAAATTCACCCTAAGAATCTGATAAAATCAGTTTGTATTATTTTAAATTTTGTACTGAAGGTGTGCTTTGAAGACACATCCAAGCAAGTCACAAGGGCTACTTAAAACCAGTATACACAAGCTGGGTGCCGACTTTATCTACCACAATACATAAAACTGTACATCACATAATACAGAATTGCCAATGTTTGGTTTCATTTATTCCTGTGACTTCCAAGGTAATTCTGGGATTTAGCAAGTTGAAGTTAGTGATTGACACCTACTATGAATTCAAATATACTAAAAGAAATGAGAAGAATGTTTACCTGTTACTTTTGTCAAATTGTTTGCCTATATTACATAATTGTCATGGTTTTTCCTTTTGACCCATAAAATCCAAAAAACTTGCTTTAAAAAATGTTAACTATTCCTGTCTTCTTTTATTGTTCCTATTTAGTTTTCATTTTTCTTTCTGAATCAGTAATGAATGTAATATTTCTGGTGTGAGTCTTTGAAGAGTAAAACATAAATACTTGTTTTCAAATTTTTGCTTTTAAGAAAAAGATCAATTTAAAAGATAAAATTCTTATTTTGTTCCCCAAAATAATTTTACTAGATTCAGTCATGTGCCTGATTATCAAGAGTGGGAAAGAAAAATGTTCTCATGCCTTTGATCTTGCCTTGTGACTACTATTTCTGTCATGATGTATGGCTTTGCGTTAGAGAGACTTGATGTAATGTGCTCCAACTCCTTCATTGTCCCAGCTTGAGTGCTTGCCATGCCTTGGACTAGAATTCTTGAACATTATATTTTAAGACATCTTTCATGACTACTCTAAATCTATTATCCCTGTGATCTAAATTTCCACTATTGATTACTTTAATGGATCAATTAAATATATTAAATATTCATGAAGATGAATACAAAGAAGTTACCGCCCCTTTATTATTGACCTGGCCCGCTTGTAAATAAGCTGAATAACATTCAAAGTTCATTTTGATTGAAAACTGGGGAAACACAGAAGCCATATTTTGTGTCATTACCACTGCCAAGAAGAAAATCAAGGTCATAACAGATTTTTCCTAGATTTTAGTAAGAGATTAATGTAGCTTAATCACACTCAACTTACTTCTAGGTTAACTAATAAAAGGTGATAATTTTTCTTGAAAGTTACAAGTATAATCTGCATATACATGATTTTGAGAATAATTTAATACATTAACTTCAACTATATTCTAATGTAATTATATTGAATGTAAAGAAACGGATCCTTACAAGAAAGACCAAAATAACCCACAGGCTATGAGGTTGGTTTAACTTTTTCCTTTTCTTTTTGTTTAAACAAATGTGCACCACAATGGTTCAACAAGTAAGGCAAATGCCATGAATATGAAAGCTGTAGTTTGCAATATACCACATCTAGAACCCAGAGGTGAATTAGACAGAACTGGTAGTCATTCTAATTAAACAATCAGGTAACATCATGACAAGTTGGTTTGCAGCATTAAAACTGTCCATTTAAGTTTATTTTTTCTTAATGATCAGAGGTCCCACGTTGTCTCCAGTTTCTTCATTGTGTTTTATGTGAGCTCCATCACAGAATGGGAACTAGGAAGAGAAAGAGAATGTAAAATGTCTAATCGTAAAATTAGTATTATGTTTGGCAGATGAAGTTCAATTCACATATATCTCTTAATACAAAATTGCATTTCCATTTGTGACATTTGATTATGTTGAAAACCTTTTCCATGTTTATGTACTAGTTTCATGTCCTTTCTAGTGAATTAGCTATGTCCATTGCCTATTTGTAAGAGCTTAAGCTCATATTTAAAATCAATTTGTATATTATTCCTCTGTTGATCATCTTTGTAGCAATTTTCCCTCCAAACCTTTATGTTGCTCATTTTTTCATACCCTTAATTTTTCCACTTTCATACAAAGAGGCCAATGTTTCCCTTTCTAACATCTTTCATGGAGACTTCCTTTTTCTAGAGATGTAGATTTCCATTCCTTTTCATGATTTCACATTTTAGATATAACTGACATTTTGGTATCCAGTAGGAGATAAAGGGACAAAACTAAAATATTAAGTGTTTCCCAGAATGTGCTCCAAAGTGCTGCAGTATATTCTGATATGGTTTCATTCTGTTTAAAAAACAAACATGGCTGTTTTGATTCACAACATACATTATTTTTAAGAGATCCTGTTATAAAAAACACTGTTTTAACTCAAAATCTCCCAAGTTGACTGAACCATGAACACTTAACTTTAATATCCATTATTATGGCATTCTATAGAGTACAATTTACAAAATGCTGTTCTAGATGTTGCTGCTTCAATACTATTAGAGGCTCTTGCTTCCAAAATTTACACATTTTCTCATAATTTTATCAACATAATTCTACATATAAAAATGCCTATTTATAGGTTCTATATTTTCATATTCATCAGCCCGCTCCACTGGGATAATTGTAAAATATGCCTAAAACTGGGCTAGTTTTCCTTCATATTACTCTTTATTAAACTTTTACTATTTATTCTTTCTATAACTTTATTAAACTTTACCTATTTATTCTTCCAGATAAACATAAGAATTTTTTTGGTAAGTCCTATTTTATTTCTGTTGGAGTTTTCATCCTCAGGTCTCATGCATGTTCTGACGAGATTTCTGCCTTATATGTTTTGTAGTTATTATAATTAGGTATATTTTCATACCTGACTACTTTTTCTGTCTCTGAGATCAATGGTTTTGCAACTATAACCTTCCTACTGTCAAATGATAAAAATAATTCAACAATGTTTTAGATGCCTCCTCAGGATTTTACACTTAGAAGTTCTAATTATCAGTAAATTATTGTTTCCTTCTATAGTTTTTCTATTTCATGTTAAACGATGATAGCTAGCACCTTTGTTTTATTTTTGGTGTCTGGAATGTACGTACACTCTAGAATTAGAGCTTCATGTTTAGTATAAGGTACACTGTTGCTTGAAGGAGCCTATTTAGAAGAGTAAAGTAACAAGTCTTGGCCTTATGAGTAAAATCGCTTTATTACTTACAGTGAAGGAAGTATAATTTTATATACATGAAACTAGATAATGATGGCATATAATCTTAAACTTTGAGATTTAAAGTGTCTAGTCTAAGATTAAAATAATATTTGGTTGATGTCAAAGAAATTCAATTTTTAATTTTACTATCTGTATCTAATTCTGAGAGGCAGTAAGTTATTTAAAAATTACAGAAAACTCAAGTTCTCAGCATATCTTATATTTCTAGGTATAAATTCTATCTTGGGGTAGATGGCAATATAAATGTAATGTATATAAAGTTTACAGTATTTCTTTTATTTTTAGGTCAATAATAATTCACAGTAAAAACAAGTCCTTGAACATGAACCCAAGCTTTCAAGTTTTTTTTTTGACAAAGTTGATAAAAGAGGCCATAAAAAAAAAATCAGGCTAAAACATATCCTACAGCAAAGAACAGGATTTCAAAGTGTCATATGTTTAATAAACACAGATCATTTTACAGTGAGAATAAAAGTTTACAGTATAAAAGACTCCATTTTTATAAACAGCCTACACAAAACATGTCACTGCAAAGTCTTATGCACACAGGTTATAAAATATATTTCTGGAAAATGAAATCTGTGTAAATTAAGAAGCCTCAAATAACTTACGATGTAGCATGTTTAACTTTTATTTCTTTTTTAATCTCATGTTAAAAATACTAGAAAACTATTTTTTCAAATTATATTTCTTCTATATATAGAATCAACAACAGGAGAGAAATCTATAGAGAAATTAAAAAAAATCTTTTAAAAGATTAAGAAAGCTATACATCAAAAATGAGAATGTACCTTTTATAACAATCTGGTTCTGCCTAAAAACTAAAAATTCACGTTTCATCATGTTCTAAAAAGTACACAAGTAAAAAATATTTCTTTAAAAAGTAGTTAGTAGTAGTCCCTGGCTATTTGTTAACACAGTTTCATGCTTTTAAAGTGTCTAAACTTTTATGCATTTAAAATATAAACTAGGTATTAAAAATCATATTTTTCAGAGGCAGATACCTTTTAATAGTACAATTATCACTTAACCACAGGAATTGACTTAAGTCAGAATCATCTCCTAAATTTCATGTAAAGATTAAGTATTCTCATTATATTTATACATGAGGGATTTTTCATTTTAAGTTATTAAACAAACATTTTATTTTCAAACAATAGCGAAAATGAGTTATTTGAAGATGACGTTAACAATTTCTTAGGAATGCTTTGTACATGTCAATGGAATACATTTACTGAAATTACTTCATGATTCTTAATATAGTATAAATGAATGGTAATTATTTGGCATTAAAATTTAAATAGTGAAGAACTGGGGGAAAAATAGTGTAGATGACAGAAGCTCTGTTCAACTCTCTGGCAACCAAATCAAAGTTTTGACAGAAACAAGGAGCAAACAGCAAGGAAAAATCGCCTGTGATCTAGATGAACAAGCCATACAACTAGGATGAAATCTAAGAAATCACCCTGCAATAGCAGACAGGCGAGGACACGAGGCTGCCCGGTACCGAGCAGCTGAGTGGGATGGAGGTTGCAGCAGCAGCAGCTGCAGATGCCTCTTAACTGGGCCGTGTCTGTGAGCAGACTTTCACAGTGATGGACCTGCTCACTTTGAGCATGAGTGCCGGTTCAGCTGCGCAGGGACTTACAGAGGGACACTGAGTTGTCAGAGTGAGGCCCTAGGGGAGATCGCTCTGTAGAGAAGTGCGGGCAGTATCCATTGTTCCCCTATTGAGCCACCCCCTTCCCAGTGTGCAGACACAGCCCCGCCATAGCGGAGACCTCATCAAACTGGATAACAGAGGTCGCTCCACCCAGAGGATTCCCAGAAACTCCACCTCCCCCAACTCATAGTCCCACCCAAACCACATCCAGGTGTATCCTTGGCAAATCAGGTGCTCCTTGCTGAGCAGTGCCTAGACTCACACTTGTGGCAGCTGGCCTCGGTTTCTGGTGGGGCCTTTGAGGCAACTATAAGCACAGCATCTGTGGATTGCTTACTGAATGGTGGCCCCAGAGGGGTAGAGGCTTGGGCTAAATTTGGCGAGCAGCTGAACCCCTCAGGACTGTGCCACTGGACACCTACTACACAAATCCACACTAATAAGACCAGGAGACTTAGGAGTTTTGCTTAGTACATAGAAACAGACAGAAAGGCAGCCAAAATGGGAAGACAAGGAAGCAGAAACCATATGAGAGAACAGAACAGAGATCCAGAAATAATGGAGCCAAGCAATCTAACAGATGCAGAGTTCAAAACTCTGGTTATAAAGATGTTCAATGAACTTAGGGGAAGTGTAGATGAATTCAGGGAGAACTTCAACAAAGAGATAAAAAACATAAAAATGGAAATTACAGAAGAAAACCAGTCAGAAATGAAGAACACATTAGCTGAGATGACAAGTATATTAAATGGAATAAACATAGTCAATAAAGAAGAGGATCAAATGACCTATATAGAGGATGGGAAAGCCAAGGACACTCAATCAGAATGGCAAGAAAAAAGAAGCCAAGAATATAATAATTTAAGGAGCCTATGGGACACTATTAAAGGTAAAAATATTTGTGTCATTGGGGTACCAGAAGGAAAACAACATGTTGAACAGCTATTTGTTGAAATAATGATGGAACACTTCCCTCACCTGGTGAAGGAAATAGACGTACAACCCCAGGAAGCTCAGAGAGTCCCCAAAACCGGGAACCCAAAGAGACCCACACCAAGACACATCATAATTAAAATGCCAAAGGTTAAATAAAAGAGAGAATCTTAAAAGCAGCAAGAGATAAGCAGATAGTTACTTACAAGGAAGCGCCCATAAGACTGGCAGCTGATTTCTCAAAAGAAACTATGCAGGACAGAAGGGCTTGGCACAAAATATTCGATGTGATAAAAATCCAGGATCTACAACCAAAGATACTTTATCCAGCAAAGCTATCATTTTGAGTTGAAGGACAGATAAAGAGCTTCCCAGACAAAAATAAGCTAAAGGAATTTATCATCACTAAGCCAGTATTACAGGAAATGTTG
The DNA here is from genome assembly GCF_902729225.1 of Pteropus medius. Lineage (NCBI taxonomy): Eukaryota > Metazoa > Chordata > Mammalia > Chiroptera > Pteropodidae > Pteropus > Pteropus medius. The sequence continues at coordinate 35,398,359 of NW_024344378.1, read as the reverse complement.
GAGGGACTTCTTTAAGAGGAAAAAATATGTATCAAAAACAGGAATAAAGAATAGTAACAACTACATTCCTATCAACAAGTATCTCAAATGGAAAAGAGTTAAATGCTCCAACCAAAAGACAGAGTGGCTGAATGGATAAGAAAATAAGATCTCTACATATGCTGCCTACAAGAGACTCACTTCGGATTAAAAGACACACACAGACTAACAGGAAGGGGATGGAAAAAGATATTGCTTTGACGGACCTAGAGGGTATTGTGCTGAATGAAATGGGTCACATGATTCACATACATGTGGAATCCAAAGTGTAAACACATAGATAGAGAATATTTAAAGGGATACTAGATGGGAGGGGGAAAAAAGGCAAAAGGGTATAAGAGGTACAAATGGATAGTTGCAGAATAGACATGGAGATGTGGAGTGTAGCATGGGGAAGATGGTTAATAATGTTGGAATTAATATGTAAAGGGGAAAAGTGGTACTAGATTTAGTGAGGTGATCACTTTTAGAGTTATGTGGATCTCTGATCAATACGCTATACAACTGAAACTGGTATATTATTGTATGCCAACTATAATTGAAAGAACTCTCTGAATTGTACAATGTAAATACAAGGAAGTAATTGTCTTTCGATGAGACAAAAGAGTTTAAAAATTCACAGTAAATTACATAACAATAATTATGTTTTCAGAAAGTATCATTTTATTTTTAACCTAATTTTATGCAGGATAAAATGAATGATAAATGCTTTCAAACATAATCTAGAAAGCATGGTAGTTTTTGCATTAAATAATAATGTAAAATGAAAAAAATAATGTAATAATGAAAATTTTATTAACCCTCTTCCATTTAAAATTTTAAAATTTGTTAAATTGGTCAAGCCAAGAGCTGAAACTACAAAAACACAAAGGGTATATTTAATTTAGGTCAAGTAGTACCAATATTTAATACTAAAAAGATCAAATAATTGATGAAAAGAAGTTTAGCTCATAGTTGATTATAAAATTTGTTCTAAGATGCCTGTATTTGTTTATTAACACATCCCAGAGAAAAGTGTGTGAATTACATTGGCTGAATTTCCTGTATGTCCAGAAAATATCCTATTATGTTTGTTAACCCAATGAAAAAAACTATGAATCTCAAATATCTTTAAAACTTGGTAAGACAGGGTTATGGAGAAGAGGGAATAAATGCTTGTGGAGAAAAGAAAACACCAGGATTCTTTCCCTCCACTTGGAAAGCTAACGGCGTTATCAGGGTCTTCATAAAAAACATAAAATGTGTTTCTTTTTAATGGCCTATGGCTCAAGTTATGATGGCTCAAGTTATGGTTGTTTCTGTTTTCTGTTTTTAGATAGAAATAAATATACACTCCTTCTTGACTCATCTCTTCTATATCCAAGAACTGAAAAAATTTTATCTTCCTTCTCCAAACTTTGTATTTTTAATGAGAGTACGGATTGTATTTCCCAAAGAAGTTGCCTGAGGCCGTTCTGGCTCACTACAATAAACTGCTGAGAAACATGACTGCTTTGGTTGAAAGAAAAAAACAATGAGATCTTTGAAACTTCCTGGGAGAATATAACATTTTATACCGTTCTTATGTGCTCACTTTAGTCAAACATTAAGATAGTAGATACAATAGGAAAATGTATAAACAGATATTAAGATTTTCTAAGATTGTCCTTATGTGGATTGACCAAAATTCAGAATGTTTCTATGAATAAATGGATTCAGTGCAACCCATCTCTAAACCATGAATAGGATGGAGACTTTCTATAATAGACACACATACCAAAACAAAAACAAGCCCACCACTAACAAAACACCCCCAACTCAATTTCTGAAACTGTAAATGAAAGGAAATGATTCTACATAGTATGTCCAGTTGCATTTCCTTTCAATTTCAGCTGAACTCCTGATGTTAACTAGCATGCCTTTCCTATTTATTTCTTAGTCTGCATTCTTCTGCTGTCCTTGTTCAAACTGCTGCCTCCCAGATGACCATACAACTGAGCCAACGATGTGACCTACCTGAGGTAAGTGGGAGTGGGACAGGAATCTAGCAAGACTATGTTGCATACTCTGCCTTCTTACATCAACATTCCCTCATCCTGTTTCCAAAGTAAGACTATCTCTTCTTTTTAAGGCTGAGTTTCACGTCTGTGCTCTTAGCCTCATTTCGTTCCACCCTCTTTCAAGACACCACTGCCTGTAGTCGCTTTAATCATTTCCTCCCTACTGGCTTTTTTCATTCTCACTTCGCATATGGATAACGCTTTTGTAAAATGTTACAAAACAGGCCAGTTTTTGAAACAGCAGAGGGCATACCAATCCTGGGGGGAAGACAAGAGGAATGAGGTGTGTTAAAAAAATGTAATTTCTGCACACTACTAAGAGATCTGATTCATTAGATCTGGGAAAACTGTTCATGTTAGATGCACATAACAAACCAGTGATTGTACCTAAGAATGAATTAGGATGCTGCAAGTGTATAATAGTCAGCCCAATAAATTTTAAAAAATCCACATAAACACAAAAACAAAACTACTAATTCACAAAGATATATGGTCTACGGCCATGCTACCCTGAACAAGCCCGATCCCGTCTGATCTCGATCCCGTCTGATCTCGGAAGTGAAGCAGGGTCGGGCCTGGTTAGTACTTAGATGAGAGACTACCTAAGAAGACCAGGTACTATAGGCATAAAAAAAAAAAAAAAAAAAAGGGATTGTAAACTGACAAGGTCCTTGCAATCTGTGAGGTCAACCAAGGTTTGCCTTGCTTAAAAAAATTTAAAATAAATAAATAAATAAATTCTAAAAACAAAAAGATATATGTACCCCTATGTTTACTGTGGCATTATTTACAATAGCCTAGATCTGGGAACACCTAAGTGTCCATGGATGAAATGTGATATATACACAAACAGTGGAATATTATTCAGCCATAAAAAGAAAATCCTAAAAAAAATGAATTAGGATGAAATTAAAGTTTATATGCATATAACTTATTTTGAAATAGATAAAAGAAGCATTTAAGTTTTATTATAAACCCAACTAGTTTGTGTAAGGAAAAAATACTGAATATAAACTCAATACAGTTTTCTAATCAAAGGTGTTAATTACAAGTCTTCTGTGCATTGACACCAAAATGTGTGACTTGGCACCGGTGTGATAACCTTAGGAACCTCAGAATGTGGAGAGCTTCCAAAGATGCCTGAAGAATAACAACATCTATTAACTTGAATATTCAAACTGAATTCTTAATTTATTCATGAGGGAATAAAAAGTACCCAAGAATCAGTGAAAATTCAGAACTGACAAATCCTAGATACAAAGATCACTAATGACATCAAAGATAAATCAATTAAAAAAAGACATTGAGGAAAAATTGAAAATAAAATTAGTGGTCTGGCATTCCTGGCATTCCCTTCCTTAAAGTCTACCTATGAGAAATGATAATCCCTAATTTAACCATCTGGACACTCTAACATGTATTATGCCAGAATCCTGGAATGGTTTTTTGAACTATAAAATCTAATAAACATTTAAATCAGTAGCTTCTGTCCATTTGTGATTCTTCCTGAAATAATTGAGATCTTAGTCCATGAAAGTCCATATTTGCTTTACTGACCCTTTATCCTCTGGGAAAACCCACCCAAAGTAAACACCTTTTACGTGACCTCGAAGCTAAGCTTTGGAGTTCACTAAAGCTGTTATCTTACTTTTTTTCCATTCACTGTCACATTTACTGAAATTCTTACATATACTCAGAATTCTAGCATTTCTTTATTAGTAATTCGCACTTCAACCCACTTGAATACAGTTTCTATTCTAACTATTCTGTTGAAATAACACCAAAATATCAATTGACTAATTGTTTAATCCAATGGTGTAATTACAACAGTCTATTCACCTGGTTGATTTTGCAAAAGCCGATATTCACAACAAAATCTTTGAAACTTTCCCCCTTTCCACTGTGAATCCATGATATTCTTTTCTTCTAACTCCAACCCATTTTATCTCCTTTTTTGGCTCTTACTCTTCTTTCCAAAATGCAGAAAATTCTCTAAGAGTTCATACTTAGCCCTTGATTTTTATCTGTATCAAGGATCTGTTGTTGGTTGCATTCCTATGCTTGACTCATCCGTTTTGCTGATCTCTATCTCTAACCCTGATGTCTCAGTTTAGTTCATTTCAGATTGTCAGCTGTACATTTCCATTCAAATGTCACCTTTAAGTCACTCTTTGGACTTGAACTCCCCATCACTGTCCTAGGAAATCAACTTTTCGTCCTGAATTCCTTATTTCTGTTAATGGGACTACCTCTTCTAATCAATCCTACAGGCTTATATACTTCAGTGAGTTTTAGTTTTTTCTCCCCAGTCTTCCACATATATAGGTCATTGCATTTGACCGATCCTTCCCTCAAAATGTTTCATGTATCTATCCATTTTTTTCCATTCCAACAGTTGGCATCCTAATATAAATATCAAAACTTTATGTCTGGAATCGCCGACAAGGAGTTCCCCCACGTCTGGAGGCACGAGCTCCTCATACTGGTATACTCAAGATTCTCCTCAATTTGGACTTATTCCTGCGGGGAGGGGAGGCAAGGACCAGACTGCATTCTTCATTGATCCTACCTTTGCTCATAGGAGTCCTTTCCAACAGATTTTTGAGAAAGAGTCCCCAATACTTGCTAGTTTATTCAAATGCCACCAATCTTCCTGGGGAAGTTTAACTCCTTGTACAACACTGTCTTCCCAGGAAATTCCAGCCTACAATATAAGCTCTTTCATTTATTTAAAGCGCTGAGACTGCAATCACTACATACACCTATGATACCTGCTGTTTTACTATTTAACTTTTCTCATGCACGTATATATAGTACACACTAAATGAACAATTTAAAATTACAACTTGGACCTAGGAATTCCCTAAAGATATTACTTTCTATATTTTGGTGAGCAACAAGAGAATGAAACTCATTGTAGGCATAATTTTTAAAAACGAACCAGCTTGTCTATAGAATATTATTGAGGATTATTTTCTAGCAACACCACTAGTACTTATGAACAATCTCACATTCCAAATGCACAGTGCTCTTAAGGCACAATTTGCTGTAATGGTACTATTAATTTTTGGTTCATATTCCATATGTTCAACAAGTATTTTTCAGATATAATGACATAATCTAAGCACTATATCACTGGATTATTCAACATCAATATATTGGGAGAAAGAGGTTAGTGGAATACACTTTCCAGTACCTACTATGTGACTTCTTCCTTATTTGTGATATATGATTTGTGATAATGGCTCTCCAATGTAGGAAGAGGTCCCTGACATAATGTGCTTTCAGAAAAAGATACAACATTTTTATTGTCCATTTTCTTAGGTCTTTACAATGTGATCTGTAGTGACATCTATTTTATTTAAATGTTTATAGTAGCACCACATACAGTATTTCTTATAATATATCGGAAATTCTGAAGTCATTCAATGTTATGAAGCTTTTCAAGATGACCTTAAGAGAGCATTTTACCATCTTTAGATCACTAGCTGTCATCACTAAAAAAAAAAAAAAAAAAAAAGCTGCAGGTATCCCAGATGACACTTCCAAACAGAACTTGATGAAATGCAATTCTCACAAAAGAAAATAAGATTTTAAGAAATCCTGTGTTAGATATTTAACTATAGGAGCTGTAGCTTAAAGAAATCTTAGGATGCAGGGTAAATATGTTTACCAGATAAGAAATTTTCAAGGCTGATTTTCCAAAACGTTCTCTTGAAAGTTCCAAAAATTGTCCCAGAACCCAGGAGCTTGAAAGCACAAGAAAAGAATTTCTCTCTGTGCTTAGGCTGTATGCTTTTCCTAGGATAGTGGCGGCTAAGATCCACTCAAGCAGGAAATCCTAAGAGTAAATAAAGGGATTTCTCTCTCTTGTTTGGCTAAGAATATGGTTATATTTACCTGAACTCAATGACAGTATGATTTAATTTTACTGCACAGTGGATATATATTTTAGTAAATATATTCCTGAAGAGTACATGGAAAACAAGAGAAGAGAATGCATTAAAAAAGAAAAAGACATAACATTATCTGGTGATATAAGTTTGATAGAATAGTTTAAAAAGAAATGTTAAAGATGGTCTTTCTATTAGGACTTGTTTTCCTCACCTTTTTGGACCTCCAACAACGGCAGTACACAGCTTTATCTCCCAAATCCTCCATGTCAAAAGCATGTACGACCTTGGGGTTGTCTTTCTGAATGTGAAGGTTAACCATAGATTTGTTGCGATGATCTTTACCATAAAATCTTTTGTAAGCTAGATAACCAACTGCAGCTGTCCCAGCAGCAATGGTAACTGCTGCAATCCATTCAACTAGAGCAGGGAAGGAAAACAGGAGTTATTATCAAAACCAAAATATATGCTAATAATCTAACATGACTGTTCATGAAATCAGTATTTGAGTATTAAGCATCCCAACAGCCCAAGATTTTTAATAATAGCAGAATGATCAGAACACATTGGTTTAACACTCCTTTGTTAAGACCTTCCCTAGACTTTACTCAGGCAATTGTGTATTTTTTATTGAGTAATCATAGCTAAATTAAGATACAAGAGAGAAACTCAAAAATTATTTTACAGGTGGAAAAGGGAAAATAAAGCTTAATAATCTTTTAAAATTATTCATAAAAAGATTTATAATAACATGAACCTGCAGGTACCTATTGCTTAAAATAAAGATACATAAAAAAATTCATATTACACGTAAGACCTCCCCCGCTTGAAAAAAAAAATCAGGAGGTGATTATGTTACCAAAATGACTCATCAGAATTCATTTAAATAGTAGGTCCTTTAGTGGTTTTAAAACACATAACTAGAAACAGAATTGGTATCCAAAGAAAAAGAAAAGGACAAATAAGACAAAATCAGGTTTAATATTAAACATTCAAAGGAATATATCCAGCAGGATTATAGGCTTCAAAATCATTCAAAAGATTTTTTTTTTTAATTTTCAAAGTGCTTTCTCATTAAAATAAAAATCAGAATGTACTAATTTCTTATTTTATAGAAAACATGACTATAATTGAATTATAGTCATGTTTTCTATGAAATTATATTCTCATGACTATTATATTCTCATTTAATAAACTGTAAATTTCCATTATCCATCAGTGGATGATTATCTGGATTCCCTACAAACTTCATTTTAAATTTAATGATACTTTTCTACTAATCATTTGCTTAACAGGCCATCTATTATTTATCCATTTCACGTAGCTTTTCAAGGAGCCCTTAGAAACCCAAGCACTTAACATCTACCCCAGTTCCAGAGAATGTTGGAGAGAAGAAAGTTCTGCATAGTCTGGTTAGCCTCAGCCTCAGAGGAGAGTTGTCTATTCTCAGCATGGAGTGGACTGCAGGAAGAAGTTGAACAGGGGTCAGAATAAACACACAGGACTGCTTCCCAGCACATGCTGAGTCAGATCTTCACAGTGTTTGAAATAAATTCCCAGACTATCAAATAAAGCCCTAGAGAGATAAGTACAAAAAACACATACCAAGGCCAAATAAAAACATATAATGAATAAGTAACTGCATGGCTTATTTGCACTATTGAGTCACATTTCTTATTGCACTAATATGATTAATTACCTACCTAATAGTGCCTTAAATAAAATTGGAGCTCATTCCTGCAAAACTCTAATGGAAAGGAACAACCATTCTCACACTTAGTTCCTTTTATCTTGGCCTTTTGTCTAGCTTATTTAATAATTTAGTTTTTAACAAGTGTTTCTCATTAGCATGTTCCTTGGATTCTATTTCAACCACAGTGTTTTTCTCTACAAAGTAATTTAATTTGTTTTCCTTCCCCTAACATTTCCATTCCTCCTTGCTACAATTCCCTAAAATTAACATTAACATATGTTCTTCCTAGGTGCTGCATGACTAAGAGAAAAAGTTAATAAGTCATTTGACAGCTTCAAACCTTTGGCCTCATTGAAGGTTCCATGGTACGTATGTGTTACCCTGTGGCAATTCCAAGCAGGGCTGAAACTCTGCTCTGATTTCTAGCTTGATTCATGATCTTCCTTTTTGATGCATTATTTACCATGTAACTCCCTTGAGAAAATATTCTATGTCAGGAGCTACGGTAATCCACTTCTTCACTAATGGAAAACCACTCTGAATAGTTAACATACCTATCACAAAATGGGCTAAAATATTGCTTTGTATAGTATACTTTCGATTATGTTTGCTGAATGTTATCTTTAGAATAAATTTAAAAGTGGAAATATTCCAAAAGACTAAAATAACACGATTTCCTAAATGCTGTTGATCTTTGTTACACCTTACTTTTTAGGTGAATTATGAAGTAATCTCTAACAGATTTGTTTTACATATTACAAAAAAAGCCTTAGGTCCAAAGAATAGCTTCGATTGGCTAGTATTAATTTATCTCACAGTATAAAAAAAATCCAATTGGAATTTCTACCTGAAACTCATAATAGGCCAGAAGAATCTCTCTTAGCCTTTAAAACATCCTCCTATTCTCTTTTCTCATATTGCCAACTAAATCCATATAGTGACTTATTTTTTTAAACATTTATCTCCCTGGATTTTTTGATGGTAGAAGAAATGACAGAACATAGAAAACAGGCAACAGAAAATGAAAGAAATGGGAACTAACTCTGGATATTACCCAACAGTGGCTGCCCCATGGGGGATAAAAACATGTACTTTGTGACCCTATTTCCTAGCAAGGGTCACTTATGACCCTACATAAGTGTCACATACACACAAGCATGCCAGGAAAATGGCTATGTATTTGCTCCCATCAGTTTTTTAGAATCAGACCTAGAGAAGGTCTTGAGCATTTCCATTTCTTCCTTTTCTCCCTTCTCAAATTCTAATTCTCTAATCTCATTAGAGACAAGTATAAAAGTTCCCACCATATAAAAATGTTGCTGTTATCATTTCATTACTGCAGCCTGAATCAGCCTTTTCTGGCAAAAATCTATGGATGCCACTGTCAACTCTAGGGAAAAGGAAATTATATGAAGATACACGAGAATGATGGAATCAAAAATTAACAATTAGAATAGAAAAAGAATTATTGAAAACACGAGACAGTAAACAAAAACATTAAAACCTAAGTAACATTTAGTCCTTGGTAGTGTAAATGTCTATTAAGAATAGACACAATCTCGGAGGCAACAAGGAACTTTAACAAGACCTAATTTTTTTTAAAGATATTTCAGTTGACACCTTTCAGACACTCTAAACTGGAGTCCAGAAACATTCTGTGTATTATTTCTGCCTCTTCTGGTTTATGCTCACTTCCTTTTACTTCCTACAGACATCTCTCGAGGTACAGTATTCCTATAGTTAGACCAAGCCCCATCTTATCCAAACCCGCTTAACAATGCTATCTTCACAAATACCATTAGTAAACCAATATAAAGAACAAAATACAGGATATACATTCCTAAATAATCTCTCCCTTTCTCACTCTTCCCTTGGCTTACTACTGTATAATCTTTCATTTTCCTCAGTATTATTCAGAGATAGAGAAAATACGAACTTATTCCCAAATCCTGCACCCCTGTTTATAATCCATAGTATCCCTCTGCTTATCTCTCAGATTATTTTGCTTTAATTTACACAAAAATCTCACCCTGCTTCTTTTCCTTTAGCCCTCTTTCTGCCTCAAACTGTCCTTTCCTGCCCAGTGTCAACTGCCACAGAATCAGAATGTTCCTTTCATCTCAGAAGAGGGGGAGGGGAACTGTGTTTAAATCTTTCCCTTCCTTAGGTTTCCCCCAGATAGGTAGGGCACACCTGATATTCTCTCTCAAGGCCTAGAATACAGGGGATGTTCAATGTAAATTGAGAAAAAGAAATAATAGATTACTAATTTGAATTTGCAGATTCATCTGTCCATCCTATCATCATCACATTGCTCTTACATCAAATGCCTTATCTTTGGCCTTGTCTTATGCTATTATATCAAAGTATGGAATTTAAATACTTGCTGAGATTAAAAATAAAACTTTATTATGAAACATTTCAGACATACACAGAGAATACTATAATGAACTTCCATTTACCCAGCTCCAAGAAGTATGAACTCACCACCAATCTTGTTTCATCTATATCCCCGATCCCCCCATTACTTGTTTATAACTCATAGGAGCTATTCTCAGTCCGATCTGCACATTCCTTTTCAAAAAACCAAACTCTTAGTTACTTTAAATGACTCATTTATTGAACCCAAATAGTATTTTCATATGTTGAGGTTAAATGAATTAGAAAATTATGACAGTTTCAATAAAACAGACAAGGGTATAAAAGTAAAAAAAAAATAAAAACTTATGACATTTAGTTTTGGTTACATGCATCGTAGTGTTCACGGTTTGGAATGGCTAATAAAATGCAAGATAGATGAACGCCTATTTTGTAACCTGAAGGTGAGCAAAGTATGAAAACAAAAAGTGATTTGAGGGGATACCAGGTTATGGAAGCCCGTTTAAAATATTTGGTTAAGTTGTTGTTTTAAGATGAGGGCAAATTATGAGTGGCTTTGAGCTGAAGAAAACCCCTGTGAATGAGAGGATGAGAGCAATTGGTATTACTGAGGCAAGAGTTTAAGGAAGCAGGAGAAAAGCAACATCTGGGGGACAAAGAGAATGACCTCAATTAACCTCTTCCTTGCAAATAGAAGGGAGGGATTAAGGATGAGAGCAGATTCAGTGAGTTTTGGAGTTTATCAAGGAGCAGAATGTTTAGTAAACTTCCTAAAAGTCTTCTGTTGGGTATGAGGAGTCAACGGAGACTGGGGACGCCATAGTAGTAAAAGCCATTTAATGTTAGAAACTATAATAAACTATAATAAAATATTTGGTATCAAATAAAAAATAAGTTTGGTATATATATATCAATTATATCTCAACAAGGAAAAAAAAGTTTAGTATTATAGGCCAAAGGGTATCAAGAGCCATTTCATTGATCTCTGGATTTCAATTCTAATCACTCATCTCTATTACATCTCTCAGATTCCTGGCCTGTATAACCCACCTATTATTTTTCTTTTCAATATAAACAAAAATTCTGCATGTGTACACATACCCTTTTATTTTTTTATCTCACGTACATTGTGCTTACCGTTGTCAAATACTATTCTACACCTTTTATAATTATTAACTTATTTAACTGCAGGTCTTCTTCCCCAAAATCAAATAATCTTAATTGATTCTCAATCTATAGAAATTAGGTTTGGTTTAAAAACTGAGAGAACGATTTGAGACCTAAACATTTCACGGTGGATTCAAGACTTTCTCTATCAGTCTCTACCTTGTCAACTGCTGTATTTAAGAAAGATGGTGCTGGCAGAAAAGATTTCCAAAGGTTTTGGGCCTCTCCTCACAGTTCTCACAATAAATTTTATGCTTTTAGGTGAAACAAAAAGTAGTTACTTCTCATAACAAAGCTGAATATTTCAAGTTTAAGCTAATAATCCTCTTCACCAAGCAATTTCCTATCTCTTAGAAAATGGCTAACTAATGGGAAAGTCACCTTTGGATACCCGTATGGTTAGACTTAAAAAAAAAAACCAACAAATCTGCCTTGATTGCAAGAAAGATTAGCCTGCAGGTAGTATTAAGAAGTCCTAGGGTTCACCTATTTCACATTTCAATAGTATATTACCTAAATAAAGTTTAGTACCCATTTACACAAAGTGACTCCACTTTTTAAAGACACATTTCGGAATCTTTTCTCCCATGATCACAAAAGTGCAAATTGTCTTGCTATAAAATTACTAGTGGCTCAAGTCACATGAATACTTTATTTTACACAATAGTCTTATTCGTGAGATGTACTTTTTAAAAAAAAAAAGAAAGAAAAAAAAATCACTCCTATTTTAAATGCACCAAAGCACCTCTACTTAAAGGAGACTCAAGATGAGTGTTTTTTGAAATAATTTTTGCAAATAATCACCCCCTGTATACCTCATAGAAACTTAAAAATGTCATGAGTTGTTGCTCTCACTCTACCAGGTAACTTTTGGCAACAGAAGTGGAATTTTCCAATTTATAAAATCTATTACAAAATTAGGGCTCAAGTTAGTAGGGACCTTTTACAGAATCTGCACTCTAGATGTTAACTATTTACTAAATTAATCAATGGAGTTATTTTTAATTTCTGGATAATTTCTTTACCTTAGCTATTACAGGTAACCAAACCTTATGCTGGGCAGAGAGATCATATGATACCAGGCAGAGAGATCATATGTATCACGTAGCTGGTGCACAGTATTATATTAACAATTATACCACCACCAGGAACTGCCATGAAGTGAAGCTCATTAATTGACTTCTAAAAAGTCTCTTAATTTTAATTGGACTTTCTGTGAAGTAACGTTTCCAAACGTTAGGTATTAGCACAAGGGAAGCAAGGCTGAAAAAACTGAAGGTTCAGTAAGCTCGGGGTATGATCTCTCCTGGACTACTACCAACAAGAGCCAGATGCAGAGGCATAATAAAAATCTGGGAAAACTGAAAATCTCGGATTGGGTTTCTTCCCTTTAAAAAAAATGTGCAAAACTAAAATGTGATTAGTCATGCATCCCTTCAAGGTTGCAGGAAATCCACTTTCTGGCTCCACAGTGATTTAAACGTGAGAAGGGGGAATAGGGTTTTTGTTGTTGTTTTTCTTTTCCCTTTTCCCGAGCCCTGTAACTTAAAAACAGAGGAGTCTCAAGAGAGAACACGAAAAGGAAGCAGCGGGATCGCTGGGTTTTAGGATTTGGCTACTTAGGGGAAACGTGATCCAGATCTGCGTAGATGCCTGCATCGCCCCAAGCCAATTAAGCCTGGGGATACCACCAATCTATATCACTTTCCCCATCTGGCCCAAGGAGCCCAGAGAGCCCCCAGACCGGCCAAGAGCTTGCTCTTTTGCATCTCAAGGTTACATGACAGCGGGCGCGCGGAGCAGCGGTAACAGCCTAGAGAGGAGCTGACGAAGCTGCAACTGGTGCGCAGGCCGCCAGCCTCACCCGCTCCCAGGCCCCACTTCACCTCGTACGTTGGAAGTCAGACTCATGGCGCCGTCACTTGCAAGGCGTGTGCACAGGACACCGAACACAAACGGGCTAGCGCAGAGATATGGAGTCAAGGTGCGAAAGGCGTCCTAAGGGCATCGACTCCAAGCTGTTACCGCGCAGGCGCCGCGGCAGTCCGTAAGCACGTGTGTATTATCCACCCAAGCTAATGTTGAGCATGCGCAGAACTACGTTCCGGGCCTTAAGGAAGTGTACAGTCCGGATTTTGACAGCTGCAGGAGGTAGGAGGAGGAAGAGACCTAGAAAGTAACAACCGAGTTTGCGCAGTCTTGAGGGGCGGGGTCCTGGAGCTCATGGGCAGGGCCTTGAGAATAGGGAATCCAAGCCAGGTTTTACGTCTCTCCCAGGTGTGTGGGTATCTCCAGCAGTGGACAGGTGTTGTTAGTAGGACACAATCAGACTTCTAAGATCTTACCAAAAAATTTCTTGTTTCGTCCGGTACCTGTTTCGTCCGTCTACCTTTTACATAAAATGCCAGTGGCAGACACAGGAATCAATTTTAGAGTCCCATTCTAGAACCCCTCCTAGCTACCAGGGTACACCTCTTCTGCCTTTGACCCAGTTAGTCATCTGTCGTTGAGGACCTTGGAACCGGCACTAAGGGTCGAATGGAAGAAAGGAATAAAACAGCTTTCTTCACACACACACACACAAAGTATCCACTTAAAAAAATGAATTAAGATTACCTTCTGCAGTCTGAAATCATTATCAGTTCCAATTTTTTTTACGAGCCGTTTCGAGGCACCAATTTAGGGAAAGTGAATAGGATTAACTTGAAGGGTGTTTTGAAGGTGCTTCTAAAGGAGCTGCCTGTTTTTACTCCTATCGTTTGTGTGTGGGGTGAGAGTTGGAGAGAGTTGATTGCAGTTAAGGGGTCCCCCCCCCACCCAAGCCATCCTTGGCACTGCTGCTGTCTCTTAACCGTCCTAACACTTGACTGACCGTTCCTCAGAAATGGAAGCCCCGGGGCCTTTGAGCCGACGCCGGGAAGCGCTGAAACGCGCACTGAGTGAATGAAGGCACAACAGCATTGATGGCCTCGTAACGCGGGCCCCGGGTGGGGGTGTGAAAGTCTCAGAGTGTGCGCGCCGGAACCAGGTGGCTGTCAGCTGGCGCGGGTCTCCCAGTGTCCCCGCCCCGGGGGTCCCGTCGGGCGGCCTCTGGGCATGCTCAGTAGCGTCAGCGGCCGCGGGTCGCGCAGTCGGAAGCTCGCGGCGGCGACGGCAGTGCAGGCGGCGCTGACGCGCATGCTGCAGCTGAGGGGACTGGAGGACGGCGGGAGGGGGCGGGGGCGAGGGAGGTGGGGCTGCCGTAGCCGTCAGGGCCCTGGGGAGCGCGGGGCGCCGCCGCCGCCGCTCCTCGGCTCGGTTCCGTCTCTAGGGCCGCGCCGGGGCTGGCAGCTGCGGCGGCAGAGCAGCAGGAGCCGGAGCCGGGATCCGCGCTTCGCCGAGAGTTGGACAGGGCAGCGCCCGCGCCTCCGCGGCGTCATGGACCCCCTCCCCGGGCCTCAGCGGGCACCCGCCGCGGGAACCCCCGGGCCTCCTCGCGGCCGAGCCTGAACGACCCCCGGGTTCTCCGGCGCCCTGTCTCTCCACTCTGTTTTTTTTCCTGCCCTTGCTGCCGCTAACGCTTCACCTCTCCGTTATGGCAGCGGAGCCACCATCCCCCATCCGGTTTGAGGCACCCGGCCCCCCAGAAATGCGGACCCCACCAGCGAGCGAGGCCGTCTCCGAGAGCACCCCGAAGCCGGGGGGCGGCAGGCTCCACTTTCTCAACGGCTGCGTACCCCTCTCGCATCAGGTGGCTGGACACATGTACGGGAAGGACAAAGTGGGTAAGTGGGGGTGGCGCGGGGCTCGCCGCTCCCTTTCCGTGTCCGCGAGCCCCTGGCCCACCAGGGCATCCTGGAGCCGACGGCCAGTCTGGACGCCCCTCTGGGTCTGCACGCCGCATTCCCGGCCTTTTCCATTCTCCTCTAGAGCCTCGAGACCCGTACAGCAAGGTTTCGAAAAGTGGGGCGATTCCTAGGATGTGGGGCGCCGGGCTTGCAGCAGGAGGTGGCGGGGAGAGGAGTGCTTGGTCTCCTCCCCAGGGAGGATGGGTGTTGATTGGAGACGGCGTTGTTAGTGAAAATAAGGAACTTCATTTTTACTGGACGGGGAAGTAAATTCTCCCCTGAGCACAAGGTCTGTTTATTATACTCGGGTAGCTATTGCAAAAGAACAGGAATGAAATGCAGATGATGCTAATCTAGTGTTTCTTTTCAGTGCATAGCTGGAGGGAAGGAAAAAACAGGTTTGTGTTTTGTTTTGTTTTGTTTGTTTTTTGGAGAGCTTTTCTTGGCTTATCCAGGATCTCTCCCTATCTCCTGGAGAGGTTTTTCTGCTATTTCGTGGATTTCTCCTGGAGGTATGGTTCCTGTAGTGCTGAAATTGGGATTCTTGATAAGAACACCCTATTCTTGTGCTAGAATGGTACACAAATCAGACATTCAGTTATTCTTGATCATCTGAATAAGACTGTATCCTGGCGTGTGTAATAAATTTTTTCGAACTCACAACGTGTAAATTACAATGCAGGGCCTATCCCAGTTTATATTATATTAGAGATGTAAAAGTTCATTTTAGGAACTGTAATTCACCTAGCTACTCACTGGTTCCTGGGCCATGATTACTTAGGAAATATGATGGATGAGTGTGTGAGTAATGCGGGTCTTAGACCCAGAAGCCACTAAAAACAGTTTGGTTTATGCTGGTAAGATGATTTTGGTTTAGGCTGGTAAGATAATACTGACATTTTTAGACGAAGTAACTGAGGCCAAGTCTGGTTAAGTGACAAGCCTGAAGTCACACAGCTACTTCCTATGAGTTAGAATTGGGAAACCAAGGGTCCTGCTTCAGAGCACTGTTCTTCACCCACGGTGTGGTGCTTGTGATGACAACTCAAAGAAGGATTTTCGAAAATGGATGAGTACTCATTTGAATGTTATTTCTCAAAGAGCAACATTTCTCACTATTATCTTTATCTACTTTTCTCTTTGAAAGTTAGATGTTAACGATGTTGTCATGTAGATTGTGTGCCTTTCTCCCCACTAAATTTTGAGTTGAGGTCAGAGAACAAATCTGTTTATTCCCATAGCCTTGTACACTGGGCTGAGTTAAACTCTGGAAAGAACTAAAGAGTGAAAATTGATCGTTTCTTTTAGTACACCAGATAAGGAAACAAATATTCTCCAGGTGCTTAGCATAGACATATTCTCATGGGTGTCACTTCTGGTAATGAAAGTTTCAGTACTAACGCAATTACTGTTAATAGATTTACATGCATATCTATTTGTTTTTATTTATTGTAATGATGGTATTCCTAATAATATTTTAGAGGCCTGAAAAAAAAATTGTTTTTATAAAGATCCCTAGACATTGACTAATATGCTAAGGAGAATAGATAAAAAATTCCCAACAAACACAATCTCAGTGATTGTCACTTAGAAGTGTAAGAACTGCTTATCGAATAGTGAGCCTATTCAGAGTTATCGCTGACTCATTACAAATTTGTTCATTACAAATGTACCCTGAATGTGACTTAAAACTACATTGCAAATAGTGGCTAAAAGAATTTGTCACTCAAATTACCTAATTAAGGGAGTAGTTTAGATTCTAGAGGAAAGAGTTCTTAATTTTATTATTGCATTAATTTAAAATACTTTTTAAAAAACGTTTTAAGATTCTCTTGATTAAAGGATTGTCTTTGTATCACCAGTGCCCAGTGCCTCAAACATACTGTGCTAACAACTTAATATTTGATTAATTTAATTCTCAGTTACTTAAGTCTTGCTTATATTAGTAAAAGGACACCTGAATGATGATCTTTCCTATTCATGAAATGTATAACAAGATGGTCAGTAATTCAGAGTTCAAGAATTTACGTCTTTCCACTATTAAAATACTGGAAAACTATAAACTATTTATAGTTGTAAAGTACATCATGTAGATCATACTTGGGTTTGGCTGTCAACTGAAATTCTCAGAATAAACTTTCTCAAAGATGTTGTGTGGATACTTTTTTTAATGTTTGTTAGTACCATTAAGTAACTAGCATTTTGTTGAGGTGGATGAAAAAGGGGTTCTATGGAAAGTAACCTCACAGGGCATATAACTAGGCATATAACTTCTTTAATAAAAGGGTTATCTTTGCCTTAAGCAAGCCCTGTTTATTGTTTTTGTGCATCTAGGATTAACAGACCTTTGAAATAATGACCCTCAAAAGAGCACATAATCTTGTTAATTATCCGGTAATCCAACCCTCCCCACCTTGCTTTCTTCCACCTTCATGTAATCTTCCTTAATTTCAAATGCATAAAAGAAACTAAACCGCCATTCTACAGATCATTTGAGATCTTGCCACCCCTCAATTGTCAGTTTTGGCTCGAATCCTCATAAAAATTCTCTACATGTTTGGATGTTTTTTACATTGACATTGGCTTTGTTAAATTAAAAATTAAAACCATGGAACCAATAGCATAAAGGTACTTGAACAGAAAGATCTTGTTATAGTTAAGTGACAAGAATGTTATAGTTCTGATATCAGAATTATATTTTATGTTCTTCATTGAAATCATATTTCATCAAAATGCATTGAAATCTTATTTTTTTTAATAGCAAATGCAGTACATGATCTCTCAGGTAAAAAATTCAAACAATAAAACAGTATAGTAGTGCCCTTCCCCCTACTCTCTCCCTCTCCCAGGGAGCTAGGAACTGTTTTGGCTGTATCCTTTCAGACCTTTGTTTCTGGGCACATATATAAACACATAACACAATTCTGATTTTTCGTACAGATATATCAGCAACTTTCGTTTCCAGTCTATTATGTAGTATATCTATATTTTTGTAGTTATGCTATACTAATTTTAAAAAATTGTTGTATTCTATAGTATGGAAATCAATCAGAATTTATTCCTCTAATGTTGGATTTTAGGTTTTCACATTTTTATTGCTATTATAAGTTATGTATTAAACTTTGTGTACATTATAGTTTACCTTGCACATTGCGTAACTTTTTCTATACAAAAGTTTCACAAAAGTATAATTGCTATCAATTTAAAATCCCAAAGCACACCAAAGTTAGCATAAAATCCTTTTTTCTGTTTTAATACTTACTATGTACCATTAATATGTTTCAAAAGTCCTTAACGTTTTAAACAAATAGTTGAAATCTGGTATTTGTATCCTGATCCAATTTAGGATATAGAATGAGTTAGTCTTTATGGAACAGCAGGTTTTAAACTGGTACTGTTTTGGAAGAAAAACCCACAATCACTTTTTTGGTTTACTGGTCTATTTTATTAGATATCCTCTGAAGCTAATTGACTTAAAATAATTTCAAACTTATAGAAAAGTTGCAAGAACAATACAGAAAACAATATTTTGTTGATACTTTTATTATCTCTGTGAATTTATTTTTTCTAAACTATTTGAGAATAGGTTGCATACATCATGCCCTTTATACATTAATACTTCAATATGTATGTCTGTAACCACAGCATATTTATCAAATATGGGAAATTTAATAGTGATATAATGCTTTTATCTATAGTCCATATTCTCATTTTGTCAACTGTTCTAATGTCTTTCATCGTATTTTTTTTTTTGGGTACAGAATCTAGTCCTGGATCACTCATTGCATTTAGTTGTCATGTCTCTTACAATCCTCTAATTTGTATCAGTTCCTCAGCCTCTCTCTGTCTTTTAGAACATTGTCATTTTTGAAGAGTACAGACTCTTTATGAAATAAAGAATAAAAAGTATAGTATATTACGAAATGTTCTTTATTATTATTATTATTTATTTATTTTTAGGCGAGTCAATTCTTGGTTGACCTCACAGATTGCAAGGACCTTGTCAGTTTACAATCCCTTATTTTTTAATTTTTTATGCCTACAGCAACCGATATTCCTAGGTGGTTTCTCATGCAAATACTAATGAAGTCCGACCTTGCTTAGCTTCCGAGATCAGACAGGATCGGGCTTGTTCAGGGTAGCGTGACCATAGACTGAAATATTCTTTAATTTGGATTTCTGATGGTTTCTTGGGATGGGATTCAGGTCCTACATTACTGGCTAGAACATTTCACAAGTGTGTCTTTAAGGTATCACAATGTCCATCTGCCCATTCTTAATTTTGATCATCTGGCAAAAGTGTGGTCTTGCTTCTCCAGTAAATTAATATTTCCCCCCTTGCAACTAATAAGCATCTGTGGGAAGACATTTTAATATCATGCAGATATCTGGGTCCTCATAGTTCACCCTTAGATTTGACATCTATTGATGGTTCTTGCCTGGAGCAGCCTTTATTCTGATAGTGGAAAAAATTCTGATTTCCCCTTACCCCAATTCTACCTCTTCTTCTATTTTAACAGCATTCTGTTATAGGAAATAGCCCTCTCTTTACTCCTATGTATGTTTGCCCTTATTTATCATCAGTTTGGATTCATAGATTCTTATTTTATAAAGTGTCATAGCCCATTATAAAACTTATTTAATTTTACTGTTCCAGTTATTCCAGATTTGGTCAGTGGCACTTCCTTTCTGTTACAAGTTATTTTAGACACATTTCATACTTTCCCTTCCCAACTCTAGAATCTGCCATTTCTCTTAGGATCCCTGGTTCATTTTTAGTAGGAAATGGTATTTAGAAACCAAAAACTGGATGTTAGGTGTGCTCTTTTCTATTGGAGTGCCCTTTCTTCCAGGCCTTTTCAATGGCCATAACTAAAAAGTATGTATAAATATACTAGATACCATAATTTCATACCGATACTTTCGATTTCATTCCAACTCCCTAGAGTTCTTTCTTTTGTTTTCTGATTATAAATTTGTATTTTCTATCTATCTTAATAGAACCCTGTGACTGTTTTGTAACTACCAATTTATACTTCTTAATCTCTTTACCTTTTTCACCCAGTCTCCCAATTCCTCTCCTATCTCACAACCATCAGTTTGTTCTCTGTATCTGAGTCCATTTCTTTTTTGTTTGTTTGTTTATTTTGTTCTTTAGATTCTACATTTAAGTGAGATCATATGGTATTTGTTTTCTCTGTCTGACGTCATTTAGCATAATATTTGAGAGGTTATTTTACCCCCTCTTCTCTACGGTAATATTCTTTTGAAGTACAATTAGATTCATTTGTTTCTGTTTAAAATTAGTTCCCTTCCTTCATTTTTGTTTATTTAGCTAGGTATTTTTCAATGCCCATAAAATTACGTGCTTCCAAAAGTCAAAACTATACAGAAAGGTATATCAGAAGTGTCACACCATTTCCTATCACTCTACCCCATTCTTCAACATCCCTTGTAGGTAACTAATTTTATTGCTTTTTGATTTTTTGTTTCCGAGTTTCTTGTTGCAAAAATAAGCAGATCTATATTTTCTCATTTCCCTTTCTGACACAAATGTATTGCGCTGTATAAACTGTTTTGTAATATGCTTTTTAAATTTAACAATATATCCTAGAAGTCAGTAGGATTAACTGATGGAGTGCTTCATCATCTTTTTGTTCAGCTCACTTATACTCTGTTGTGCATTATACCCCATTTTTTCAGTCAGTTCTCTGGATTTACTTTTGGACTTTTATTTATTTTCACTGATTTATTTGTTTTTCCTAGCAGTAATACCTGATAAGTCTAGTACTCACCTGGCACTATATAGTTATTATAATATTATTGACTATATTTCCTATGCTGTCCTTTACATTCTGTGACTATTTGGTAACTACCAATTTGTACTTCTTATCCCTTCACCTTTTTTACCCAGTCCCCCACCTCTCTGCCATCTAGTAACCATTAGTTTGTTCTCTGTATCTATGAGTCTGTTTCTGTTTTGTTTGTTGATTTATTTTGTTC
Source organism: Pteropus medius (assembly GCF_902729225.1). Classification (NCBI taxonomy): domain Eukaryota; kingdom Metazoa; phylum Chordata; class Mammalia; order Chiroptera; family Pteropodidae; genus Pteropus; species Pteropus medius. The sequence goes on along the minus strand of NW_024344378.1, from coordinate 35,377,319 downwards.
TTTAGATTCCGTAATCATCAGAGAAATGCAAATTAAAACCACAAGGAGATATCACCTCATACCTGTCAGAATGGTTATTATCAATAAATCATCAAACAAGTGTTAGCGAGACTGTGGTGTAAAGGGAACCCTCATGCACTGTTGGTGAGATTACAGATTGGTGCAGCCACTATGGAAAACAATGTGGAGGTCCCTCAAAGAAAGACAAATAGAACTACCTTATGACCCAGCAATTCCACTTCTGGATATTTATCCGAAGAAATCCAAAACACTGATTTGAAAAAAATATATGTACCCCTATGTTCATTGCAGCATTATTTACAATAGCCAAGATATGGAAGCACCCTAAGTGTCCATCAACAGATGATTGGATAAAGAAGAGATGGTACATTTATACAATGGAATATTACTCAACCATAAAAAAGAATGAAATCTTAACCATCTGTGATAACATGTATGGACCTAGAGGGTATTGTGCTAAGGGAGTAAGTCAGAGAAAGACAAAGACCATATGATCTCACTTATATGTGGAATCTAAAGAACAAAATAAATGAACAAACAAAACAGAAACTCATAGGTACAGAGAACAACTAATGGTTACTAGATGGCAGAGAGTCGGGGGGCTGGGTAAAAAAGGTGAAGGGATAAGAAGTTAATTTATAGTAAGTCTCGATGTGTGAAAAAGTAAACATCCCACTTTGTTTTTCAAGATTGTCTCGACTTTTTCTGGCTCTGCATTTCCATACAGATTTTAAATTAACATGTCATTTTCTCTAAGAAAAGTGATGAGTTTTTTTATCTGCTTTGAATCTATAGACTGCTTTAGTGAGAATTAATTTCTTAATACCAATACTTGAACATGATATATCTTTCCATTTATTTAGGCCTTCTTTAATTTCTCTTGGTGAATCATAGTTCACTAAAATTTAGTGTAGGGGTCTTACACAGCATTCAACAGATTTTCCCTAGGTATTTATTGGTACTGGAAATTATATTGCCTTTTTAAAGAATTTGTTTTGGAAAAATTTCAAACTTATGGAAAAGTTACAAGACTAGTATAATGAACTAATATATACCATTCATCTGGATTTACCTATTAATACTTTGCCACATTTGCCTTATTCTCTGTAGTATAGGACAATGATTTTACATATTTTACATGTAAAAGACTAAATTCTAGGCATCATGATTCCTTTTCTCTAAATAAGTGTGTATGTATCTCCTAAAAATAAGAACTTAATCATGGTAACATTACCAGATTCAGAATATTTAACATTTGTCTTTAGCCATTATTCCTATAATATCCTTCCTAGCAATTTTTTCCCCATTAAGGCCTACACATTGCATTTAGTTTTTATGACTCCTTAGCTATCTATCATTTGGAGGAGTTTTTCACTTTTTTTTGTCTTTCATAACTGAAATATTTGAAGAATATAGGCATATTGCTTTTAAGAATTTTCTTTGATTGTTTCCTTATGATTGGATTCAGACTAATGTATTTTCGGTAAAATACTAGGAGTTGTGTTCTTAGAGCATCATAAGACCTAGAATGTCAGTCGGATTACTGGTGATGTAATTTTGATTACTGGGGTAAGTGATATTTGCCAGATTTTCCACTGTTATTTTTCCTACTGTAATTTAAGTAATTTAGAGGAATATTTTGAGATCGTTAAATATCCTGTTCCTCATCAGAGTTTTCACCCAGCGTTAAAAGCATCCATTGACAGTATTTGACCAACTCACTGCTATGACAGTTGCAAAATGGTAATATTCTGTCATGCCTGTTACATTTGTTAGTTGGCATGCTCGAAAGAATAGTTTCTCTCTCTCTCTCTGTCTCTGTCTCTCTCTGTCTCTCTGTCTCTCTCTCTGTCTCTTCTTCCCTCTTTCCCCCTCCCCTCTCTCCTCCTCCTCCTCTTCCCCTCTCAGTTCCTCTCCCCTCACTTCCCTTCCTTTCTTTCATTATTACGAATGACTAATGAATTTTTCTAACTTAAATGCATGGATCTTAGCCATTATTTTTGATGCTTATTTTGATGCTCATGTTGTCCCAGATTTGGGCAATGGGAGCTTTTTCAGGTGGGCTCCTGTGTCTTTTAAACATTTTCCATTTTTTTTTAAAGTATTTTCTTGCTTTCTGCCATAAAAAGATGTTCAGTGTTCATCTTGTACTTTCTCTGGCCCAGCCCTGGAATGGGCCATTTTTTCTTCAAGAAACTGGTTCCTTTAGGAGTAAATGGTGTTTAAAAACCAAGATCTGGCATACTAGGTATACTCATTGCTCCTTGGGTGTGGTTGCTGTTTGTCCTTTCAGCAGATAGGACTAAGACATACATAATTTTATTTTTAAAAAATTGGGTTCATACTTATACCTATAATTTAAATCTAATACCACATGGTTCTTTGCTTCCCCTATTTTGTATTTGTAGCTCTCTCTTTTCTCACTGAGAACCCTGTTTCACCAATACATCAGTATATTTACTCATTTTGATATATTTAAATGAATCTTTCATTCCTGGAATAAAGTCTACGTAGTTAGAATAAATTAACCCATACATATTGCTGGATTAGGTTTACTAATGTTTCATTAATTATTTCTATGACTCTGTTCATTTGAAATAATTGTAATTTTTTAAAGCCTTTGATGAGTTTTTTAAAAATTAAGACTATCTTGGCTTTGTAAAATGTATGGGGAAATGTTTTCTGTTTTCTGAACAAATTTGCTTAAGATCGGTATAATGTTTTTCTGTAAATGTTTGATAGAATTTACTAGTGAAGCCATTTCAGCCTATGGTTGTCTCAGGTTATTCAAAATTATGAATTCATTGTTTTTCATAGACATAGGACAACTCAGATTTTTCATTTCTTGTATCAGTTATAATAATTAGAGTCTAAAGGAATGTATTCATTTTATCTCAGATATTGGGTTTATTGATATGAAAGTCCTAATTCTCTTATGCTTTTAATGTTTGTAGAATTTGTAGTGATATCTCATCTTTTATTCTTGATAAGATAATTTATGTTTTCTTTTTATTGGTTCGTTTAATTAGAGGTTTATCAGAGGACCTTTTAGTTTCATTGATATTTATCCATTATCCATTCTTATTTATTTATTTATTTATTTATTTGCTCCTCTCTTTTCACATATTTGGGGTTGATATGTTCTTTTTCTAGCATCTTAGGTTGGAACCTTCTTTTTACTTTTCTAATACAAGCATTTAAAACTACACATTTTCACATCTACAGCCATGCCACCCAGAACACGCTCAAACTCGTCTGATCTCGGAAGCTAAGCAGGGTCAGGCCTGGTTGGTACTTGGATGGGAGACCACCTAGGAATACCAGGTGCTATAGCCTTAAAAAAAAACTGCACATTTTCCTCTAAGCACGAAGTGGTACTTCAGCTGCATTCCACAAATTTTGATATATTGAGTTTTCATTATCATTTAGCTAAAAATATTTTCTAATTTTCCTTGTGAATTTTGATTCATGTATTTAGAAGTGAGTTTACTTTTTATCTATTCGGTATTTTCCCAAATATCTTATTGTTATTTTCATTATGGTCAGATAATATTTTCTGTGATTTTAACCCTTTTAGATTGTAGACTTGTTTTTGTAGTCCAGCACATGGTCAGTCTTGGTAAATGTTCCATTTGTACAGGAAAAAAACAATCTGTTGGATATAGCATTTTGTAAGTGTCAGTGTGGTCAAGTTGTTTGATATTATTGTTCAAGTTTTATATATTATTAATATATTAAGGTTCTGTATGGTTTTATCAATTATTGAGCATTATTGTAGGCTTGTCTGTCTTTTCAGGTCTCTGTTTTTGTTTCATGTATTTTGAAGATTTAATATTAGGTACACATATTAAGGATCGTTTTGTCTTAATAAATAGACCTTATCGTTTCGAAATGTTCCTCTTTATATATGATAATCTTTTTCTTGAAGTCCACTGTGTCTATTAATACAGTCTGATATATATTATACCAACTTTCTTATGAATAGTACTTGCTAGTATATCTTTTTTTCCATCCTTTTAATTTTAACCCATCTATGTCTTTAGATTTAAAATACCTAGGAATTTTTTTTTCATAGTGTTTGGGATTCTCTGAATTTATTGGCTCTATGGTTTTGTTTTTCATTAGTTTTAGAATATGTTAGCCATTGTCTTCTTAAGTATTTCCTTAAACTCTGACTTAAAATTTTTTTTCCAGTCTTTTTAAATAATTTGTTTACATGAATAAGATTGTAAAGAATATATAATTATTTTAGCACATATGTGTTTTATTATGTAATGTACTTAATAATAAAAGCGGTGTATGTTCATTATAAAAACTTATAGAAAAAGTTCCCAAAAAAAGGAAAAATTGCCTAGAATGTTTCATCCAGAGATAGAAATTTTAACATGCATTTATTTTACATAGTTGTAACCCTGCTGAATACACAATTTTTTTTATTGTGGCAAAAAAAAAAAAAGCAGCATAGAATTTTCTGTCTTAACCATTTTTAAGTCCATAGTACAGTGTTAATGCAGCATATCTCTAGGACTTTTTCATCTTGTAAAACAGAAACCCTATAATCATTGCACAGCGAATCCCCCTTTCCCCATCCCCACAGCCTCTGGAAATCAGCATTGTAATTGCTGTTTCTAAAAGTTTGACTACCTTAGATACCTCATATAAGTAGAATCATGCAGTATTTGTACTTTTGTGACTGGCTTATTTCACTTAGCTTATGCCCTCAAGGTTTATCCATTGTTGTAACATATAAAATAATTTCCTTCTTTAAGGCTAACAAATATTCTATTTATATATATGTGTGTGTGTGTGTGTGTGTGTGTCACATTCTTTTTTTATTTATCTATTGATGGACATTTAGGTTGCTTCTACCTCTTGGTGATTGTGAATAATGGCTGCAAAGAACATGGGTGTACCTTTTTTTTCCCTGGGATTCTAATGATAGTTATCTCAGACTGTATTCTACAGATCTTGAATGCTTTCTTCTGATTTTTTTCTACTCTCTTTTTTTTTTTCTTTGTGTTTCAATTTGGGTAATTTCTGTCGACCTGTCATCAAATTCACTGACTCTTTACTATTTTGTGTCTACTGGTGAGCCCATAGAAAGCATTTTTTGTCTCTGTTACCACATTTTTTATTTCTACCATTCCATTTAACTCTCAAAATTTCTCTCTGCTGAAATTTCCTATCTTTTCATTCATGTTGTTTACCTTTTCTGTTATAACCTTTAACATATTAATTATGGTTATTTTAAGCTCCTTTGATAATTCTAGCATCAGTGTCATTTCAAACTTCTGTCTGTTGCATTCTCTCTTGACAGTGTTTTTTCCCTTGCCTTTTCATTTATCTTGTAATTTTTTTACTAAATTCTAGACATTATGTGTAGGACTGAAGCAACTTAGGCAAACAGTATTTATACCTGAAATTAATATACTTTTTCTGCTAGGTTGTTAATGTTGGTCGTTGAGCCAGTCTAATCAGAAGTAGAACCAAGTTTGAATTTTATTGTTGTTTTGGTTACCTTCTGTTATGGACTGAATGTTGTGTTCCCCAAAATTCATATGTCGAAAAACCAACCCCAGTATGATTATACTTGGAGATAGAGCCTTTATGGAGGTAATTAAGATTAATGAGGTCGTAAGGGAGGATTAGTGTTCGTATAAAAAGAAACACGAGGGAGTGTTCTCTCTCCTTCCCTCCCTTCTTCCCCTGCTTCCTCCCTTCTTACCTTCCACCT